>NC_080163.1:186786837-187107902 GCF_950295315.1 Erinaceus europaeus | reverse complement strand
CACCAGGATCTGAGACAGAAGGTCTGCCCTCTGGTGGTGGTCTGGCACAAGTGTATCTTGTGGCTGTGGCTCCTTGGGATCTATGGTGTCATCCAAGGACAGAGGGAGGAAGAAGAGGAAACACAGCGGAACAGATGGTTGGGACTCCTGAGAGTTCAAGAGAGCCAGGCTGTCTCTCCCTTTCAATTGCTACATCTCAGGTTTGAATTTGAGAAACCCATAGCTGAGGAAGAGAGACCATGATGGAAACCACAATGAGGGAGGGAGGGTTGTACACACATCTGAGTAAAGCTCTTGATTGAAGTAGAAAATAGATAAATATAGGGTGCATATTCCTTTGTCATAACCTGTGTTCATTATTCCCCTCGTGTCTAAAAGGCCTTTACAGCCATTAGAATCTGCTGCTGTTGTATGGTCACCCCCACATTCCTACGCAGAACAACCTGAGATACCTGTGTGAGATTAAGAGTAGTTAAGGAGGAGGGAGTCTGGCGGTAGCACAGCGGGTTAAGCGCACGTGGCGCAAAGCCCAAGGATGGGCATAAGGATCCCAGTTCGAGCCCCTGGCTCCCCACCTGCAGGGGAGTCGCTTCACAGGCAGTAAAGCAGGTCTGCAGGTGTCTATTTTCTTCTCCTCCTCTCTGTCTTCCGCTCCTATCTCCATTTCTCTCTGTCCTAACAACAACATCAATAACAGCAACAATAACTACAACAACAATAAAAAACAACAAAGGCAACAAAAGGGATAATAAATAAATAAAATATAAAATTTAAAGAAAAAGAGTAGTTAGGGAGGAATCTAGGCTGGCTGGAAACAGGGAGGAAGTCAGGCCCTGATGGAGAGTTAAGTTCCAGCCCCCACATTTCTTCTTGCTCCAGAGCTGAGTTGCATTGTACGGATGGATAGGATTTACCCTGTTGGAATTCCTGTGAAAACTAATCCATCTTGTCCCACTCCTTTGTAACTGAAATGTAACCAGAATGAAAATTGCCATATAAGCCTGTGCAGTTCCTTTGATTCAGAGAACTTCATGGAGCTATCCAGATCTCTCGCCCACCTACCGGTGTATTAAGTTCTCTTTTCAACACATCTGGATCAGGTCTTGTGTTTGGGGATAATCTCTGCAACATGATCACTGACCTGTGTGGTTCTTCAAGACACAACTCTCTTTAAGACAATGAGTCCTTACCCTGATCCCCAGGGTCACCATCACCAGGCTTATACCATATAGGGTGGGAATAGAGGTGAAGAAGAAATTCCATACACATGACTTTTAGGTTGACTTTTACAATTTAAAAAATATTTATTTTATTGAGAGATATACAGAGAGAAACACACACACACACACACACAGAGTGGAGAGAAGAGCCCTGCTCAACTCTGGCTTATGGTGGTGCAGGAGACTGAATCTGGGACTTCAGAACCTCAGGTATGAAAGTTTTTTTTTTTTTATAAAATCACTGTGCCATCTCCCCAGCCTATAATGACATAATGACGCCATCACTAGTTGTTTATCTCTTTCTTTCTTTGAATAATAAAGCGGAAGAGAAGCAGAGACACAGCAGCACTGATCCACAGCTTGGGTTCCCTCCTCTCCCCGCCCCCCCCCAAAAAAGGTGGTGATGTGGTCTTGAACCTGGGCGCTCTCATGCTAACATGTGCTCTCTACCAGATACATCACCACCCTGACCATATAAAATTTTCAATATATAAATGGTGCTAAATAAATAAGGCAATGGGACTATAGCAAATGAAAAAACTTCTATGGAGAGACTGTTAAGATTCCCAGTTACCCCAACAACTTGAGGAAGGAAGCTTTGGATAACCCAGCATTCTTTTAACTGCCTCGTGTGGTGGTTGTGTTCATTTCAAACATGCTTGTAAAGACATTGGGGGGTAGCTAGCATAATGGTCAGGCAAAGAGACTCTCATGCCTGAGGCTCTCAAGTCCCAGGGTTTTTTGTTTGTTTGTTTGTTTGTTTTTGTTTTTACCAGAGCATTGCACAGCCCTGGCTTATGGTGGAGTGGGGGACTGAACCTTGGAGCCTCAGACATGAGAGTCTCTTTGAATAAACATTATGCTACCTCCCCCACCTTTGTTTTCATTACTATTTAAAGGCTGCAAAGAGAAATCAAGATTCTAAAATTGTGTCACTCTGCAATAGTCTCACAGCCTGACATAAACCATTTAAAAATAAAAGAGGGCTGCTATAGTGGAATAGGACTGATTTCTGGATTTCTTCTGGCTTAGTGTTTGCATAGAGGAATGCTACTAACCTTTGTCTATTAACTTTGTAGCCTGACACCTTACTATATTGCCAGATAATTTCCAAGAGCTTCCTGCTGGATTTTTCTATGTATACTGTCCTATCCTCTGCAAATAGTGACAGCTTGACTTCTTCTCTTCTAATCTGTATCCCTTTAATTCTATTGCTTAATTGCTATGGTCTGTGTGAGTGTCCCAAGTGGCATTGACGGAGTGAGGAGGACTGGCAGGTAGCCAAGAACATCTGGTTGGGACATCTGAGAGTCTTGGAGGGAGGACCAAGGCATTTCTCTCCTAATCATTTGCTACACCTTTATTTCTGAATCTCATAAACCTGAAGCTGAGGATGAGAATCTCCTCTGGTAACTAGAATGGGGATTTGCACACACGTCTGCAATGAGGCTCTGGTGACTGCTCTGTGTGTTCCTTTATGGTACAGCTCTTACACTGACGGGCCTTGCACTGGGACCTTGTCACAAAATTACAGGCCAGCAAGAACTAAGTGGCACCCAAGTGGCTCCTGCTGTTGTTCCATCACCCAGTCACACACCTGCCCTCCTGATACTTGTGGGGTTCAGTTGGGGGAGGGTGATAGATAGAGACCCCCTGGTCTTCACCTCCCTGATTCACAGTCCTCACCCACATGAAGGAGACACAGACACAGATAAGTATGCTGGGACCTGAGTTTATTTATCATCTGAGATCAGGCTCCATGCCTGTCTACTCTCATTTCACGGGCTCAGCAGATGTTCACTGACTCCAGGATGATGTTCCTACCCACCACCAAATAGCGCACTCTCTGCAGGGGCATCCGGTGGCAGAAGAAGTGATAAGACTGGTTCCCCACCAGGACCTGCAATGGCACAGCAGGGCTTAAGCTCTCAGCTCCAAATAGACAGCTTTCTTAGGTCTATCACATAGAAAATGCAGAACTGAAAAGCCACCATGAGCGGAGGAAAGATTATGTGTCCCAGAGATTTGTGTGTCAGGGGCCCCCTTCAAAAAGGAAGCACAGGAACTGGACAAAAGTCCATGAAATAAGAAACTGAGCCAGGTCACTTAGAGAGAAAAAACCTGGAGGATGAGCCCATCTGCTAGCCCCACTCTGGGCTTTCTCCCAGGGCTGCTCCCTCCTGACTTATTCCAGAAAGACAGTGGACCCACAGCTCACCATGACAGGCCCCTCAGTTATTTTGTCATGATGGAGACACAGGAGCCCAGCATGAACTTGAGGGACCTAGGATCTCCCAGTAACAAACAATCTCTGTCACCATGCAGAACCCCCATGTTGGGCCAAAGAGTGGGGCTGGGTATCTAGTCTTGGTCATGGGTCCCTGCTAGGACACCACCTTTGGGCCCTTGGCTCCTGCTGTTGTTCCATGACCCAGTCACACACCTACCTGCCTTTCGGATACTTTCAGGGTTCAGTCAGGGGAGGGAGATAGATGGAGATCCCCTGCTCAGCTTGAGTCACTCTGTACCACCCCCCCAACAGGGCCTTCTCGACCTTCCCCTCAGAATTTGGTCCTGAACCTGGTGGCAGGGACGTACCTTGAAGCCGTCTTTGGTGGTGATGATCATCACCTCAAATAGCTGTCCATACTGGAAGGGATAATGAGGTCCAAACTCCTCTGTACCCCAAACACCATTCACCCTTGAGTTCAAGACAACCTTGTTCTGATCAAAGCGGGGGTTGAAGTGCAGGGCAATGTCATCATCTGTGCGAGTACTGCACGCCAGGTTGATGGCAGACCTGAGGGGAGGGCAGCATGGGGTTGCGTGGGGTTGAATGGAAGAGGGTTCAGACAGACGATGAGGAGATCAAACATCAAGTGCAACAGCTTGAGCCAGGGTTTAAATGTGCCAGAGCTCATCCCAATGTGCACACAGAGCTGGGTTCAAGCAGCAGAAGGAGGGGTTCTGGACAGGTGGCCAGCTCAGACTCAGGGTGTCTGAGAGACAAGGAGGCCTGAACCCCATCCACCTGCTGGGGTCACTGTGGAATGACCTGGGTGCCTTTCATTTTCAAGGACGCTGGAAGCCAGGATGTGAAGCCAGTGTGACCCCAATACTTAAATCATCCCCAGTTACCAAAGAGCTAGAACAGTATCAGGGGCATCCTATTTCTATGCACTCATTATTTCCCTGAAACCAAAAGCTCCCAGAGCTGGGAAGTTATAGGAATGATCAGGTCTCTAGATGCACAAGGCACTTCGAGATCACAGGATCTCTTTCCAGAGCCCCAGTGCTCAGAGTAGAAGGCACAGGACACTTATAAACCCTAAGATGGTCCTGCAGCATTAAATTCATAGAAAAATGTGAGGACTCCAGCTGCCCAGCAAAAGACAAACAAGGGAGACACTAGATTACAGGAGGTCGGAAATGGACCTGAGATCCAATTCCTCTGTGGGCAAGGGTAGCCATGTCTGCTTGGAAGAACTTGCAACAGCTGGGCCTGGGGACCTCCCACCCTCCCCACTGGGCCTCTGGAGTCTCACCTGTCAGTACCAGAGGGAAAGTATCCACGGATTTTCATTGCAGTGCCAACTTGGAGGCCATCAGGGAATGGGGTGTCATACTGCAAAGTGTCTGTGCATGTCTAGACATGGACACAAAAGACAGGGGAGAGAAGGGTGGGTGAAGCCCCAGGACTCAAGGATGGAGAGGTGAAAATAAGAGAGAAGAATGGACACAGAGGAAAGGAAAGACTGCCCACAGGGAAAGAACTGGAGATGGAAACAAAGAATGAAGTGACAAAGACCAGGAGAGAAAAGCCAGGAGGCAGCAAAGGAAGGGGCAGCACTAGGTGGGGGTTTCAACCCTGAAGCACAGCCCAGACTCTCAGTCACCCTCCCTCCCATCATTATCCCCTGTGTGACAGAGTCTCAGCTGCCCCAGCCCTCCTCCAGTCTGTGCAGCCTTGGTTCCACACACCCGTGAGCACTCACGCAGCAGTCTGCCATGGTGCCTCAGTGGTGAAGCAGTGGTGTCAGGCTATGGCTGTGGGACTTTAAATAGCAGCAGGACGTGGCTGGTCCTGTTGACTCACCCTCTGTCTTTCCTCATTCTCAGCCACAACTCAGCCACAACCTAGCTGGGTTGGCATTGCACCTTCCTGCTGGGCCCTGCCCTCTGACCCCTAGTTACTCCCTGCAGGTTCCCTGGTGCCTGAATTCTCTCTTTTGATCTCAAATGTGTGGGAGAATAATATTCAGAGAATGTGAAATAAAGCTAACCAGTCTATGGTCAGGTGGTCCTATGTTGTTGTATGCGATGACCTGGATTCAAGCCCCTGGTGCCCACCTGCAGGAGGGTAGTTTCTTCAGGGGTGGACCATTGCTTCTGCTTCAGTTTCTTTTCTTCCCTTTTCTGCCTTTCTCTGGCTTCTGTATTCTCTGAGCCCCAGAAATAATCCTGGTGCCAAAAAACAAGACAAATAATTTCAAAAGGGGAATAAAAATGTAAAAATATCCAAGCCAGGAAAATCCTGAATTACTAGGTGTCCTCACATCAACCAAAAATGCCAGAGTTTTTATGTTTGATTAAAAACAACACAGAAACCTGGCAAATAGCTCACTAAAGGAAGGCCAATAGAACTGTAAACTGGGGATGTTGTTAAGTCTAATTGTGTTCTGCCATGTGCACACACACACAACTATGTTTTTAAATAAATTTTATTAACAAGATTGTAAAAGAACAGAGATACAACTCTATATGATTTCCACCACTAGAGTTCCATGTCCCATCCCCTCCATTAGAAGGTCCCTTATTTTTTATCTCTCTGGGAGTATGGACCAAAATTCTTTATGGTGTGTAGAAGTTGGAAGGTCTGTTTTCTGTAATTGCTTCACTGATGAACATGGATGTTGGCAAGTGGATCCACACCCTCAGCCTGTTTCTATCTTTCCCTAGTGGGTTTGGGGTCTGCGGAGGTGGGATTCCAGGACACATTGATGAGGTCATCTGCCTAGGGAAGTCAGAATGGCATCATGGTAGTGTCTGCAACTTGGTTGCTGAAAGATGGTAAGATATAAAGCAAATTGTTCAATAAATAGGAACCCAATGGTAGTAATAGAACAAATGAAACTAGGAATCTTCATGTGGAAAGAAGCTAGGAAGTCTGTTATGTTCCCTGTGGCCCATGACTTTAGTATTTTTTTCCTGAGCTTGATAGCTAACATACAGGTGGAACAGTTTGCTTCTTGACAGGAAAAGCAGCAAGATCTCAATGTGGGAGTTTAGAATAGAGACTATTTTTACAGTCAACCTACACAACAGCAGCTAGCGTCAACTTAACTAGAACTGTCACCAGCAGATGGTGATGAGACTCAGGATTCAATTCCAGACCAATGCCAACATAGCAGCCCTTTTCAGGATACCATGTTACTCCTTTAAAGAAAACAAAACATTTCTGATGAGATCAATACAAACATCTTAATTCAGACTTCCTAAAATTTACAAATAGATGGGATTTTTTCTTTTTTAATTTAATTTTACTAGTGATTTAATAATGATTGAAACCATTTTAAAGATGTATTTATTAGCATGAGAAAATCAGAGCATCACACTGGCACATGCTGAAGGACATACGCTGAGACCTGACCCATACCGTCACAGAAAGAACTTATCTCACTGAAACAGATTACGGGGAAAAACTTACCCTGTTCCTGTCTGCACCAGACACATTTGACCAGAAATACTTCCGAATGGATCATAAATCCTGTGAAGACCACCAACCTTTCCCACACCATACATGGCCCTGAGCCTGCCAACCAGCCTGTCCCAGGGCGGGCTCCTCAGCTTCCCCTGGATGGGCTCTCTTAATTCCCAACTGGGGATCCTAAACTCCCCTGGCTGTTAAAGCTGAACTTCTCAAGCTCTCCAGTGGCTAGATTTCCTTTGTGGGGACTGGGTAGTAGTGCACCAGGTTAAGAGCACAGAAAACAAAGCCTAAGGATCCTGGTTCTGGGGTGAAGAGGTGTCTTATCTTTCTCTCCCTCACTCTGTCTTCCCCATCTCTCTCAATTTATTTCTGTCCTATCCAACAACAAGTGGAAAAAATGGCAGGGATCTCAGATCTAGAGTGTCTGGAAATGTGGAGATGGCCTGGAAACCATTTACCTGGTGGGGTCTCTTTGCGATGGCCAAGATCCCCTCCATTTCCAAGGATTCTGGAAGTTTTCAAGAAGCTTTGGTGTGACAATCCCAGCCTCCAATTCCCAGGGAATCCATAGTTCCCAGAGAGCTAGAACACTATCAGGGGCATCATGTTTCCATGTATTCAATGTTGCCAAGAAGCCAGAAGTTCGGGAATTTATAGGAATGATGGCCAGGTCTCCTGCAGATCTCAGGATCTCTTCCCAAAGTTTCAGGGTTCAGATAGAGAGTCAGGACTACTTTGGGGACCCTGAGATTTCCCTGGATTCCTAGGTTCTTGGGAAAATCTGAGGACTCCAACTGCCCAGCAGAGGACAAATAAGGGAGACGCCAGATGACACAAAGTCAGAAAAGGACTTGGAGTGGCCCCTGGCATTGTGTAGTAGATAAATTATTGAATTCTCACATGAGGTTCTGAATTCTATCCCCAGCATTATATGTCCCGGAGTGATGCTCTTGTTCTCTTTGTAGCCCAGTTAATAGTCCGCCCACCCCAGTCAGAATTATTGCTAGGGTTGGATGCTTGCAGAATGCCAACATCCCCAATGATTATTTTATTTATAGAAGGTGTAAGACAGAGATATTTCATAAGGGAGTAAGAGAGACACCTGCAGCACTGCTCCACCTCTCGTGAAACTTCCTTCTTGCAGGTGGGGACCAGGAGCTTGAACCCAAGTTGTCATGTGCGGTGATGTTTTTCCCTTTACTAGGTCCACCATCACCTGTTACCAGTAAAAAATGTGTACTGGACTGGGGACCCAAGTCTCAGTGGGCAAGGGTGGCCACTCCTGTATTAGAAGAAGTTGAGTCGTCTAAGACTGGGGACGGCCCACCCTCCCTGCTAGGCCTGGAGTCTCACCTATCAGAACAGCAAGGAACAGCTCCACTGATTCTCACCACAGTGGCAATTTCAATGCTATGTGCAGAAGGCTTTGTGAAAAGAGACAGGGGGACAAATATATGAGTCATTCCTCAGGGTTAAAGGACCAAAATGGAGACCATCAGAAAACAGAAGAATGGATATGTGAAAGGAAACAGATCCATACAGGGAAAGAGATGGAGAAGGAAACAAAGAACATACTAAGTAAATGATTCAAAGAGATAAAAGCCAAGAGGAAAAAAAAAGACTCAGAAGCAAACTATCCCAATAAATAATGGGAGAAAGAACTGAATAGATGCTCCACCAAAGGGGATATTCATATGGCCAACAGACATGTGACAAAATCACTGACAACCAGAGAAATTCAAAGTAAGACAACAATCAGATACCACCTCTCCTGAGTGAGAATAATCTCCATCAAAAAGGACAGTAGCTACAAGTACTGGCAGGGATATTGGGAGAAAGGGGCTCTTCTACATTGCTGCTGTGGATGTAAATTACTGCAGCCCCTGAGGAAAAACTATTTGGAAGGTCCAAAAAATATTATAAATCAATTTATTATATGAACAAGAAATTCCTCTCCTAGGCATCTTAAAGACACAAAACACCTATTAAAAAAGATTCATGCACATTTCTGTTTATGGAAGGGTCACTTCTTTTGGTTTCTTTGTTTTTTGTTTGTTTATTATTTTATTATTGTTTGTTTATGGAGATTCAGGGGATTGAACCTGGGACTTAAGAGCTTCAGGCAAGAAAGTCTTTTGTATAGCCATTATGTTGTCTCCTTAGCCTGTGGTAGGGCTTTAAGTAATAGCCAACAATTGGAAACATTAACAAATTAATGATTACAGAATATGTGATATGGGGGACTGGGTGGTGGCACACCTGGATGAGTGCATGTGTCACCATATGCAAGGGCCTGGCTGCTACTACATGTGGGGATCCACTGGTTGGGGGGAAGCCTCATTAATGGTGAACAAATACTGCAGGTGTCTCTCTCTCCTCCTCCTATTTTAATTTGCCTCTGTCCTATCAAATAAAGGGGGTGGAAGGGAGGGAAAATGGTAGATTCCTGGTGCAGGCAAAAACCCTGGTGACCAAAAAAAAAAATTGATGTATATATCAATGGAATACTACACAGCTGTAAGAAATGATGACATGATCTCACTTGATATAGCATGCATGGGACTAAGGGAATCATGACAAATAAAATAAAGAAGTAGGGAGTCGGGCGGTAGTGTTGCGCAAAGCTTAAGAATTCGGGTTCCAGTCCCACTCCCCACCTGCAGGGGAGTCCCCTTCACAGGCGGTGAAGCAGGTCTGCAGGTGTCTCTCTGTCTTTCTTCCTCTGTATCTCCCCCTTCTCTCTCAATTTCTGTCTTGATCCTATAACAAATAAATAAATAAATAAGATTTTAAAAAAAAAGAAAGCAGTAAAAAGTATGAATACCCAATGACCTCACTCACAGATGGGCTCTAAGAAATAAAGTAAAGGACAGTACAGGATGAGTTGTCAATGGACTGCGGTCTACTGCAGCAGATTTGGGGACTCACAAAGGGGGAAGGAAAGAGCACTAGTGGAAGATGGGGACCTCAGTCTCTATGGTGAAACAAGATGGTGGTTTGGGTGAAGACAAAGTGTACTGATACTCATCTTGGGGAGATGTGGAAATGTACTCTTGTGACAAAAACAAACCTGCAACCAGCATTTCCTCAGTAAAGTGACACTAGAGTTGTAAACATAAGTAATTTTTTAAACATTTGAAAGACTCAGCCTATGGCCTGTGCACTTAAAAGTTTGAGACATTCAATCAACTTTTCCCATCATATTAATTAAAGTGATTTATATGACTACAAGTTAATAGGAGTGTACATAAACAGCATTCCCACCACCAAAAGACTGTGTCCTATACCATCCCCCACAATCCCCTCCCTCAGTGAAGCCAAACATCCACTCTCACCCTCCACCCGGAGATTTTTTACTTTGGTGCCCTACTCCATACTCAATGAAATCCTGCTTTCAGTTTCCCTTTCTGTTGATCTTTCTCAACTTCTGTTTATAAGTGGGATCATCCCATACTCATCTTTGTCTTTCTGACCTAGCTCACTTAATTCCTTCTAGCTCCATCCTGGTTGGGTCAGAGAAGGTGGGTTCATTGTTCTTAATAGCTGCATAGTATTCCATTGTGTATATATACCACAGCTTTCTCAGCCACTCATCTGCTTTTGGGCACCTGGTTTGCTTCTAGGTTTTAGCTATTATGAATTGTGCTGCTATGAACATAGGTGTACACACATCTTTTTGGTTGGGAGTTAAGGAGTCTTTGGGGCTTATCCCTAGGAGAGGAATTACTGGGTCATATGGAAGGTCCATGTCTAGCTTTGTGAGAGTTTTCCAGACTGCTCTCCTCAGAGGTTGGACCAACTTACATTCCCACCAGCAGTGCAGAAGAGTTCCTTTGTCCCCACAGCCTCTCCGGCATTAGTTGCTTCTGTCCTTTTAGATGTATGCCATCCTCACAGGAGTGAGGCGGTATCTCAATGTTGTCTTTATTTGCATTTCTCTGACAATCAGCGACCTGGAGCAATTTTTCATTTGTTAAACAAATAATTTTTTTAAAGGGAAGAATATCCACTGGATGAGATAGTAAAGTAGCTGAGATATGCACATTTAGGAAATACAAAGAGTGTCACTCAAAATAAATACACACCAAGATATTATAATTAAAATAAAAATAAACTTAGGATAAAGAGAAGATCCTGAGGGCAGCACAGGGGTGGGTGGGAAAGGAAGGGGTTCTGGGATTGGGCAACCAACCCAGAAGCACAGAGACACACTCTACCCACTTCCCCTGTGTGATGGAAGCCCCAGTAGCCCAAGTTTCTTCCAGACTATGCAACCTTGATCCCAGACATCCACCCCACCCAACTCTAGATCACTCACACAGCAATTGCCATAGTGCCTCAGTGGTGGTTATGGGTGCCGGATTTTATTTTAGTTTTTATTCCCCTACTTTTTTTCAATTCAATGTAATTTTATTAGTAAGTTGATAATGGTTTATGAGATTATAGGGTATAGTTCCACACTGCACCAACCACCAAAGTTCTGTGCTCTCCCCACTCACAACTTTTGGTAGTCACCATAATTCTCACAAAGTCTTAGAGACATCTTGTCTAGTGTGCGTACGTGTATGTGTGTGTGTGTGTGTGTGTGTGTGTGTGTGTGTGTGTGTGTGCATATGTTCAATGTGCTTCAATTCTCTATATTCCACATATGAACAAAACTGCTTGGTAGCTGTTCAGTATCTGTGTGGGCAGAGACTTCTCAGCAGTGCCCAAGACTAGGCCTCTTGATGTTACACAGCACCCAGTGGAAAACAGTCCCAGGCACTAGGCTCATCTAGGGGGTGATGGGAAAATGGACCCCACACACACATACCTAGAGCCCCACAATTGCCTCCAGCAGCTGTCAGGGGAGCTGGGCTTTCATACCAGCTGAGATCACTCAGGGGAGAGTCTGAGCAGCTGACCTGATGGGCCCCAGGAGATGAGGGGTAGACAGAGCTAAGTAGTTTGAAAGGGGAACAGAAATGTCCATGTTAGAAATAGCCTGGGGGGGGTGAGCAGTGGCACACCTGCAGGGGAGAAGCTTCATAAATGGTGAAGCAGTTCTGCAGGTGTTTGTCTTTCTCTCTCCTCTCTTTTCCCCTCCCTTCTTGATGTTCTCAGAATCTTAACTGGGGATCATTTTGGTAAATGAAAAGCTAGTTTAAATGTTAAGAAATAGAGTAGGGGAGACAGTATAATGACTTTCCTGCCTGAGGCTCCAAAATTCCAGTAATCACTAATAATAATAATAATCAGACAATGTAGAGCACACGTGTTATAATGCTGAAGAACCTAAATTCAAGACCCTGGGTGCATAGCAGTGAAGCTAAAGAAGAGCAGTGTTGGGGAGACAGTATAATGGTTCTGCAAAAGTTCTTAATGCCTGAGGCACTAAAGTCCCAGGTTCAACCCCCAGTACCACCATAAAGCAGAGGTGAGCAGTGCTCTGGTAAATCTCTGTATCTTTTTGTCATTAAAAATGAATAAATTAATTTAAAAAGTAGCAGTGCTACAGATGCCTTTCCCTTTCTGCTTCTCTATGTCAGAGCAAATAAACAGATAAAATAAGTTAAGGATTTCATTTGGAACATGCCAGTATTCCAGGGTATAATATTGGGTATGATACATTTAGTTTCACCTATGATTGCTATCTAGGAATTACCTCATCTTGTCTAACAGGAGTAGAATTTATTTTGTTTTCATTAGGCTGATAAGGAAAACTCATGATCTGTGTTTTACCAAAATATTAATTATTAAGCATGGGTGTGCTTTTGAAGCTGGGGAATGAATTTGTGTGTGGAGGGAGTGCTGTGTCTTGACCATCTCATGTTTTGTAACTTGTGTGGATGTGCAAGACTTTTTTTTTTAACTCTTGGAATATAATTCACTTTATTCTCTTAGGGGTTCAAATATTTTTGAAGAAATCCTCTGAAATCTCTCTAAAATCTCAATCATGTGTATTAGCTTGTGTGCTCAAAAGTAGTGCATGAAACAGGTGTTGAACTTGAAGGGTGTTCAAGACTTCCTATCTAGAGCTCCCTGGTGCAACACTGTTTCTGTAATTGCTTTCAGTTTCAAAACTGATGTTTTAAGAATTGTTTTGTAAATTCTATAAAACTGATATTAATGCAACTGAAGATCAGCTTTTGGACAAAAAGCCATATCAAAATGTCAAACATTGGTGGGAAAGGAATATTAGAAAAAGCAGTCTATATACATATATAAACTCACCTGGGCACGGAGCCAGGGAATGAGCAAGGAAAAGGCAGGTGGGAGCATAGTGAGCTGAGCCTCTTCCCGAAGTCTGGGGGGAGGGAGGAAAGCTCCCTTTGAGAGCTTGTGGACAGTGGTCAGGCACAGGAGACTAGGCAGGGATATATATATATATATATATATATATATATATATATATATATATATATATATATATATATGGCAGTATTCAGGCAGCCCTCAATCTAGAACCATTGCCAATGAAAACTAAAAGAAAGGTTTAGATCTTTCTCCACAGTGCTGGGAGTAGATCTGAGCTGTAAGTGGAGTTTTACCCACATTTTTATGCAACAATAATCAGTCACAAATGGGGCTAAACTCACACTTGCTTTCTCATTCTCTTATTTTTAACACTGTAAACTATTCCCCCCTCCACTAAAATTATTTGGAAAGAGAAAATGAAAGAGAGAGATCTCCACAAGCAGTGGAATTATGCATCCCTCAGTCCTTGGACAACATTGGGGCCACTCACATTAGATCCCAAAAGCAACAGCCAGACGGTGCACTTGTGTGAGACCACCATGAGAGAGCAGCTGTCTCAGAGCCTGGTGTCCCAGTTGCTTAGCAACTCAAGGTCATTGTGATGTCACTGAGTCAGGAATTGGGGCAGGGACATTAGGAGGGTGGCCTTACTTGTCCAAGGCTGGGCTGGCAGGAGAGCTGGGGAGGAGGTGGCTTGGCAGATGGGAAGGGATCAGATTTCTGATAATAAAGAAGAACCAGGTGGGAAAGGGGAGAGGGGAGGAAGAGGCACCCACCTTCCCACATCTCTAGGTCACCTCCAACACCCTAGCATTACTGCAGCCTCACTGCAGCAACTGTCACAGCCTCCTAATTGGCAGTGGGGCTACAGACTCACCAGATACTTTCCTGGACCAGAATCAACACTGGGGATGGCTGGAAGGACAGAAAGTGTGTCTTGAGTACAAGGCTTAGTCTCCAAAATCTGGCAGACAGGATGTGGGTGAGATTCAATTGTCTGTCCAAAGGTAGATTATCTAAATCTTTATTTGGGTTGTATTGGGTCCATGGCACTGTTCAGTCTTACAAAAATATTATTTGTCCCAGCTGAAATGACAATGTATTAATGAGAGAAGAGCGTGGAGTCAGGTAGGGAGGGAGTGTTGGTGCAGGATATGCAGAAACACTGGTGCTTCTGGCTCTGCCTCTCACTGGCCTTCTCCCCAGCTCTCTGCAGGGTGCATGGGAAAGGGTGCTGCTTTCCCTAAGCTGACCAGCAGTGCTCCATCATTTCATGCAGTGCTGGACACTGCACCCAGAACATAATTCATGCAAGGTGTGCACTCTACACTGAGCCACCTCCCTGCCCCTCCCCATAAGACTAGTGTTAGAATGTCAGAAGAGTCGCTTGACACTTAATATGAACCTGCTGCTGGTGGTAAAGGGAGGTGAAAAGCCATCACACTGACTAAGGGGAGGGGGGCAACATTTGTTCCCCTGATATTATAAGGTTCGTCACGCATTATCGCTACAAAGAATTGAGGAGAAGGCATGAATACTCGGCACTCCAAACATTTATTCAGGGAAAATTGAGAACATTCACATATTAAGAGGATTATATGTATGAGAGAGAAAGAGGGTGGATGGGGAGTTAGAGTGGGAGAGGGAGAGGGAAAAAGGAGGGAGGGGAGGGAGAGGGAGAGAACAAACACTTACATGGTGATCACATGGTAATGCTGGCAGAGAGCAAGAAAAAGTGTAAAAGGACACTTCCATGGTGGTTGACAGCCAAGGCAGAGTCCAAGCTCTCTAAGACTCTAGGTTTTAAAACCCAAGTCTCACCCTCACTTTCCAAGCCACGCCTGTCACTGCTCCTATGTTCTGGGCAGTACCTTGTCCCTCAACACCACCAGCTATTCTTTCAGGAAGGGGGAGAGAGAGAGAGAGAGACCCATGGTAGTGTAGCTCAGAGATGATAGAGAATCTTGCTTGAGTCTTTCCAGCCATATTTATAGAGGTAGAAGGAAAGTATGGAAACCCAGGCAGAGGGTTCTGGGTCAAGCAAGATGCAGACTGGAGCTCCTTGGGTGCTCTGGTCTCTAGTTCATGGCTTCCTGGATCCTGATTTTTTTTTTTTTTGTAAAAATATTGTGGAAGGACAAAGACGAAGCTTGTTAACATCTATGAAAACTCTGAAGCTCAGCTGCCTGTCCTAAGGGCAAAGGGCATTCAGGAAGGAACAGGCTGGAGTATGAGTTTCTGGCCTGGGGCCTTTTCTTTGCAAATTTAGTATTAACATTTTAATTGCTCCTTTGCAAAAGCAGCTCCTGCTGAACCCCTGAACCCTGGGCTGAATGTTATTTAGCTTCTGCTTAACCCAATGTGTGAATCTCACTTTGGCTCTGTCATCACTGGCCTTGTACCCCATTCCCTCCAGGCCCACAGCTTCCTTTTGGTGGCCACTGTAATCACAAATCTTTTGAGTAGAATGTCCATATCAGATTACAACTTTTTCTTTTTTAAAGTTCTTTTTAAATTTATTATCTTTATTTATTGGTTAGAGACGGCCAGAAATCAAGAGGGAAAGTGGTGATAAAGAGGGAGAGAGACAGAGAGACCACAGGACAAGGGGTGGATACAGCCAAGCACTTTCAAAGAGGAACAGAAATGTCCGCGTTAGAAACAGCCTGAAGAACCAGCTTTTCTCACACCAACAGAAATGTCAGTTTATTTACTAACTTAATTTAAAAAAAAATCCTGACAATATAGCTCCCTAGAGGGTAGTCAATACAATTGTAAACCAATGAATGTTAAGTCTGTGCTTGGAGATATATAGCTAAGTGAAAATATTTTCAGAAAGGAGAAAATTTTCAGAAAGGAGAAAATTTTCAGAAAGGAGAAAATTCTGGGTCTAGTTAGTTTAGTGGTTTTATTAGTTTGTGTAATGGCTATGCAAAAAGACTTTCATGCCTGAGGCTCTAAAATCCCAGGCTCAATCTCTCTCCCCAACTCTCCAATAATCCAGAAAGGATCAGTGCCCCCTAGTATCTTTCTCTCTATATATCCCTTTCATTAAAATAAATAGTGGGGGGCGAGGAGCTCAGTCCCTATTCTAGGTCTAGCCCCCTTGCTCAGGAGGTGTAAGACCCCCCACACACACACCTCCCTCTGCCCCCCACACTCTGCAGCCTGCAGGCTGCCTGAGCTCCAGCTGCTCACTGTCTGCCAGGACCCTAGGCCTCTGCCCTCTGGAATGTCTGCACCTGCTCCTCAATCTGTTGGTGCCTAAATTTAGACAAATGGCACTGGAACGGGGTTGGGGGGGGGGTCAGTACTTTTGTACAGGAGGCTTTGGGAGATGTGGTTGACTGTCCTTTGCATGAAGTTTGGACCAAATTGAACAGAAAGGGGAGTTTAGTGCTTTGGAAAGAGTCACAGCTGCTAGTGGAATGTGCTCTCCTCTGTCAAGAAAAATAATGGGAATGAATGAAGCGCTTACAGAAAATCCCAGACTAGTTAACATGTCTCATCTTTGATCAAGATGACAGTGAGTAATCCTTGAGAACTAGGTGATCTAATAAGAATATGAGAATCTATACACTGAGGAATAAAGATGGCACCCCTACATAAGCTAGTATGAAAAAACTGAATCCAGCATAGTTGCTTCAAATTAGAGGTGGATGAAAGGTTTTTAAATAGCAACTTTTAGCAATGGCATTGGAAAATGAAATCACTTGCACTAATGCTACTGGAACTAATTAGCATTTAACTTTCTCAGGACTGCAGATAAACACAACCCACATTCTTTTTCATAATTCTCTATCATTTTTAGGACAAACTGTAGTTATAATATCTGGAATTCATGAAAGTATTGGTGGTTAAAATCTAGTTGTAGGAATTATGTACTTCAAGGACAACATTGCTATCTTGTCTTACATAGTGGTCGGGGAGGTGGTGCAAAGTGCTGCCTGAGAACAAGACAGAGTCCCCACCTGACCAGGTCACAGGCCTCCCCAGGCTTCCCAGCAAGGAGGTGCCTCAGAGCTCAGGCCTGAACCCTACCACTACCCCATAATCAATAATCACTATGCGACCCTCAGTCTGTGTTTCCACAAACCTGAACATGTGTTCCTCACCCACATGAAGGAGACACAGACACAGATAAGTGTGCTGCGAGTTAAGACTTTATTTGCATCCAAGACCAGATTCCATCCTGCCTGCTCTCATCTCTTGGGCTCAGAAGATGCTCACCGACTCCAGCATCACCTTCCCTCTCACCTCCAACCTGCACACTTCACACAGAGGGATCCGGTAACAGAAATGGTAATATTCCTGGTCTCCTACCACAATCTGTAGTATGAAGCAGTAGTGATCAAGTTTCTGTTACATGTGACCAAGTAAAGCTCACCACCACCACCCCCAACTGAGACCCAGGTTCCTCAGGGAAAACAGGGTGTATTCTATTCTAACCCCCCCCCCCCAGGGTAAGGTGAGCTGATTGTCACTTCTGTGCAGTTAGTTGTATGGATTCTACACTGTGACCGTGATGGTGGAGACCACAGCCCAGTCCTGCAGACTTCTGCGGGGGACAGTCTGGGGGTTGAGGGTCTGTAGTGACCACTTTTAGCAGGGACTTGTTTATGGACCATGTGCATCCGAGTCATCCTTGTTCCTGATTCAGAGCCCCTGTCTCACTCTCAAGCGTAGGGGATGGATGTTAGGTTGGCCACATGTCCCTGCTGGGAATCCACTCCTCTGGGGAGTTTCCTCAGCTGCCGATGCATGACCAGTGCACTAGTGGGTTGAGTCAGGGGAGGGAGAGAAATGGAGGACTCCCCCCAACAATCCTGGTCACCCTCTGGATCACACCTCCTCCAGGGTCTCCTACCCTTCCCTATCTGACTTTGGATTCGAGCGCTGTGGCTGACACGCACCTGGAAGCCTTCTTGCTTTGGGATGATCATCAACTCAAAGCCCTGCCCGCGGAGGAAGGGGACACAATTTCTACATTCCTCTCTGCACCAAACACCGTTCTCCTTGGTGTTCAAGACCACCTTGTTCTCATCAAAGCGGGGGTTGAAATGCAGAGCTAAGTCAGGATCTGGACAATTGCTGGTTGCCAGGTTTATTTCAAATCTGTTGGGTGGAGGTAGGATGTGGGGTGAGATGGGGAGGCTACACAGACCAAGGTCAAGCAAGCACCATGGGCCACGATTTCAAATCGCCAGCACACACCCCCATGCACACAAACTTGGGTGCTCACACAGCAGAAGGAAAGGTACTGGAATGGGGGCAGGGAGGTTAGACACAGGGTGTCTGAACAGGTGGAGGGGGCCTGTGGGTTAACTGTGCAAGGACCTGGGTACCCTTCTTTTCCAAAGATTCTGTGAGTTGCTGTCAATTACCAGGGCATGCCCAGTTCCCAGAGAGTTAGAATGCTATCAGGGACATATTTGCAGCAATCATTGTTACCAAGAAGGCTGAATTTCCCAGAATCAGAATCAGAAAGTTAGAGAAGTGATAAATAGGTCTCCAGATACTCAGGGCTCCTCCAGATCATACAATGTTTTTCTAGAGTTTCTGGAATCAGACCAGAGGTCACAGGAGTACAGTTTGGAACCCTGAGATTTCCCTGGACCCCTAGATCCTTTAGATGTAATGACTCCAGCTGGGGACCCATAAGGGAGATGTTAAATTACATAAAATCAAAAAAGACTGGGGTGGTCTAGGAGGGACACAGTGGATAAAGCACTTGACTGTTAAACCTGAGGTCCTGAGTTCAGTTGCCTGTGTGTACCGAGTGATACATTGGCTTCCTTTCTGTCCTGTGTTTCTAATCAAGTAGTCTAAAAATATACTGGGGATCCAAGTCCTCAGTGAGTATGGTGGCCATATCTAGTTGGAAGAACATCAGTCAGCAGAGACTGGGGCCCTCCTGTCCTCACCACTGGGCCTGGAGTCTGACCTGTCAGAATTATCAGGAACAGATCCACGGATTTTCACCACGGTGCCAATTCCAATGCCATTTCTCAGTGAGATGTTGCAGGGCACATTCAGTGCGCACTAGGCAAGAGCAAACAGAAAAGGGGGGAGATCAATGCCTAACAGGACCAGGGTAAAGACCAGCAAAAAAGGAGAAGTAGAAGGGGTAGGGGGGAAGGGGAAGGGAAAGAAGGAGGAGGAGGAGGAGATGAAAAATAAAAGTCACACAGGGGAAGACTTGTAGAAAGAAACAGAATAATATAATGTGAAATATGCAGAGTGGGTCAGGCAGAATAATGGTTATGCAAAGAGACTCTCATGCCTGAGGCTCTAAAGTCCCAGGTTCAATCTTCTGCACCACCATAAACCAGAGCTGATCAGTGCTCTAGTAAAAAAAAAAAAAAATTCACAGAGAGACAGAGAGAGAAAAAAAAACACTAAAGGAAAGAGAAGCACTGGGTGGGGATTCAACCCAGAAGCAGAGCCCAGGCACTCAGAGACACCCTCTCACCCACCTTCTGCTGTGTGATGGAGACCCTGGCAGGCCCAACCCTCCCCCAATCTGTGCAGCCTTGGTCCCACACACCCCACGAGGATCCCTGATCCCCAGATCACTCACAGAGCTGTTGTCCATGGCTGAGACAGGGGTTCAGGCAGTGGTCAGAGTGTTGCTGAGGGTCTGGCTGTTGAGACCTTAAGTATCAAAAGGTGCAGGTGTGGCTGGTCCTGCTGACTCAGCCCATCCCTCCCAACCTACCCAGTGTCACCTGGCACAGACCCTGTTTGGGGGATCAGCTGTCACTTCCTGGAACTTAGACTGCCTTCATGGTTCTCAGTTGCCTGATCCCTGTGCTGTGAGCCCTCTCCCCACCACCATTAGACACCCCAATCAACGCAAAGCAAGATCCATCTGACCTATGGGCTGATAACTCTGTGTTATTCAGGGGCCTTGATTTACTCCACCCAACATTCAGGAATTTCTTCCTTCCTTTCTGGGCCTACAGTCCCCACATGGGTCCCTCACCCCTGGGCTCCCCTTCCTTGCCTATGGCAGGGTGGGGGTCACTCCTCCATGAGGATAGGCTGAATAGCAGAGGGCCTCGAAGGCCCTGCAACCAGACCCTCCTGCAGATGCTGCCCTGCAACCAGCCCATCCCAGCAGGAGAGGTTCTCAGCACCAGAATGTCTGTCTCCATCCCAGGAGTGGCTGCTCCTCACATGAAGAGGGAAGAGCCCCCGCCCATGCAGGCCAGGCTGGGGGAGGAGCAGAGGAGGGATTCCTGCCTAGGGGAGGAAGGAGTCCTTGCCCACCCTGGGGGGTTGAGTCTGTGCTAATATGGACTCCTGTCTGGGCAGGGCTAGAAGACTGAAGGAGCCTGAGCTTCTGTGTCTCTGGGGGCTCTCTGTGACAGGTGGCCCTGAGTGGAGACATGGACTGGCACTGATTTGAGTGAGTTAAGATCTTGGTCTCAGAGCTGCTGTTCACACACAGTGTTGAAGATGCTCTGGGGTTTGGTGTTCATTACAGGTTCCCTCTGGCAGTAGTCTGGGAGGGGCAGGAACATGGTAGACTAGGGGTGCTGTACTGCTGTGGTAGGTTTAAGGGATGTGTCCACCCGTGGAGATTAGCTACAAAGCTAGCAGAAGTTGCCTCAGTCATCTGGGAATCCCACCAAACAAAGAACTCATATATTCAATGTAAACACTATTTAAGTGATTAAAGGACAAAGTTATTGTTGTGTATGAGACTCAGGAATGCCACACTCCCCTTCCTTGGAAGATGACCAGGCAGCCTGCCTGAAACCTGAGCTGACTCCCCACACTTGCCTGTAGGGAAACAATGGCCACTAAGCACCTGCTTAGAATAGACACAGCAACCAGATGCCCACACTCCCAGCATGCCCTTCAGCAGAAGCTTATGGATCTCTCCTGTCAAGATCCTCAAAGCCCCTCCACTGGGGGTGTGCTCTGATGACCACCAGCCTCATAGTGTAGAGGTGGGAACTGAGGCACAGAGAGACTAAGGAACTTTCCCAAGGTCATGGAGCTGGGAGGCAGCAGAGGCAGAAATCTTATGTGGGCAGGGTCTGTCCAAACTACTCTGCGTTCAGCATGAGGATGTGTGGGGAAAGCTTTGTCTCAAAGGCAGCTAAATCCCAAGGGTATTTGTCTTACTATCCTGCTTTGTCAAGAAGATTTATAAATCAACAAGCCACAAGTCTAATTTTCATCTATGTGGAGTGGCTTGCAGCCATAGTCACCCTGGAAGTCAAGGGCTCCACACCCTGTGTTCCCCACACTCAGCATGAGCACTCCCATCCCCACCCAGTGTCACACTCTTTTCAGGACCTGTTTTGCAACCGAGCTAGTGTCCAAGGTTAGGATCCCCATTTGGACAAAAAAAAAAAATCTTTGCAGGACTTTCTAAGATTCAGCATCTGGCTTTGAATTACAGGCTCCTTTCTGTCTCCCAGCCAGGGACTGAAGGGACTTGCCAGGTGACCTTATGTGCATTTCTCCCTTTCTTCCTAATGCCTCGTGCCACCTGTCCCTGTGATGCCTCTGTCCTCTGGCTCTGGGCCATCAGCAGAGCCTCTGTTTCCAACCTAACATTTAGTTTAAACAGGAAGGAAGAGAGTTTGGCCTCTTTTCTAGTCATCTTGTCAGGATTTTCCTTATTTGAAGAAACATTAAAGCAGGAAATAGACAGATCTGAGAGGGCATTTGATTCCCTTTGCAGGGATTTTGTCTGTGTCTTCTCATCTCCCTGAAGCAGCTCCTGTACTGAGATCCATTTGGCCTTGGGCAACTCTCTGATACCTCAACATAGAAACACCCACTCAGGGGAAACTCACGATGAGCTGTGTCCATAGGTCCTGTAGTCAGATGTCTAGTGGCAGACGGTGACCCTGCTGATGGAATGAATAGCTGTTTTACAGGCAGCAAAGCACTAAAAGTACACTTCAGGTTATCTCAGGAGAAAGGAGTTTGAATCTCAACTGGTTCATCCGGGAGAAACCATGACTCTAGGCCTTCTCTCAGAGAAGTTGCTGGTCCTCATGGATGGAGTCTGAGCTTGTGTGTTTTATCAATAGGAAAAGCTCAACATTAGAGCAAGGACTAGACGTGTAAGTAAAGTGTTTTGTGTGGATAATTGTGCCAAAGTCACAACTGATGAAGCTACATAATGATGAGGAATCTGGCTGTCAGCTGCCTCTTTGCCAGCCAATCAAGGGATCCTGTTAACTTCAGGGAGTACTGTTCTCCAGGGAGGGAAACCATTGCTTTGACCCAAGGGTGTTCCTACAAAACGATGATATTGAGAAAACTTATACTTTTCCACATGAACAGAAAATATACTCCAGTCTTGGAATTTGCCTTAAAAATTAACTTAGGTTGTGTGGAGTTGTACCCCTCCTACCCTATGGATTTGTTAATTTATCCTTTCTTAAAAAAAAAAGTAAAAAAAATTAACTTAGGAAGCATTTGCATATAGAGAGCCTTTCCCCAACACCCACCGGTTCATTTGAAGTTTGGCAAATGAATTGTATCCAAACACTGCCATCTTCAGGGTATCATTCTGCCCTTAGTGTGGATTAAACATTCTGTGAGTGGGTGAAAGTATTTTCACAGAAGACCATGGTTAGAACAGCATATTGGTCTATACTCCCAGAAGGGTAAATGATAGGAGAAATAAACCAAAGGGCTCTGTAACTACATTCCATCAGGACCCAAAGCATTTGTCACCAGGAATCTTGATTTTTTTTAATATTTATTTTCCCTTTTGTTGCCCTTGTTGTTTTTTGTTGTTGTAGTAGTTATTATTGTTATTTATGTCATTGTTAGATAGGACAGAGAGAAATGGAGAGAGGAGGGGAAGACAGAGAGGGGGAGAGAAAGATAGACACCTGCAGACCTGCTTCACCACCTGTGAAGCTACTCCCCTGCAGGTGGGGAAACAGGGGCTCAAACCAGGATCCTTGAGCCAAGGAATCTTGATTTTATACCATCAATGAAAGGGAAGTGAATCTGGAAAACACCTGAGGAAGCCAGGCACTGTGTCTCTTATCTGAGAGAAGAGGAAAGGAAAAGCACCTATAAGTAGTAATAAGTGTAAGAGTTACTTAGAAAGGAAGTGAAGGCAGAACCATTAAAAAAAAAAAAAGTAAAGACTGCAAAAGTTGAATAAAGGCAGGAGATTGGCATACCATGATGGGCCTAGACCTTGAATAGATCCCTCTCTCCATTGTTACTGGTCATCTCCATCAGGAACAACACAGTAGACCCCTCTGTGGGCCTTCATATGTGGATCAACGGAAGAGAATATTCCATCCTCCAAATGGACAACATACTCTATATTCCACTTGAGGAAGATGGGTCCTGAAATTGGGGCAGCTTGAAACGTTCTACTCATGACCTCAGAATTCAAGCTCAGACCTACAGGGATGCAGAGGTCACATAGGCTCCTAAGCTGAATATGAGCCCCAGATCACATCAACTCGATGGAGTTTACAGTCAATATTTATACACCTTTCCCATATTTGGGAGATACTCTCTTCCCAGATCCAGCTTTCTAACCCTTTTTCCATCCATGATATCATCTCTCCAGACAATAATTTGGGTCCACCTGCATATCAGATATCAGATTCAGAAAAAAAAACACAAAAAACTAACTAATATAGTCATGGGCTCTTTGGAATATAACTAAAATAGGAATACTAGCTATCTTCAAAACGGAGACCCCCAAATCTTCATCTGCAATATCCCAGCCTTTAGGTTCATGATTAGTCAACAATTTGTTTGGCTTTATATGCTAACTCTTTTTTCAGCCACCAGGTTCAGATGCTACCATAATGCCAAATAGACTTCTCTAAACAGACAACCCCACCAATGTGTCCTGGAGCCCCACTTCCCCAAAGCCCCACCCCACTAGGGAAAGAGAGAGGCATGATGGGAGTATGGATTGACCTGTCAATGCTCATGTTCAGCAGGGAAGCAATTACAGAAGCCAGACCTTCCAACTTCTGCACCTCATAATGATCCCAGGTCCATACTCCCAGAGAGATAAAGAATAGGAAAGCTATCAGGGGAGGAGATGGGATATAGAGTTCTAGTGGTGGGAATTGTGTGGAGTTGTACCCCTCTTATCCTATGTTTTTTGTCAGTGTTTCCTTTTTATAAATAAATTTTAAAAAAAGGGGGGGGGAAACGAGGGCCTGGAGCATTAGCACACTGTGTCAAGTAGAACATAGTGAGGAGTGCAAGGACTGGCACCATGATCCTGGTTCAAGCCTCTGGCTCCCCACCTGGAGAGGAGACATGTCCGGTTCTCAGGAATGGTATTTAGACTCTGGAGGTCTCTACAGCTCATCACCATCCTTTGATAAGCTAGCAGGAAGCCCTAGGGTTGCTCTGTGTCCATCTTGGGCTTTGGGCAGAAGCCACACTCTGAAGATTCCTGCTAAGTATGCCAGTGCCAGCTACAACCATGCACTTTTCATTAGATTGGTTCTCCTGAGGTTCAACAGCTCTGCTGCTCATGACAATTAGCTTATTTCTTACATATTTCTTACTTTGCAGAGGATGGCTCTCATAGGGTCTTAGAAGGTAAATTTCTCTGCTTTCTGGGGGGTTCACTGAGACTGGGTTTATCATAATTTAAGTTTAATGTTGGAGAGATTCTGCATTCTGTGGAGGAATGGATTTTCTTGCTCACAAAGCTTGTGCTTTTTTTTTTTTTTTTTTTTTTGCTGGAACAGGGGTGGCCTCTTTAAAATGGAAGCTGTAGTTCCACATTCACTCTTCAGTTGTTTCCTGATTTCAGTTTCCTATAACTATCTCTGCCATTGGCTGGGCTCAATTATTTTACTGGAGCATTTACACCCTGTGCTTTGGAGTCTGTTTCTCTGCAGCACAGGGTGGCAGGCTCCAACTGCATCCTTCCTCCTCCACAAAGTCAACCTCACCTAGTAAAGCAGCTGATTTTCACGGTCTGAGAATGAGACAGGGCATGGGGGAGTCATGTATCTGAAGCAAAGTCATTACTGTGGATAAATATGAAGCAATCTCTGGTTCTCCCCCAATTTTGCCTTGAAGTCACCAGTGGTGCACCCTGTTAAGCGTTCATGCTCTCATGCACAGGGATCCACCTTCAAGCCTCCAGTACACCTACAGAGTGGAAGCTTCAAGAGCATTACAGCAGTGCTGCAGGTATTTCTCTTTATCTCTCCCTCTCTACTTCCTCTTCTCCTGTTAATTTCTCTCTGTCCTTTAAAAACCAAATAAAAAAAGCAATGAGGGGAAATGGCCACCATGAGCAGCACTGAGCCCCAGCAATAAAATATTAAAAAATATAAAAGGAGGGACAGAAAACATCAACTTTTGACAAGGATGTGGAAAAACCATGACTGAAATACACACACTGGGTGTGTTAAGTTGAGATAACCATTTAATTAAACTATGTTTTAGAACCTCTAAATTCACAGTAGCCAAAGAGCCCATTGACAGATGACTGGCTAGAGTAACTGTGTCTTTCAGGCCATATGGATGGAACTGGAGGTAATTATGGATAAGTACAGAGATGAAAGACAGCTAAAGGAGGTTCTATAAGTGGGGTATAAAGAGCTAAAACACGGGGGTCGGGCGGTGGTGCAGTGGGTTAAGCGCATGTGGCGCAAAGCACAAGGACGGGTGTAAGGATCCCCGTTCAAGCCCCCGGCTCCCCACCTGCAGGGGGGTTGCTTCACAGGTGAAGCAGGTCTGCAGGTGTCTATCTTTCTCTCCCCCTCTCTGTCTTCCCCTCCTCTCTCCATTTCTCTCTGTCCTATCCAACAACAAACAACATCAACAATGGTAATAATGATAGCCACAGCGAGGCTACAACAACAAGGCCAACAAAAGGGGGAAAAATGGCCTCCAACAATAATAGCCACAGCGAGGCTACAACAAGGGCATCAAAAGGGGGGAAAAATGGCCTCCAGGAGCGGTGGATTCATGGTGCAGGCACCGAGCCCGGCAATAACCCTGGAGGAAAGAAAGGAAAAGAAAGAAAGAAAAAGAGCTAAAACATATGAACTTATAAGACAAACAAAAAACAGAAGTAAATAAACTTTCTCTGAGACTTTGTGAGAATTGTGGTTGTTACCTTTGTGAAATGGAGTGTGGGGACACGGAACTTTGGTGATAGGTGCAATGTGATGGGTGCAATGCGGAACTACATCCTATAATCTTACAGTCTTGTAAAACACTCTTAGTCACAAATGTTTTTAAAATGGCTTATAAATATAATAAAGAAAGAAATAATGATGGGATGAAAATAATAAAGGAAATAATGATGGGAAAATGGCATCTAAGTTTTCAAGATGTAAAATACAGAAAGTTGAGAACAACAAAAGATTCTCAGCTTAGCAAATGGGAAAGGGGAAGTTCAGCCTGTTAAGAGAATTGCATGCTTGAGGCTTGGAGGTCCCAAGTTCAGTCTCCAACACCAGCAGAGTTGTGTGGCCTCTGCACATACTCTCTCTCTCTCTTCCCCACTAAAATAAACATAAAATTTGAGGCAGACTGGGAGTATGGACCGACCAGTCAACGCCCATGTTCAGCGGGGAAGCAATTACAGAAGCCAGACCTTCTACCTTCTGCAACCCTCAATGACCCTGGGTCCATGCTCCCAGAGGGCTAGAGAATGGGAAAGCTATCATGGGAGGGGGTGGGTTATGGAGATTGGGTGGTGGGAATTGTGTGGAGTTGTACCCCTCCTACCTTATGTCTTTGTTCATTAATCCTTTCTTAAATAAAAAATTTAAAAAAAATTTTTTTTCTTAAAAGTTGCAAAGTACTAGGTCAGACATTTCACCAAAGAAGATGACAAACACAGAAATGAAGTTCAATACCATTTGCCAGTAGGGATATGAAATTGCAACTACAAATGCAAATCAAAGCCACACTTTAAGATGACTTTCATAAACAGAGAAAACAATGTCACAAATGACAAGGAGGATGTGGAGAAATTGGAAGAAGTGTGTTGTGGTAGTGGGATGATAAAATATACAAAACTTCAAATGGACCAGTAGGTCATGGGGGAAAGCTCTAAGAACTGTGCAAATGCTTCTCTGGATTGTATTTAGGGAAAATAAAATCTTTGGGGGGGGTCTAAGTGAGGAATGAGGGAGGTCCTTTTGAATTATGCAAATGTTTTCCAGGATATGCTGATGGCAAGTCACAAAATTGGAGTGTATCTTCCATACTGTGGTAAAAGAAAATCTCCACAAAGAAATATTACACACGCCGATACCAGGGGCCAAATCAGTCAAGTTAAGGTGGCTTCTGTAAAGCAAACTGAGCCTTGAAGAAAAGAAAATGTAGAGCACATAGCGGATTCTAACTATCAACTTGCATGGATTCCCCATTTCTGTTCCTACAATAAATTCCTATCCTCAAGTGGCAGATTTCTGCAATTCACAATGAAGATCTAGCAAATTATCACTGGGAGAGATGACCTGGCCTGCCTGGACTCTCTGGAGTCCAAATCATCTGTCGCCCAAACCCTCTAACACACCTGGCTCACCATTAAACCGTCCCATCCTCCCTCCCTCCACCTGCAGGTGACGCCATGGAGGACACAGACCTCATTGGAGTGTAGACCACGGACCGAGCCAGAGCCAGAACCAGAGTAACAACCGAGGGTGCACCAGAAGACCCACAGCCTGGCGTCCCCGTTGCTTAGCAACCCTGTTGCGCTCTGAAATCCAAATTCTATACTCAGGTTGCGCATGCGCAGCAGAAAGGTGCCCCATGCTGTCAGAGGCTGGAATGGAAGAAACCTGGGCAAGAAGGGCATGTGACCCCAGAAGACTTTGCAGGGAGATAGGAGGTCTATAGAGTGTGCCCGCCTTGTAGTCCTCAGATCCACACCTCCAGGACCCTCCTGTAGGTGGTCACTGCCTTAGCCACCTGCCTTGACTCCTTCCCTGCAGTGAAGTTCACCTCCCCTGCAAGCACCTGGGATTGTTGGGCAAATCTGAGGCTGCACCAGACACGTCAGTGAACTGAAATCAGATCAGAAGGGCTGGAGCAAATTCAAAGGAATTCTGTGGGTGTGGGGTCAGGTGGTCAGAGAGAAAAGGCAGAGAGTCTGGTGTGAGAGACCGAAGATGCTCTAATAGTGGGGCCGGGTAGTGGCGCACCTGGTTGAGCACACATGTTACTCTGCTCAAGGACCTGGTTCAAGCCCCTGGTCTCCACCTGAAGGTGGAAAGCTTTGCAAGTGGTAAAGCAAGGCTGCAGGTGTTTCTCTATATCTCTCCCTCTTTATCTCCCCCCTCTTGATTTCTGGCTATCTCTATCCAATAAACAAATAAATATAATAAAAAAATTTAAAAAATAAAGTGCATATTGAACCAATTATTAAAAAAAAAAGATACTCAAGTCGTGTTGGCCGCTGTGCACTGAATAAAATCACCAAACCAGGGCCACTCACTATCTGCTCTACCTGTGGGAAGGATTACCCTAGGACCCTGAGCCCAGATCCTGCCAGCGTCCTGTGAGGACCCACCCCACCACCCCTTCCTCTATTTCCCCCAGCCTCTCATCTGGCACCCCCACCACAACCTAAAGCCTCCCTGGTATGATCAGGCTCGGCCATCTTGGTCCCACCATGCACAGCATTGCCTCTAGATTCTAAAACACAGATAACCTGGCACTTTCTTTCTTGGCCATTGGATGTCAGCTATATGCAGGGCGGGATTTAATTAGTCCTGATCTCAGGAAAGAGGCTAACCCCTGCCCAGCTTGACTGGACCAGCAGATGAGCCACAGGCAGGTCTCCGTTTCTGGTCCTCAGAAAGAGAACCCAGGCAGGACTGTGAGATTCCTTAAGGCTGCAAGTCCTCCTTGGAGTCCTCAGACATATGAAAACTAGTGTTATTGTTGCGTTACTCATCAATGTCATTGATAGCAGCTGTACTCCTTCCTGCCTTTATAATTCTATCTAGGCCTTTTTTCCTATGTCTCAGCCATGGACTGGTGATCATTAGAGCATGCTCCCTGTGGATGTGTTGGGAAGTGTAGAGACTGCATGCTATGTTTATTGTAAACAGGTGCAGGGTAGCCATCAGTTCCCCGCGTGTAAGAGCAAGGTTTCTAGATCACTGTCAGATCAGCTTTCAGACAGGCTGCCCAGTCATCTTCCAAGGAAAGGGAGTGAGGGCAAACCTGAGCCTCACACACAGTAGCAATTGTGTGGTTTCCTTACTGAATCCATTGGTTGGCTACATGATATGAGTTCTTTGATATGGTTCCCAAGTTACTAAATATTATAGGTAAATTCATTTGACCCTGTTGCTAATCTTTTGGTGCCAATACCAGGAAGGATTCAGACTTGATGCTCTCCCAGTCTCCATTCCAGACTGGGTCTTAATTATAACTATGTAAAAGTTTCATGTGCACACTGCCTTATCTTCACTCTGCTTACCTGCATCGTCATCTCCTCTAAACTCTTGGTTCCTCAAGCCTCACACGCCCTCCCCCCCCCAACACCAGGCCCTGACTGTGGCCAACACTAAATGCTAACATGTCTGCCATCTAGTGAACTGTCCTGTGGTCCCATGGCATCATCCATAAGCAGAACTGGCACAGAACAGGTGCTCAGGAATTGAGTGAATCAGAGTGCATCAAGGAAGGACATATGCAGCGATAGGGGAAGAAACCTCACACCCTAGTGGGCAGAGGGCTGGGTTTCTATTCAATTATTTGAGAAGTTTCAGATTCCCATCCACTTGGGGTGGTTGATCATCTGCAGGAGAACCTGGCTTCCAAGATCCTAGAAAGTATTTTAAGTTACCACCACCACCAGAGGACATGGGGAAGGTCAGAGTCAGGACTCATGAACATGGGAATGTTGACACAGGAAGCAGGGCACAGAAATCACAACTTCTAAAGTCTGGAGGTGAGCTGACATAACCTCAGAGTCAGAAACCTAGGAGTTTACAAATATTAGGTCTCTCTGGGGCTCAAAAGGGACTGAGAGAGGGAGGGAGGGAGAGAGAGAGAGAGAGAGAGAGAGAGAGAGAGAGAGAGAGCATAATTCCACACTGTTTCTACCATGAGAGTCCTTAGCTCCCTGTGATGAGAAGACATGTGTCTCCAGGGCTTAGCTGAGCTGGGCTTCTCAACATTCAAGCAGAGGATCAATCTGCCGTTAAGGTTTTGAATCCCCAGACCATGTCAGCTCTTGCTGTAGATGGAGATATCATTCCTTCTGCCTGGCTGTGTTGAGTCCTCAGGTCTCTCTAGGAATCTGGGCTCCTAAGACAACCCCAGGGCTCTGCATTTATTGCTGTGTCTTCCAGGAAACCCTCAGGCCCACAGGACACACATGTGTCCTGTGGTTTGGCCAGGCCCTGGGCATTGGGGAAAGCTTGGCAAACACCCTGTTGTCTTCTCAAGTGCAGGAAGGATTCCTGGGTTTCTAGCTGATGGGAAGTACTGTTTCTTGGTTTTGTTCCCAGTATTCTGAGAAATAGGGATGTGCTGGGAATCTGGGGGCATCCTGGTGTAGATGTTACAGCTCAATGGGAAGGACACCTGGGCCCTATTAGAGTGAATAAAGCAGGTGAGTGTGAATCCAGGTCCCCTTGAAGTGTTTAGAGAGAGAAATGCCCTGGAGAGATTGATGTCTCTGGACAGAGTGCCTGGCCAGCGCTCTGTGGGGAGTGACATAGCCAAGCTATGCCCATGTGCCTACCCTGGCAATGGCAGTCCTGGCCTATTGGCCCTTGACCTTGTTTTGGGTGCTTCTCTACCTGGATGTCTACCTAACACCCTCTCCCACAAACACAGCTTCCAGATAAAACTGCCATGCAATGCCACACAAGATGCTGACATCACCCTGGATATGTGTTCAAGTTTGATACCCATGAAGTGGTTTGCAACACAGTGGATAATGGGATCCCTGGTCCAGATGTATGTGGGCAGGTCTTTCCCTTCCATCATAGTCAGCCCTTTGACATGACCATCATCACTACCCCCAAAAGCTTCAAGGTGTGTGGGGCCTTAGCTGTGGGTGGTAGGAGTCAAGATGCAGGTCCCTCCTACTCTTGAGGAAGGTCAGCGTTCCTTGGGGTGAGGGTGATGGTGGAAAGAAGGCTTGCTCAAATCTGGGGAGAGGGAACCTCGGTGTCTCTGACTCCCTGTTTCAGTCACTGCTGTCAAAGGCCCAACAGTGTGGGGGACCTAGCAGGAGGCAGGACCTTGTCTAGTTGTCCTAACTCTTGTCCTGCTCTTCATGCCTGAGGTTGGGGCTCTGCACAGGTGCAGGATGGGCTGGGACAGGACCCAGACACAAGTCCCGGGGGAGACTGGCCAGCAGTAGTCCCTGTACAGCCTCTAGGGCCATAACATGTTTTCTTTTAAAGGTTGTATTTTTCATTTTTTAAATAAATAAACAGAGACATTGAGAAAGAAGTAAGAGATGATAGATAAATATATAGATAGATAGAAATAGATAGATAGATAGATAGATGATAGATAGATAGATAGATAGATAGATAGATAGATAGATAGATAGATGATAGACAAACAGAAACTAGAAGGAAAGACACCTGCAGCACTGCTTCACCATTCATGAAGCCTCCTGCTCCCCAAAAAAGGTGGGGACCCAGGACTTGAACTCAGGTACATGTACATGTTGATGTGTGCACTTTACTTAGATGATGACTGGGCTGTGTATGCTTCAGTCATGGTCATAAATTCACTGTCCACACTGGTAGCACTTATGTATCATGCAGACAGATCAGAGAATCCTCCCAAGAGGTTTCATGAATATTTGCACATTATACCACTGGGGACAGTGGTTCCTAACAAAATTTAGCATTTGCCCAGATCACACAACACAGGGATCAAGAATGACCCAAGAAGTCACCCCTTGTGCCTGCAGATCATTGCTGGGGGCCAGATAGTCAATCCTCCAATTTACTTACTGGATCCAGCCTGACCATGTCAGACTGCTGGAGGTGGAAGGGCAAGAAGTGCTACTGGAATGTGTGATCATCCTGTGAGTCTCTTTCAAGTGACCAGGTGAGGATGACGTGGGACCTTGAATGACAAATAAACTTGTAGCCCACTGTACTCCATCTGTGTGTCTGTGTCTCTTTGGCATGGAGGAGGGAAGCAGGTACAGAGAGACAGAGATTTTGACTAAGGCACCACAGGGTTCTGAGGCTCAGGAGGGATCCAGTCCTCCATCCCCCAAAGGAGTCTCTCTGTCTGGGAGGCTCCTGGGAGGTTGAGATTGGGAAGGGATCTGGCATCTCGTGCTGCATGCTGGGAAGAATTCTGCTGGTCATGATGGCAACAGGGCTTGTGGATGTGGCCCCCAAAAAACTGATCTGAAAGATTTGCCTATCCATCCATCTATAGAGACATTGTGTTCCAACAATCAGATCCCTGGAACTCCAACCTCTGTGTGGACCCCATGAAAGAGCTCTGGGCACCCTGCTCCCCTGTTCCTCTCTCTATCATATGCCCTCCTTCTTCCCTGGCTTCAGATTCCTGGGTGGCTCTTCAGGGTTGGGGCTGGAAATCATAATTTGTAATAGCCAAAATCCTGGAAGCAATCCAGGTGTCCAACAACAGGTGAGTGGCTAAGAAAGTTGTGGTTTATATACACAATGGAATACTACTCAGATATTAAAAATGATTAATTCACCTTCTTCACCTCACCTTGGAAGGAATCATGTTAATTGAAATAAGTCAGAAATAAAAGGATGAATATAGGATGATCTCACTCATAGATTGAAGTTAAAAACAAAATTGGAAGGGAAAACATTGAGCAGAACTTGGACTGGAATTGGTATATTGCACCAAAGTAAAAGACTCTGGGGTGGATGTGGATGGAGGAGAGTTAAGGTCCTGGAACATAATGGCAGAGGAGGACCTAATAGGGGTTAAATTGTTATGTGGAAAACTGGAAAATATTATGCAAGTATAAACTAATGTACTTTACTATCAACTATAAACCATTACTCTCCCAATAAAGAAATGTAAAGAAAGTATTGCATTTAGAACTTTGAATGAGTTTGAGTTGATCTTAGTACATTTCATTACACAAATTACAACTTCATTCTTATGCAGGGACTTCTAATGTTCTTTCTAACCACATCTGAGGGATTAGAATAGAAAAGAGCCTCTTACCAAAAATTCAGTGGTCTCTTTAGAGAAACACACAAGGAACTTTTAATTGTCTTTTTCCTAATTACAAACAGGCAAAAAGTTTTTCAAAATTGTCTCCAGTTCCCCAAGCCTTCACTGTCATTGTCACTAAGCCTGAAGTGATAATTGCAATTCTGAGGGGAGGTGAGTCACAGATCACAAACCCATATCTCAAGTTCTGGCTGCCCACCTGCACATGCACCTGACGCCCTGACCTGCTCACCTAGACCCCACCCCAGCAGTGGCAAGGAGAGCACTGGTGGCCCTGCATGTCTGTCTGTGAGGAAGAGTCTGCAAGGAAAGCCAGTCTGAGTAAGTGCTCCTGTCTAGGGTAGAGACAGTCAGCAGTGAAATCAGAGGAGCAGGAGGAAGAGTATTTCCTCAATGATGAGCTGAGCTGCTAAAGGAGTATGAGTCCTCCCCCTCCAGCCATCCTTTCTCTTTCTAATACAATTTAGTATGGTCAGGATGGAGATAGTTCTTGAAGAATAATCTCAATGGTGGTAAGACTCATATTTTAATGATAAAGTGACTTATTTTTCTAACAAAGTTTTTTTTAATAATTTTAATTTTAATAGACTTGCATTAAAGTTGTTGACAAATGGGTAAAATTTTTCATCTCCCCATGGTAAGTGTCTGCAAAACACTCCCCCCCCCCAACTTGGATCCTTTTCCACCATCATGCACCAGGAGATTGACTTTTAATCTATATAAAGAGTGAAGTTACCAAATCTATCTACTGTTTACGTTGCTAGAGAGGGATTATGAATCAAATACCACTGTTGTTACATGTGTACCTATAATGCTTCCGTGCTGGCAATGAAGAGTAACACGAAGTAATAAACGTGACTTCATGATGAGCAGACACATCTTGAATACTTTGAATTGGTTTCTGAAATTAAAATTCTTTATTGAGCTTAGGATACACTGGATGGGGACAGTCATCAGGTCTCCATGAAAAAGTCTGAGTCATGAAGATCATGGACAGATTGCTTTCTCTCTTCAACTCAGAGAAGCAGCACTGAAGACAAAGGTAACTTTCTAAAAATGGGTTTCAGACGGGAAGTGTCAGAACCACATGTCTATCATATCTTATGTTTGAGTGGTCATGTTGTCAGAAATCCCAGGCAGAGAGAGGGGACACACTGGGACTTTAATGCAGGAAGCAGTGTATATTATGCCGGCAGACCCAGCCAGACTCATGTCCACAAAAGACTGGGCCCTGAGCACAATGGTACTTGACCTTTTATACAGTTTTCAACTTTCCCAGAGGATCTCATAGCAACAAGCTTAACAGCTTATCTTTTTCTTACTTGTATACAGAGAGCACAACTTGTTTGGGTTATCTGAAAATTCTGGGGCAGAAATAGCAGATTCTTTTTTTTTTTAATATTTATTTTATTTATTTATTCCCTTTTGTTGCCCTTGTTGTTTTATTGTTGTAGTTATTATTGTTGTTGTCGTTGTTGGATAGGAAAGAGAGAAATGGAGAGAGGAGGGGAAGACAGAGAGGAGGAGAGAAAGATAGACACCTGCAGACCTGCCTGTGAAGGGTCTCCCCTGTAGGTGGGGAGCCGGGGTTCGAACAGGGAGACTTATGCTGGTCCTTGTGCTTTGCGCCACCTGCGCTTAACCCGCTGCGCTACAGCCCGACTCCCGAAATAGCAGATTCTAAAGCCACTAACCAAGGCTACGTTGGTTACAGCCATACAAATCCCTGTTTATTTATTTTTTTTTGGGGGGGCAGGTGGCATTTTTCTTTAGCTAAGACATTAACCCTTATTTTTCTCTTACAAAGTCAAACCTTGCTTGCCTCAGAGCACATGAGATCCACTTTCTTAAAAAGTCACTAAGTTAATGGCAGCATTTATCTGAAGCAAGTTTTCCTTGGTTAGGAAGCCCATTTTATTTTTGTCCACACAGAGCTGACAGAAGGTTCCTTTGCACCATCTCTCTGCCATTGAGCCTGTCCACCATCACTACCAACTGGGACAGCTCCTGGTGAGCACAACAGAAAGAGTGAGTTCCTAGGGACACTGTTCCTCTGCTTCCCAAGGCTGCAATCTCTATATTGGTATTGGCAGTTGGCATTATGTGGATGATTCCGGGTGCAACAGCAAAACATAAAACATAGGGAGAAATCAAAGACCAAGGGAACTGCTGTGCTGATGTCCCGGCACTGCAGACTCATGCCATGTTGTACTGTGACAGGCTCATGATTGGGATCTGTGGCTTTTCAATTCCACCTAGTATAGTTACACTCACAGAACAGGTGGAGGGGAATACTTTTCCATAGCTTTTAAATCATTCTTGTGCAGCACCTTTTTCATTTAAAAACATATGCACAAGACACATGCACATGCCCTAAGTCCACAGCTTGTGGCATTTCATATATAACACAAGTCTGTGCACTGTGGCTCCAGCCAGAAGAGAAGACTGTCAAGTCACTGAACCCCTCCTGAGCTCACCCATACGTCACCTGCCCTGAGAGCAAAGTTCCTTTACCTGTGTCTAGAGGAGTGAAAATGTTGTCAAGAGGTGTGAGGCTATCCCAACATTTGAGAAAATAGATCCTGTTTGCTTGATCTGTGTTTTAATGAAATGATCTTTGCACTGTGGACCTTTTACATGGGCATTTCCTCCCACACGCTACAGGATTCTGTTAATCACCTGTGTACTGTATAAGCTCTGTCTCTCATTAGCAGCATTGTAGACAGTGCCATCATGGGATATCAGCGAACTCACTCATCATTCTGTTAGTCTGCATGTGCTCAGTTTGGAGTTTGGGGACCTAGTGAGTCATGAGTGACAGCCAAGTATGCAGTGGTTTATTTTATTCTGATGACAGAGCAATTACTATTTCACTGACTATTTGCACTGGAGACTTCAAAGAAGTAGATTCCAGTGTGAGCCTTATTCATTTTTTCCCCTTATTGTGTGGTCTTTACAAGTTCTTTTAGTATAAACAGTTTTCTTCCTCCTCTCTGCCCTTGCTCTTCATTTCTTTCTTCCTCCTTCCTATCTTCTCAGCCTCCCTTTGGTCCTTATGTGTCTTCTCTTTGTCTCCTTGTGCATATCTAGTGATGAGAAACAGCCCTTTATCTGAAGGCCGTTAGGCTGTCACTTAATCTATATGGAAGAATATTCTGAGAAGCTTATAGAATATTTCCACATACAGAAGTCACAAAAATGTTCCTTTTTCTCCCCTCAAAACTACTCATTCATCTTTAAATTTAGTTCAAAAAACTATTTAGAATTGAGGGGCTGGGCAATGTAAATAGTTATTGAGGTGTTTCTTTTTTCCCCTATGGTCATAATTTATAATTATATATCTTCTCTCCTCTTCATTTTAGTTCCTTGTTGTGACTTCACCCAGTTGAGATCAGGACTGAAATTTCCATGACATTCACTGGGATATTTCTCCATCTTTTCCTGCCTCTGCAAGTGTGGTGATACCACAGGGACTCAGAGCCAAACTACTGGTGTCAGAAAAATTTAAACAACCATTTTAATCTGAAGAATGAAATCAACAATAATGTAGAGGAAAACATGCCAAACAACACAATATTCCTCAGGGATTTGTCAACAGGATCACTCTTGCTAACACAGACTTTCACAGGAATCCTGGGAAATTTCTGTCTCCTTTACCACTACCTCTCCCTTTACCATATTAATTGCAGGTTGAGGGACACAGACTTGATTCTTATGCACATGACACTCGCCAACTCCTTGACCATTCTCTCCAAATCAGTTCCCAAGACAATGGGAGCATTGGGGTTGAAGGATGTCATCAGTGATTTTGGATGCAAAATAATTTTGTATTTTGAGAGAGTGGCCAGGGGGGTGTCCATTGGCACCACCTGCCTCTTGAGTGTCTACCAGACCATCATGATCAGCCCCATGAACTCCTGCTGGAAGGATCTGAAAGTCAGAGCTCCAAAGTATGTTGGCTGCTCCCTTTCCCTCTGCTGGATTCTGTACATCTTGGTCAATTTGATTTTTCCTACATATGTGTCCTATGTATCTGGTCAATGGAACAACAGAGACTCTGTTAAGAAAACAGATTTGCAATACTGTTCTGCAGACCATGAGGAAATATTAAGCTTAATATATGTAGCATTCATAGTATTTCCTGAGGTTTTGTTTTCTGTGCTCATCATCTGGTCCAGTGGCTCCATGGTTTTCATCTTGTTCAGGCACAAACACCGGGTCCAGCACATTCACAGGACTAAGCTTTCCCCCAGACCCTCAGCTGAGTCCAGAGCCACACAAAGCATCCTCCTTCTGCTGAGCACCTTTGTATGTTTCCACACCCTTTCCTCCATGTTTAGTATTTATCTGGCTCATTATCAGAATCCAAAGAAATGGCTGGTGAACATCACTCAATTAGTTTCTCTAGGTTTTCCCACTGTGAGCCCCTTTATTTTCCTAAGCCGTGACTCTATACTCTATGCTGATTTATCTACCTGCATTAAGAGTAGAAAAAAATATGAGAAATATGTAAATTATAGAATTCAGTCTTTGTTCTCAAACAACCAGTAGAATTTTCTCCTCCCCCTTTTCTTTTTCACCAGAGCACTGCTCATCTCTAGCTTATGGTGGTGCTGGATATTGAACCTGACTTTGTAGCCTCAGGCATGACAGTCTGACTGCATAACCATTATGCTATGTACCCCTGCTCTGAATAAATGGAATTTTAATAATAAATGAGTCATTCTGAAGCAGATCCTACAAGCCATCACCACTGTCATTTGAAAGTCCCCATAATATTATATTTGCTATTTGGGTGGATGAATAACTCTATTATTAGGGATGTGGGAACCCCAACAAAAAGCTTACTTAATCAACCATGTAAAAACTTTGACCTCCTGTTAGTATCCTAAACTCTAATTTTTCCATAGGCTTTTGTAATTATTTTAGTTACATAATTGAGCTCTGAAATACCCATTAGAATTCCTTTCCAATGAACTCCTTTGAATATAAGGCATTAGATTAAATAACTTGCCAAAATGAATTGATTAGGAAGTTGTTAATTTTTGTGGCATACACTGTCTTAGAATAAGTATCCATTTTGATCAGAAGACAGATTTTCAGGGAGGTTTATAAAAGTTTTAGAGCATTCATAGTAACATGTATTTTTATTTTCGGACAAAGCAAAAACCAGTGTTGATAGAACTAGAGTTTTCTTTATCAAAGTAAGGACTACAAAAGCTGAATAAGAGCAAGAAACTGGCATACTTTAATGATGACTCTTTAGTCACTATCAGGTCACCCCATCATCTGGGGCCCTAGTCAAGGAGTCTTGGGATTCCCATACAGACATGATGGGCCTAGACCTAAAATAGATCCCTCTCTCCACGGCCACTGGTCATCTCTATCAGGAACAACATAATGGACCCCTCTGTGGGCCCCCATGGGACTGCAAGGATCCTCAGTGTGGATCAACAGTGATAGAGAATGTTCCATCCTCCAAAAGGAGGCTGGATAACATACTCTATCTACCACCTGAGGAAGATGGGTCCTGAAATTGGTGCAACTTGGAATGTTCTTACTCAGGACCACAGAATACGAGCTCGGGCCTGCAGGAGGCAGAGGTTACCTAGGCACCAGATCAAATCGATGGGATTTACAGTCAACAATATTTATACACTTTTCCCATTTGGGGGAGCTACTCTCTCCCCTGATGCAGCTTTCTAGCCCTTTTTCCAGCCATGACAGCGTCTCCCCAGACAGTAACTTGGGTCCACCTGTATATCAGATGTCAGGCTCAGGCAAAATCTAGTAAAGTCACAGGCCCTTTGGAATATACCTAAAATAGATCTACTAGCTATTTCCAAAACAGAGACCCCCCCAAATCTTCATCTGCAATATTCCAGCCTTTAGGTTCATGATTAGTCAACAATTTGTTTGACTTTATATGTTAACTCTGTTTTCAGCCACCAGGTTTCATATGCTACCATGATGCCAACTTGACTTCCCTGGCCAGATGACCCCACCAATGTGTCCTGGAGCCCTGCTTCCCCCAGAGCGTTGCCCCACTAAGGAAAGAGAGAGATGGGCTGGGGACATGGATCGACCTGCCAATGCCCATGTTCAGTGGGGAAGCAATTGCAGAAGCCAGACCTTCCACCTTCTGCACCCCATAAAGACCCTGGGTCCATACTCCCAGAGGGATAAAGAATAGGAACGCTATCAGGGGAGGGGATTGGATATGGAGTGCTGGTGGTGGGGATTGTATGGAAATACATCTTTCTTATCTTTTGGTCTTGTCAGTGTTTCCATTTTATAAATAAAAAATTTAAAAAAAACAACCAGAGTTTTCTGATTTAGTAATTTGTATGAATTGAAGTAATCAAGCAAGATCATTTCACCAATTTTTCCTGTTTACCCCATTATCCAGTCAAACACACACACGTACACACACACACACACACACACACACATATGTATATATGTACACACACATATATGTCCAATACTCTAGGATGATTTTACTAGAAGACATATACAGCCATTATAGACACACTTGTCTAGAACAAAAGCCCAATCACTATAAAATGAGCACTATTACAAAAAATTTCCCTAGGGCACTTAACAAAATTTTGACAGCATTAGAGAGAAAATAGCAACTATTCTAGTTTTACTCAGAAGATACCATTATGAGGTTGGCGCAAAACTCAGTTTTAGAAGAAAAACTTTGTTTTAAATCTGGAAATGTAGTGCCAGCAAGACAGCTCACTTTGTCATGGGTACAACCTAGGCTGTGCCAGACCCCACCACACTAGTAGAAGCTTTGGTTCCGTGGTGTCTTTCTCGCCCTTTTTGTCTCTACCTCTGGTCTCTGTCTTTCTATCTAAGTAGCTGACTTGGAGTAGTGTAGTCCCAGTGACAGCAACAACAACAAAATCTGGGAAAGCAAGACATGGCTTAAAACACATTATTGTGGCCGGGGAGGTAGCGCAATGATAAAGCTTTGGACTCTCAAGCATGAGGTCCTGAGTTCAATCCCTGGCAGCACATGTGCCAGAGCGATGCTGGTTCTTTCTCTCTCCTCCTGTCTTCCTCATAAATAAATAAAATCTTTTAAAAAACACACAGATTAATAAAGTTACATTAGAAATTAGGTTTAAAAATTTTAATTAAAATGTGTTCACTTAATACAGACATGGATGAAGACATTGTAGACATGTGTATATGAATGTGTTAGTAGCACATACACACCTTTAGCTGAGAGGACACAGGCTATTAACACCACAGTGGCAAGATGAACACTTATGTCTGTCTATGGTTCATAACATCAGTCTCCAGTAATGGATACCAGAAACCATGGAGGACTGGTGATTCTAAAACTAGGACTCACCATAAGTCATCCCTAGAGATCTATCTGGTTATATAAACTAAAGATGTTCTATAAATTTTTAGAAATATCTGTTTTGTCCTAGGGGAACAGGACTTTGAAAGCTCTACCTCTGGCTAAACATAGCATTCTGAGTCACTAATACGGGTGACTAGTCCCATCCCTTCAAATAATTGAGGGCCCTCAATATCAGATCCTCACATCTGGGAGCAAACTGGGAGCAGAATAGGGATTCTGAAAAGAGGATATAGTTATAGTCAGTATGTAGTGTGAAGAAAGAGAAGAGAGTGTAATAATAAAATTCTATAATCTTACCCAGGTGGTCAGGAGAGCAATTACTAGTAAGGGATAAACCTTATTTTCTCAGGTAACTTTTTTATTATTTCAGGTAACTTTGTGGCTTAGACAAATGTATTACCAGTAATTACAAATTCTCCAAATTATTAGTTATTTACCATGCTGATATAGATAATATTCAGGGGGCTTTCAAATGATAATGAGACTGGCTTCTAGTACATTTTAGTGTTGGAAATCAGACTTTTTTGAGCAGCCAGGAAAGAGAAGTCCAGGGAAATAATCCCACTTTTCACAGTTATCCTTGAATTTGTTTTTTCCTTCTTATTCTTGAGATATTTCTTAGAATAACACAGAAAAAAATCAATACAATGTGCATCACTACTGGAAATGGAAACCATCATACAAAGAAGGGTTTTATTTTGGAAAACTGATTTCTAATTTAGGGAATGTTTTACTTCCAGAAACAAAATGACTGAACAACACAATCTAACCAAACTGTAAAGGCTGGCGGGCTGAGCAAGGAGTATATTTATTCTCTGGAGAATATTATTCTTTACACTGTCAGGTACCAGGAATATGGCTTTTGGTGTTAATTCAGTCACCAAGTTATCAACACTGACATAGCCTATACTTCCTTTTTCTTTAATTACCTCTTTACCATGTGGTTTCAATTGATTCTTCCAGCCATATTCCAGCCATATTTAATTAACTGAGCTCTCAGCAACTATTTATTTATTTATTTATTTATTTGCCTTCAGGTTTATTGCTAAGGCTCAGTGCCTGCACTATGAATCCACTGCCCCTGGAGGCCATTTTTCCAATTTTGTTGCCATCATTATTGTTATTGTTGTTGTATAGGACAGAGAGAAATCGAGAGAGGGTGGGAAGACAGAGATGAGGAGAGAAAGATAGACACCTGCAGACCTGCTTCACTGCTTGTGAGGCAACCTTCCTGCAGGTGTACAACTGGGGACTTGAACAGGGATCCTTGTGATTTGCGCCATGTGCGCTTACCTCACTGCGCTAGCTCCTGGCTCCCTCAGCAACTCTTTAAGGAGTTCTCTTTCTACAGATTCTATCAACTTTTGGTTGACTGCTGCTTTCATCTAGGATTCGTTGTTCATCTATTAACCACCATCACTACCAGCAAGGGCTGCCTCTTTCCTTCCACTGCATGGCCCTTGTGCTGATGGGTCATCCTCCAGATTTTCTCCTTGCCCAGTCATCTCAACTGTGAGCTTATTTGGAAAGTATTTGCCCTTTTTTGTTTCTTGGAGCAAGTGTCTCTGGGACGTGCAGCCTTATTTTCTCCTAGCAGTGACTTGTAACTCTGGCATTCTTCCTGCAGGTGTGCATTTTTTTTTATTTAAGAAAGGAGACATTAACAAAACCATAGGGTAAGAGGGGTACAGTTCCACACAATTCCCACCACCCGATCTCCATATTCCATGCCCAACCATATGCTGCAGGTGTGCATTTTAATGCCAAGGACCTTGAAAAGGGTTTAAGGCATAGTAACCTCTACTGATTCCACATCCATCAAGGGCTCTCTCTGCACAGACTTCACCCTGTTAGTTGACTCCTTCTGTATTTGCCATCTAAACTACAAAACCTGCCTTCACACGACTGGATCTTGATTTCTTTTTTTAAGCCTTCAGCTTCAGAATTTCTAGAGCTAATGAAGGACATTCTGGCTTCATATAGAGCCCATGTGATGTTGTACTTTGTAGAATTTGAACTGGCAAGAGTGTTGGAATAGTGTCCTGTTTGCTTGTTTTCTGAGAAAAATCACTGAAGTATGCTTCATATTCAATCTACGATTTTTTTCTATTTGTGTTTAACTGTAGGAGATCTAACCATCTTTTATAAAGGTTTGCTTCGTGTTATTTACAAGGTTTATACTAAACATTTTTTTCCTGGAGCAAGACATTTTGTCCCTCTAAAATAGGAAGCACAATTCAGAATATTCTCCTTGAGTTTCTCCTGTGTCCATAAGTCAGAAGTTATGGCTAAATTCTACTTCTGGAGCTGGAAAACTCCTATCTTTGGAACCTGCAGCTCTTGAGCACAAGCTTCCAGATCCCAGCTGCATCCTCCTTCCTCCATGGAGACACTCAGGAGCCTGAGACTCAGCCCTGTGGCCGCCATGCACTGTCTGAAAGTGAGGCAACAATCTCAAATAAAAGCCCTGTGTTTAAAATAAGGACAAATTCAAACTTGTTTCTTTTCCAGGAAGTAGCTCAGCATCAGAGCACTGAACTTCTATGCCTGAGTCACCAGACACTCAACTTTAATACATGCCACCAACATAAACCAGTACTTACTTTACTAGTCTGTCATAAAAAATAAATAAGTGATTTTTAAAAATAGGAAAGCTATCAGGGGAGGGGATGGGATACCGAGTTCTGGTGGTGGGAATTGTGTGAAGTTGCACCCCTCTTATCCTATGGTTTAGTCAATGTTTCCTTTTTATGAATAAAAAATAAACTCTCCAGAGGGCCAGATTATGCATACCTGGTTAAACACACATTATAGTGCAAAAGGACCCTGTTTTGATCCCCTGGTCCCCATCTGCAAGGAGTAAGCTTCATGAGTAGTGAAGCAGTACTACAGATATCTCTCTGTTCCTACATATCTCCCCCTTCCCTTTCAATTTCTCTGTCTCTATCCAAAATAAACAAATAAACAATAAACTTTCTAATAGCATATCTTTCAATGAATAATGTCCCTAGCATATGCAACCTAAATTTAGGTGAGGAGAAATTATGTGGCTACCTAGATGTCCCCAACACCTCTTTAACCACAGTGTTTTCCAACAGAGTAGATCTGAGGGCTTAAAGTTGCTGAGCAGAATGCTAGCCATAGAGACCCACCCTACTAGGGGAAGAGAGAGGCAGACTGGGAGTTTGGACCAACCAGTCAACACCCATGTTCAGCGGGGAAGCAATTACAGAAGCCAGACCTTCCACCTTCTGCAACCCACAACGACCCTGGGTCCATGCTCCCAGAGGGATAGAGAATGGGAAAGCTATCAGGGGAGGGGATGGGATATGGAGAATGGGTGGGGGGAATTGTGTGGAGTTGTACCCCTCCTACCCTATGGGTTTGTTAATTTATCCTTTCTTAAATAAAAAATAAATTTTTTAAAAAAAGAATGCTAGCCATATTGGGAAGAAGGGACATTTCATTAGTCACCCACATCATATGATCCATCAACACTAAGTAAACTTCTGCTCTAAATTCAAAGATAAATGGTGAATTATTTCAAAGAGAAAGAAGAGAATGTTTCTTCATCCCTAGAAAACTGCATAAACATCTCAGACAGTATTGTTAACATTATGATTGTATGACAAACTCAGTTTTTGTTTCACTAAATACTGTTTCCTATTAAGAGATATATACACACAGAGAGAAGGGGCAATGGAGAAAGATGGATATTGAGATGGAGGGAGAATAGACGGAAAGAAGGGAGAGTGATGAATGAGTGTAAGAGAGAAGAGGAAGAGGGAGCCGGGCTGTCGTGCAGCCCCGCAACAGGTTAAGCGCACGTGGTGCAAAGCATGCAAGGACCCGTGTAAGGATCCTGGTTGGAGCCCCGTGTAAGGATCCCAGTTGGAGTCCCAGGCTTCCCACAGGCAGGGGAGTCGCTTCACAAGCAGTGAAGCAGGTCTGCAGGTGTCTATGTTTCCCTTCCCTTCTCTTTCTTCCCCTTCTCTCTCCATTTCTCTCTGTCCTATCCATCTATAATAACTACAGCAATGACTACATCAATATTAACTACAACAATAAAACAAGGGCAACTAAATGGAATAAATAAATATTAAAAATAAAAATAAAGATAAATTTAAAAAGAAGAGAGAAGAGGAAGAAAGAACTTTGTGTCTGACATGAATAAAAGCCACAGGACAGGGAGAATTGATTAACCTCTTCTTGGAATCTTCAGTAAAGATGTTTACAACACAAATAATCAGTGCAACGTTTATTTATCTCATTAGGAAAATATCATCCTACATCAACTAGAAAGGTAAAATAAGAAGCATAAAATGCCAGCTTCTTACAAGGATGTGGAAAATCCATGATTGTCTAACACAACTTGGGTGGTTAAATTGGTATATCCATTTCTTAAAACTATATGATTTAGCAACCGAATATTTCCAATGTCCCAACAATTTCACTCCTATGAATATATATATATATACTTTTTATTTATTTACTTATTTTTAATTTATTTATTGGAGAAATGATTTATAGTCAACATTAAAATAATGATTTATAGTCAACATTAAAATAATGATTTATAGTCAACATTAAAATAACAATAGTTTGTACATGTATAACATTTCTCAGTTTTCCACATAATAATTTAATGCCCAGTAGCTACTCCTCTGCCATCATGTTCCAGAACATGAACCATCCCCCCCACCCCAGAGTCTTTTACTTTGGTACAATACATTTTTATTTGTTTATTATTGGATAGAGACAGAGAAGTCAAGAGAGGATGAGGAGATAGAGAGGGAGAGAGACAGAGAAACACCTGCAGCCCTGCTTTACCACTCATGAAGTTTTCCTCTTACAGGTGGTGACCAGGGGCTTGAGCCTGTGGGCTTGTGTACTGTGATGTGAGCACTTAACTGGGTGCCTGGCCCTGAAAGTTAACTTTTTACTCCTCCCCCCAAAACCCCATGGCTTACACATCCTCTCTCTCTGGGACTACACACACCCAAAAAAATTTAATCATTACCCCATCTTTCTTTATGTACTGTTATGGTATAAAAGAGAAACTCCTTCAGAATTTGAGACCAGAACTTGTGTTGTGAGCTAATTCTGAGTCAGCACCAGAAAAATGTTTTCCTACACCCCTGGAGTGTTGTGACTTTTGTTCAGGATTCCCCATTTACAATGTATCAGTATTACTCTACTCACTAAAGCCTGCAAATCAAAACTGCATACAGGAATTAACTGAATTATAAATCCATATGTGTCACATGATGACATTTTATACAACAATGCTAGTGAATGATGGGGTTTCACAATAAAACAGGTAATTCAGAGTATCATGTGCACTGGGGAAGAATGACCACAGGAAGTATTCATGGTGCATAAATCAACTCTGTAAAATACAATCCAAACAGAGGGATGTGTTTCCTCAATGTTGACACAGTTTTGAACCTCTAATCAACTGTTCTACTCCTATAAATATGCACAAAATCACTTCTACCTTGGTGGTAGTGACTTAGAACTCAGGAGGAATCTAGGGACTACAATCTTGCTAAATGGGTTGTACAGAGCTGTGTTCTCTATGAAAGGCTACTAGCTATGAATGTATGACCTGTATACGTGATTTATATAGAAGATACATCACAGGCAGTCGGGCAGTGGGTTAAGTGCAAAGAACAAGGACCGGCGTGAGGATCCTGGTTGGAGCCCCCCAGCTCCCCATCTGCAAGGGAGTCGCTTCACAGACGGTGAAGGAGGTTTGCAGGTGTCTGTCTTTCTCTCTCCCTCTCTGTCTTCTCCTCTCTCCATTTCTCTCTGTCCTATCCAACAACGAAAAGGAAATAAATATTTTTTTAAAAGATATATCGCAAAGGTTACTTTAAAAAATGGAGAGCAAGAGAGTGTGTGTGTGTGTGTGTGTGTGTGTGTGTGTGTGTGTGTGTGTGTGCCCCTGCAGCTGTGCGTACACAGGATGACACTGAAAATCCAATCATGAATTCCCAGTTATGAGCCTGTCATGGCACAACATGGAAAGAGTCTGTAATTTTGTCAAGAAGCCAACAAAGCACTCCCTCCAGATCTTTGATCTGTTGTTATGTTTTTGCTTCTGCAACTGACAGTCATACACTAAAAACAATTGTAAATACCAGTTTGTAGAGGCTCCAGCATTGGGCATGGGGAGACCTATGTCCTTGGTAGCTCGTACTTGATGTTGTGCCCACCAGGAGCTGCCCCAGCTCATGGTGAGACTCTCAAAGGGAGATGGTGCCAACCTGTCATCTCTGTGTGTACAAACAAAAGTGTTGGTATGCTTCTAATTCTGCTTCTAAAAATCCCGTCTGTTTCATTTAGTTTAATCCCCCCTGCTTAACACTGTATTCTATTTACATAACCATTGTTAACTAAGCACCACCCTCCCTCCAGGGCATTGGTGATTCAGTGGTAGAATTCTCGCCTGCTCCGCCCCCTCTCCTTATCACACCCTGATTTTCACCAGTCACTTTTCTCTCCACCCTCTCTATATCACATCCTGTTTACACCATACTTGGCAAGTATACTAGTTTTAGTTTAGTTTAGCTTGGCTTAGGTTGTGCTGCGTTCCACATGAATAAAGAGATACTGCGTACAGCTCAGCCATGAGTCCCTGGTCGTCTGTCTCCGCCCACGAAGCGAGCCCAACAAAAAGGACTTAAAATCATGAGAAATGGCTCCAACCTAAATGCTTGCCTTTAACGTAATTAGTTAGGGAGATAGATCTCAAGTGCCCTGTCCGCTGTGCCATAAAATAGGACAAACATGTGTCCCTGACTCCTCCTGTATGGACCCCACTCTGAGAAAGTTACCTCTGTCTTCAGTGCTGCTTCTCTGAGTTGAGGAGAGAAAACAATTTCTCCATGATCTTCATGACTCAGACTTATTCATGGAGACATGATTACTATTTACTACCTCATATGCCCCAAGCTCAATAAAAACATTGTAATCACAGAAGCTTATCAATGATTAAAAAGTTGTACACAAAGGCTGAAGTCATACTTTACAGTTTGCTCCATACTTTATTATAACATGGAGATATTATGTGTGCACTTGCCACAAAAATGTTAATTAATGCATGCTCCCTGTATTGTAAAGTCAGCACTAGATATATTTGGCAACTACAGTTTTAAAACAGTTGATAATCAGTCTCACTGTCACTAAGGGGATGCATTGGATCGACCTTCCCGTGGTGCATCCCGTGAGTACCCATTCATTGGGGAAACTGACGATCCTTCCTAGCCGACTGAATCCACATGGATCCCAGTCACTTTCAAAGCCAGCAACAAGCAGCTCCTGACAGCTTTCAAGCTGTTGGCCCTGCTCTTCGAGTCCTCCAACTTAATGTTGAGGGGCTGTCCTTTGCCAAACGTGTTCTTATTGGTCAATTGGCGATACAGCATCAGGAAGATGTTATTTGCCTACAAGAAACACATATAGCAGTCGATGAAGGTGCTTGATTCACCATCAGTAGATTCGATTTAATATGCTATAATCTCCATCCTAAACACAGCCGAGCCATCTACGCTAAATCGTATCTTGCAGACGTTTACCATACGGCCTCTTCAACCTTCTACGACTCCATTACTATTGGAACTATTCAGCTCGTCAACGTATATAAGCCTCCCAGTGCCTCATGGGATAATGAGGTCCTGCCTAGCCCGAATCACCCAGCCATTTACGTTGGAGACTTCAATAGTCATCACCAAGACTGGGGATATTCCTCCACTCGTGCTGACAGCTCTATCTTAGCCGACTGGGCTTCAGCAAATGACCTCTCCCTATTATACGATCCCAAACAGCCAGGCTCTTTTCACAGTGCTAGATGGAATAAAGACTCGTCACCCGACCTGTGCTGGATTAGCACAGTCAACGGCCAAGCCTTTCCCGCTACAAGACAAGTTCTAAAGATCTTCCCACACAGTCATCACCACCCAGCTATCATCCACATTGGTCTCCAGCTCCCACTGATTCTGTGCTCGGAGAAACTAAGATGGAACTTTCGGAAAGCAAACTGGCGTCTGTTCAGTGATCTTACCAACAAATCTATTCCTGCAATTCCAATTAACTCTATCCCCTCTGAAGATTCCTACAGGCACTTCCGCCAAGCCATCTTCAAAGCGGCTTCCCAAGCTATTCCTCGTGGGAGACGTGCTAACTATACACCTTGTCTTGATGCTGAATGCGAGCAACTGCTAAAGCAGTATGATGAGTCGGGCGACCCAGATGTGGCTGACCATCTCATGCCTCCCTGGATGCAGCACGCCAAGCCCTCTGGCAACAACTCACGGAAAGTCTGAACTTCACCCACTCAAGTAGGAAGGCCTGGAAGCTTCTTCATAGTCTGGGTGCCGGTAGCCAACCCTCTCCCGTCTCCCATCCTCCTGTATCTCCAAACTCAGTGGCCAGTCACCTAACTCAAGTTGGACGTGCTAAGATCGACCCAGTCTGGAAAAGAGAAATTTCCCATGAGTGGTCATCCCACTTCCGTTTATCTTGTCCATCTCCAAAACTCTCTCCCTTTACACTGTCTGAACTGGAAGACGCTTTGAAGAGGGTTAAACCGGGAACGGCTGCTGGCTATGATAACATTACCCCAGAACTCATTCTTAACTTGGGCCCCGTGGCAAAGAAGTGGCTCACTACATTCCTGTCCCACGTCTTGGAATCCGAATCTATGCCCAAAATTTGGCATCATGCGAAGATAATAGCAGTTTTGAAACCAAAGAAAGACCCAACACTGGCCGCCAGCTATAGACCAATTTCTCTCCTCTCCGTGTGTTACAAACTCCTTGAAAGGCTGCTTCTGTCACGTATTTCTCCTCGTACAGAGAAATTCCTATCACCCGCCCAAGCTGGTTTCCGCCCAGGAAGATCTACCTGCGAACAAGTCCTGGCCCTCTCAACTTACATTGAAAATGGATTCCAGAAGAATTTAAAGACGGGTGCTGTCTTTGTTGATCTCACAGCAGCCTATGACATGGTCTGGCACCGTGGTCTCCTAGTCAAGATCTCAAGATGCCTGCCTCCATGGGTGGCCAACACTATATCGTTTCTTCTCCAAAACAGAAGATTCCGGGTGCATCTGGGTGACAAGTCTAGCAGATGGAGACTTGTCTCAAGTGGCCTCCCCCAGGGCTCTGTTCTGGCTCCTACGCTATTTAATATTTACATCAATGACCTCCCAGAAACTTCTTCAAGGAAGTTCATCTACACCAATGACATCTGCTGTGCAACTCAGGCATCCAAGTTTGACATCCTCGAGGAAACACTCACAAAAGACATGTCTCTGATATCTGATTACTGTAAAAAATGGCGACTAATCCCTAGCACTGCAAAAATGGTATCATCTGTTTTCCATCTACACCATGCCTTGGCCTCGCGTGAGCTTAATGTGCAGCTTGGCGATACGAGAATCCGGCATGAAGCCCAGCCAGTCTATCTTGGTGTTACTCTCGATCGCACCCTGTCATTTCACAAATATCTCATAAAAACTGCAGCAAAGGTGGGCACAAGGAATAACATCATTGCAAGACTGGCCAGCTCCTCATGGGGCATGAGCGCTTCCACACTATGATCATCATCTCTGGCATTATGCTATTCCACTGCAGAATACTGTGCCCCAGTATGGTTCCGTAGCCCCCATGTCCACTTGGTCGATTCCAAATTATATTCCTCCATGAGGATAATTTCTGGAACCATCCGTTCCACTCCGGTTCCATGGCTGCCAGTTCTTAGCAACATCGCCCTGCCAGATATTCGTCGGGATGCGGCATCATCTAAGTTCATTTCCCACGTCTACACTCGACCGGACCTGCCAATATACGCGGATATCTTCACCCACCCTGTCCAACGCTTGACGTCTCGTCATCCAATCTTGTCCCCTATGCCTACACTGAACTTCTCTGTTCCAGACTCTTGGAAACAGAGTTGGCAGTCAGCTGAGGTAAAAAACAAACACCTCATCACAGACCCCTGCAAGCGTCAACCCGGCTTTGAACTAGCACGTTATGATTGGGCCCTCCTCAATCGGTATTGAACAGGCCATGGCCAGTGCGCTGCTATGTTCCATCACTGGGGAGCCAGAGACGACCCGAACTGCCCCTGCGGCTCCAGACAGACTATGACCCACATAGTCAACGACTGCCACCTCTACAGATTCAGAGGAGGTCTCGAAACTTTATATCTGGCTCAACCTGACGCTGTTGACTGGCTACGGAAGAAGGGCAAACGCTAGAAGAAGAAGAACTGTTACTAAGCACCTTCTTCTTGAATCATGGCGGGGCATGCAGACCCAGACGCTACAGCAGCTCAGCTCATCACTAAGCAAGCATTCCTCCTACTGCTCTGGTTTTGCTACTAACTCTGTCTCTACTCCAGACAAGACACTTACTCAGACTAGTTTTCCTTGCAGACTCTTCCTCAGAGACAGACACAAAGAACCATCAGCGCTCTCCTTCCAGCTGCCAGGACGGGGGCTAGGTGAGCAGGTCAGGGCATCAGGTGCATGTGCATGTAGGCTGCCAGACCCTGAGTTACGGGTTTGTTATATGTGAACTCACCTCCCCTCAGAATTGCAATTATCACTTCAGCTTTAGTGACAATGACAGTGAAGGCTTAGGGAGCTGAGAATTTTGAAGAACATTTTGCTTATTGCTAATTAAAAAATAATTAAGTTTCCTTTAACTTTTCTCAGAAGAGACTATTGTCTTCGTTAGTTGCTTTTTTTAAATATTTATTTTTATTTATTTATTCCCTTTTGTTGCCCTTGTTGTTTTTTTGTTGTAGTTATTATTGTTGTCATTGTTGTTGGATGGGACAGAGAGAAATGGAGAGGGGAGGGGGAAGACAGAGAGAGGGAGAGAAAGATAGACACCTTCAGATCTGTTTCACCTGAAGCGACACACCTGCAGGTGGGGAGCCAGGGCTTGAACCAGGATCCTTATGCGGGTCCTTGTGCTTAGCGCCACCTGCGCTTAACCCGCTGTGCTACAGCCCGACTCCCTTTTTTTTTTTTTTTTTTTTTTGTCTAATGCCAAAAGTCAGAGATGGTCACAGAAAAAAGACTAAGGAAAGACTAGGCTCTCCAGCACACTGCATGTGAATGAGGTTAAATCTTGCAAAGTGAAATGTATAGAAACTAGCCAAGTTGTATCAAGAACTGAATGTATATCCTCAAGCAAATAACATAAAATTCAGAGGAAATAGTTCTAGTCTTCATATGTAACAATTATTACTTTTAAAATAACACTAAGTATGAGATGTGGGTACAATTATTCATTTCCTTAACAAAAGGATAAAAGAGAGAACATATAAATAAAAATATAATGACACCAAATATGGAATAGATATACAGACATGTATTCCAAAAAGGTTTGAAATTGTACACTGTAGACAAAAACTGTTTTGGAAAGCAACATTTCCCCAATAAAATATACACCAATATACAGGTAATAAAACATATAGAAAAAGTAGGCAGAAATAATATGTTTAGAATAAAAATTTAAAAAGAGAAAAAATGTTGCAGTCAAAATACCTACTCAGTGGTTAAATAATAATATTTAGAGGCCAGATGGTTGAGCACACATGTTGCAATGCTCAAGAACCTGGGTTCAAGCCCCCAGTCCCCTCCTGAAGAGGGAAAGCTTTACAAGTGGTAAAGCAGTGCTGCAGGTGCTCTCTGTCTCTTTCCCTCTGTGTTTCCCCCTTCCTCTCAACTTCTGGCCATCTCTATCTAATAAATAAAGAAAACAAGAAAATTAAAAATAAATAATAATATTTATAGGCTCCTAAGCTTGGAATATAAAATTATATAGCAGTTTTATTTCCTAAGTAATATATAGGATCAACACAAGTCCTATAAAAGCATACAATTGATGTGATCTGGGGCCATATTTAGCTTGGAAACCTATGTGACCTCTGCATCCCTATAGATGTGAGCTCACATTCTGTGGTCATGAGTAGAAACATTCCAAGATGTCCCAATATCAAATCGATGGGGTTTACAGTCAACAATATTTATACAACTTTCCCATATTTGGGAGCTACTCTCTTCCCTGATCCAGCTTTTTGGTCCTTTTTCCAGCTATGACATCATCTCCCCAGACAATAACTTGGATCCATCTGCATATCAGATTTTAGGCTCAGGGAAATAAACAAACTAGTATAGCCACAGGCCCTTTGGAATATAATTAAAATATGCCTACTAGCTATCTATAAAACAGAGACCCCCCCCCCAGCTCTTCATCTGCACTATTACAGCCTATAGGTTCATGATTAGCCAACAATTTGTTTGGTTTTATATATTAATTCTCTTTTCAATCGCCAGGTTCCAGATGTTAGCATGATGCCAACCAGACATCCCTGGACAGACAACCTCACCAATGTGTCCTGGAGTGCCAATTCTCCAGAACCCCGCTCCACTAGGGAAAGAGAGAGGCAGACTGGGTGTATGGATCGACCTGTCAACGCCCATGTTCAGCGGGGAAACAATCGCAGAAGCCAGACCTTCCACCTTCTGCATCCCACAATGACCTTGGGTCCATACTCCCAGAGGGATAAAGAATAGGAAAACTATCAGGGGAGGGGATGGGATACGGAGTTCTGGTGGTGGGAATTGTGTGGAGTTGTACCCTTCTTATCCTATGGTTTTGTCAATGTCTCCTTTTTATAAATAATTTTTTTAAAGTTGCTGTGAGCTCAGCCTCATGAGTTTAACAGGAGTTTTATGCATTTTAATGATGGTGGAAAAGGACCTACTTTGGGGGTGATAGTGCTCTGCAGATACCTATCATGGAGAAATGAGAAATTGCACCTGTGTGTCACCAACTGTACTGTAAGTCATTAAACCTCCAATATGATTAGAAAAGAAAAAATAGGGATAGATTCACAGGTGACAGTTAATCCCAAACACAAGCCTTGACCACTTGTTAGGAATTTAAAAATCCAATTTTTCCATAGGTTTTGTAATTACTTTTAGCTCCATAACCTTTACTCTGAAGTGCCTCTTAAAGTTGCTTTTTAAGGAATTCTTTTGAACATGGATCATTAGAACAAAGAAATTTTGTAAATGGCAAAGAAAATGAGCATATAGGAGAATGATATATAGCATTGTTTAAAACTGAAGCAGAGGCCAAGCAGTGGTGCACCTGGTTAAGTGCATACACTATAGAGCACAAGGACCCAGGTTTAAGTCTCTGGTGGCCACCCACAGGAGGAAATCTTCACAAGTGGTGAACCAGGGCTGCAGGTGTTTCTCTGTCTCTCTTTTTTTTTATCTTCCCCTCCCCTCTCAGTATCTCTGTCTCTATCCAATAATAGATAAAAATCAAAATAAATATTTTAAAAAACTGAAGGAGAAAGTGGATAGGTATGTCAGGAGAATCTATGGCAAAGAGTCCAGGGGAGAGATTTTTTTCATTTTTATTTTTATTTATGAAAAGGAAACACTGACTAAAACCATAGGATAAGAGGGGTACAACTCCATGCAATTCTCACCACCAGAACTCCGTATCCCATCCCCTCCCCTGATAGCTTTCCTATTCTTTATCCCTCTGGGAGTATGGACCCAGTGTCATTGTGGGATGCAGAAGGTAGAAGGTCTGACTTCCGTAATTGCTTCCCTGCTGAACATGGGCATTGACAGATCGATCCATACTCCCAGCCTGTCTCGGGAAGAGATGCTAACATAGCTGAGAGAAAAATTAAAAGAATCAAATCACATTTTCAGAATAAATAGAACTTTGTTACTGTGTGAAAATATATAGTTACCCTCATGTGGAAGAAGTAAATTTTGAAAGGTTAGCAAATCTAATATTTCAGATTAAGGTGTTCATAGGATAATAAGGAGAGCAACTCCCAGACCTCAGGATAGAAAAATAATCCCTAAACACACAGAGAGACATTATTTATAACATGAAAATGTCAAGACATTTACACTGCAATGAAGAACATCTGTGTAAAGAAATACAGAAAGAGTGAATAATGATTGAGGAAATTAATATTGTTTCTTGGTGCCAGTGGAATACTTACATTAGTTGCTTGACAATCATGAAATGGAAGTCTACACAGCAATACCAACAAATGATCCACAACATGCAACAATATATCCACAAGCAGCAGAGATAATGAAAATGTCAAATACAAACAGTGAAAGCTCTATTATTCCCTTTTTAGAAAATTCCAGCATGTCAAAGGACTTTGTGATCTCAAATGTCACAGCAGTAGACCTTCCAGGAGGAGTAAACAAGGAGACTTGTGAATGAAAAAGAGCCTAAAATATTAGGCAGTTCTGGGTCCACCTGCCCCATAGTAACTCCTTAATCTCATGTGTATAAGGAAGAGCATTTCATTTAAAAGTAGAAACAACTGTTGGGGAGCCAGATGGTGGCACACCTTATTAAGACTCATAGTCCAGTGCTCAAGGATCTAGGTCAAGCCTCTGTTCCCCACTAGCATTGGCTATAGGTGTCTCTTTGTCTATTTTCCTCTCTATGCCCTCCTCCCCTCTCAATTTCTCTTTGTCTCTATCCAATAACAAATACATAAAATATTTTTTAAAAGAAAGCTACTTTAAAAACAACAGAAATAACTGTTACACAACATGGAGGTCAGGATACCCCATATCTCAAATCTACCTCATCATGATAGTTTGTTTTATTTTTTTTAACCCTTAAAGGTTCTCAGGTTTCTGTTTCTTGTCAGGCAAGTCCTTTCCATGCTCCCCCATATAAACTGCCTCATTGTTTTCAGGTGTGGAGGTCAGTCGGCTGGAAGCTCCATTTCCCACTGCTGGAGGTCCTGTTCTTTGTGCAAGTGTCCGTTCCCAAGTTTATTTTTGTTGCCAGTGTCCATGTCCTGGGGTTCTGCTAGGTGGGTTCCCGTGCTGTGCATCATCTGTTGTCACTACAGATGCTTAAGCGGGGTTAAAATCTCTGCTCCCAGACTGGCTCATGTCCTGTAAACCACTTTCCACGATTTTACAGATATGGAGCTTGGAAGTGTCAGTTTCCAGACCTGCAGGCTGAGGAGAGGTAAGCGTCTTTTTTATTCTTGGTTGTTCACTTAAGGGGTCTCTGTGGGTCTGATGTGCTGTGGTGTTGATTGGAAATTCATATAGAGGGTGAGTTCAGTTCATACATTCTCATTGATCTGTGCTCCTATCCCCTGTGTAAGCATTCTCAAAATTTAAAATACAATGAGCTACCCTAGACAAATGAAGAAGGCATTGTTTTTTGCACGTCATGTGTAAATACCAACATAATTCATTTTAGATCTTAATATTTTTTTGAAAAATTGTTTATGGGGGGGGGGTCGGGCGGTGGAGCAGTGGATTAAGCGCATGTGGCGCAAAGCGCAAGGACCGGCATGAGGATCCCGGTTCCAGCGACCGGTTCCCCACCTGCAGGGAGTCACTTCACAGGCAGTGAAGCAGGTCTGCAGGTGTCTATCTTTCTCTCTCCCTCTCTGTCTTCCCCTCCTCTCTCCATTTCTCTCTGTCCTATCCAACAACGAACAACATCAACAATGGCAATAATAATAACCACAACAAGGCTACAACAACAAGGGCAACAAAAGGGGGAAAAATGGCCTCCAGGAGGGATGGATTCATGGTGCAGGCACTGAGCCCAGCAATAACCCTGGAGGGAAAAAATTGTTTATTGGGGGTATTAATGATTTACAGTCAACAATAAATACAGTTGTTGGTACATACATAAAATTTCTCAATTTTCTGCAAAACATTCTGCCTCCCTGCCTTGGTCCTCCTCCACTATCATGCACCAGGACCTGAAAGCCCCCCCAACCGACCTCAGAGTCCTTTAACTTGATGCAATACACCAAATTCAGTCCAGGTGCTCCTCTCAGAGTTTTTTTGTTTTTAATAGCCTTATTTGGCAAACGCTAGAAGAATAGCCTTATTTGGTGACTAAGTGTAACTACTATAAGTACATCTTACAAAGTGGAATCACTCAGCCTTTGGTTTCTGTGAGTGCCTAGTTCACTCCTAATGTCCTCCAGCCTCATCCATGGTGCAGGGCATGGCATCTCTTTCTTCCTTTCTAAGGCTGAACAATGTCCCCTTGTATGTATGGACCACACTTGCCAGTTCCTCCACCATTACTTTGATTTAGTTCACGTGTTTAAGCTGCTTCCACAAGGTGGTTGCTATGTTACCTGGAAGTTGGTGGTTTTCTTATTTCATTGGAGAAATGTTGCTTTACAAAAAGAACTTTTATCTACGGTAAACAATTTCAAGCCTCTACAAAATACATGTCTCAACATTTAACCCATATGTAGTGTTATTTTATTTTTTTTGCTTTTATTTTACTTTATTTTACATTTAAAATAAGTTTTGTTTTATTTAAGCAAAGCCCAACCAGTAAATCACGTGCTTCTTATATTTTTACTCCTCAGAAAACATTAGACAAAAAAATCATTTAATTAAACAAATCTTAATCATTAAAACAAATGCTGGGATTATAGTAGTCTTTACGTATATATTCTAATTTTTTTTTTAGATTTTAGAGTTGTTGTTTTTTATTTAAGAAAGGAGACATTAACAAAACCATAGGATAAGAGGGGTAGTTCCACACAATTCCCACCACCCGATCTCCATATCCCATCCCCTCCCCTGATAGCTTTCCCATTCTCTATCCCTCTGGGAGTATGGACCCAGGGTCGTGTGGGTTGCAGAAGGTGGAAGGTCTGGCTTCTGCAATTGCTTCCCTGCTGAACATGGACGTTGACTGGTCGATCCATACTCCCAGTCTGCTTCTCTCTTTCCATAGTAGAGTGGGGCTCTGGGGAAGTGGAGCTCCAGTACACATTGGTGGGGTCGTCTATCCAGGGATGTCTGGTCGGCATCATGCTGGCATCCAGAACCTGGTGGCTGAAAAGAGAGTTAACATACAAAGCCAAACAAATTGTTGAACGACCATGGACCTAAAGACTGGAAAAGTGCAGATGAAGTGTTGGGGGTATTCCCTGCAGGCTCTTGTGTACTTCAGCTTTCAGGTATATATTTTTCCCTAGCTTATGGGCATGTGTGAACATATGCTCTATCTCAGGGGACCTGGACTATATCTAGGTTTGGGGACTTTATTGGGGAGTGGAACACCTGGAATGGAATTAGAGAATACTATGAAAGGAAAGGTCTCACCTGAGTGATGAAGCTGCAGGGTTGTCATTCCATACCTGAAGTCTCTGGACACAGTCTGAGCTGAAGCATGCTGGAGTGGCACTAGTTGATTGGGTTGCAATCCGCGGATGCAATATTATTTGATTTGGATTGAGAGAAACATGCAGGCATGTGGGCCCCACCCTAAGGTTCCAGGACTGGGGGAAGTATAGGCTTTATAGTGGAAATGTGAGGTTCCTGCAGTCTTAGGGTTCAAGAAGACAATGAATAGTTATTGTTATCATCACATAATTTGTTGGTTGGGTTAACTTTGAAGAGTCCCTTTGTTAGGGTTTGGGTATAATGCCCAGCATCTTGTATATAGCTGTGCTACCAGTTGCTTCTGTTCTCCCTGGTCTAGGCTTTTGAGAGAGTCAACATATCAAAGATAGCCTATGTATTAAAAAGACTCAGTCTGTGTTTTAAGAAGTTCTAGACATATCATCAATTTTTCCCCTCTCATATTAATTAAATAGTGGTTTATATGTCTACAATTTAATAGGAGTGTACATAAACACCATTCCCACCACCAAAAAACTGTGTCCCATCTCAACCAACCACCCCCACCCCCACCCCCACTCCCACCCCCCGCCGTTCCGGGAAGCCCAATGGCCACCCTCCCCTTTACCACAGGATTTTTATTTTGGTGCCCTGCTCTAGATTTAATCAGATCCTGCTTTTAGTTTCCCTTTCTGTTCTTCTTTCTCAACTTCTGTTGATGAGTGGGGACATCCCATACTCATCTTTATCTTTCTGGCTTAGCTGACTTAACATAATTCCTACTAGCTCTGTCCAAGATGGGTCAGATAAGGTGGGTTCATTGTTCTTAATAGCTGCATAGTATTCCATTGTGTATATGTACCACAGCTTTCTCAGCCACTCATCTGCTGTTGAGCACCTGGATTGCTTCCAGGTTTTAGCTATTATGAATTGTGCTGCTATGAACATAGGTATACACATATCTTTTTGATTGGGCATTATGGAATCCTTGGGGTATATCCTCAGGAGAGGAATTACTGGGTCATATGGAAGGTCTATGTCTAGCCTTGTGAGAGTTCTCCAGACTGCTCTCCAGAGAGGCTGGACCAATTTAAATTCCCACCAGCAGTGCAGAAGGGTTCCTCTGTCCCCACAGCCTCTCCAACATTTGTTGCTGCTGTCCCTTTTGATGTATTCCATTCTCTCAGGAGTGAGGTGGTATCTCAATGTTGTCTTTATTTGCATTTCTCTGACAATCAGCGACCTGGAGCTGTTTTTCATATGTTTGTTAGCTTTTTGGATCTCCTCTGAAGTGAATGTTTTGTTCATATCCTCTGCCCATTTTTGTATGGGGTCATTTGCTTTTTTGGTGCTAAGTTTGCTGAGCTCTTTTGTATATTTTGGTGATTAGTTTCTTGTCTGGTGTATGGCATGTGAAGATCTTCTCCCATTCTGTGAAGGGTCTGCTTCACTGCTTGTGAAGCGACTCCCCTGCAGGTGGGGAGCCGGGGGCTCAAACTGGGATCATTACACCAGTCCTTGCACTTTGCACCATGTGCGCTTAACCCGTTGTGCTACCACCAACTCCCAAAGTCAGTTTTTGTACATGTCATTATGCAAGTCCCCACTTAATTCTGTTGCAGGTGAATTCTGCCTTCCTTGAATTCTTTTTTATTTTTATTTATAAAAAAAGAAACACTTACAAAAACCATAGGATAAGAGGGTTACATTTCCACCACCAAAACTCATGTCCCATCCCATACCCTGATAGCTTTCCTGTTCTTTATCCCTCTGGGAGTGTGGGCCCAGGATCATTATGGGGTGCAGAAGGTGGAAGGTCTGGCTTCTGTAATTGCTTCTCTGCTGAATATGGACATTGGCAGATGGATTCATACTCCCATAGTCCCATCTATGGTGTCTCTCTATGACTATCTCAGACTTTAGAGATTAAACATAACAAGAGCCTCTGACAAAAACTTCAATGATCTCTATGGAGAAGCACATCTTAAACTTTTAATTGTCTTTTTTCTAATTACCAACTGGCAAGAAAAAAGTTCTTCCAAATTGTCCTCAGCTCCCCAAGCCTTCACTTTCATTGTCAATAAAGCTGAAGTGATAATTATAATTCTTAAGGGAGGGAGGTAACAGATCACAAGCTCATATCTCAGGAGCTGGCTGCCCTCTTACACATGCATCTGACACCCTGACCTGCTCACTTAGTCCCCATCCCTGCAGCAGGAAGGAGAGCACTGGCAGATCTGTATGTCTGTCTGAGAAGAAGAGTCTCAAGGAATGCCAGTCTGAGTAAGTCCTCCTGTCTGGGGTAGAGACAGAGTTATCAGAGAAGCCAGAGCAGTAAGTGGAATACTTCCTCAGTAGTGAGCTGAACTGTAGAGGAATGTGGGTCCTCATTCCCCACTAACAGTTTCTTTTGCTAATGTAATTTAGTGTGAGCTAGATAAGGGTGATTCTTGAAGAAAAAGAACCCCACTGATAGTAAGGCTGATTTAAGGTGCTTTAAAACTGCAGTTATTGAGGGTCAGGCAGTAGCAAAGTGGGTTAAACTCACATGGTACAAAGCACAAAGACCTGCATAAGCATCCCGGTTCAAGCCCCCAGCTCCCCACCTGCGGGGGGATCACTTCACAAGCGGTGAAATAGGTCTTCAGGTGCCTCTCTTTCTCTCCCCCTCTCTGTCTTCCCCTCCTCTCTCAATTTCTCTCTGTCCTTTCCAACATCTAGAACAACAGTGATAACTACAGCAATGGTAAAAACAACAAGGGCAACAAAAGGGGGAAAAATAGCCTCCAGGAGCAGAAGATTTGTGGTGCAGGCACAAAGCCCCAGCAATAACCCTGAAGGCAAAAAAAAAAAAACTGCAGTTATCAGCTGTTCCTACTGCTTACTTTATAATAAAGTGATTATGGATATTAAGGATTAGACTCTCAGTTTTGCTCCAGGTATACTTACAATACTTCCAGCTCATGATAAAGAAAAAAATGAAATGCAAAATATTGTTTCATCCTGTATGTACAACCTTTTAATAATTTGAATATACTTCTTTTATTAACATGTTTTTATTGAGTTTGGGGCATTGGATGGGGACAGTCATCACATCTCCATGAAAAAGTCTAAGTCTTGAAGATCATGAAGCGATTGCTTTCTCTCCTCAACTCAGAGAAGCAGCACTGGAGACAAAGGTAACTTTCTCAGAGTGGGTTCAGACAGAAGAATGCAAATTTGTCTTATTTTATGTTGTAGTGACCAGAACACTTGAGATACATCTTCTTAACTAGTTATTAAGTCAAAGGCAGCCTTTAAGATGAAACATTTTTATCTCCTTGATTTCAAATCCCTTTGTCCACACAGAGCTGACAGGTGATTCATTGGCAGTTTCTACCTTTGAGAGTCTCCACCATCATCATCAGCTGGAGCGGCGCCTGGTAGGCACAACATACAGTGCAAGCTCCCAAGGAGACAAATCTTCCAATGCCCAATGCTGGAGCCTCTGCAAACCGGTATTTACAATTGTTCTTGTTAGATGACTGCCAGTTGCAGCAATAAAAATCTAGCAAGGGACAAAGGATCTAGGAGAGTGCTCTGCCTGGTTTCATGACAAAATTACAGTTGTTCATTTCCATCCTGTGTACACACAGAATTACGGCTTTTCAGTTCCATCCCATATACACACAACTACAGGGTCATGATCCCATCTTTTAAAATATTTCATGAGATGTGTTTTTCATTTAAAACCTTCTTCTTCTAGCATTTGCCCTTCTTCCGTAGCCAGTCAACAGGTCAGGTTGAAAGCTGTCAGGAGCTGCTTGTTGCTGGCTTTGAAAGTGACTGGGATCCATGTGGATTCAGTCGGCTAGAAAGGATCGTCAGTTTTCCCAATGAATGGGTACTCACGGGATACACCACGAGAAGGTCGATCCAATGCATCCCATTTAAAACATATACACAGGCCATATATTTGTGACTGGTGGCATTTGCTAAATAGAAAAAAACAATACTGCAAGCAAATCCTAGAGCAAGAAGAGGATATTGCCGTCACTATTAACCTCTTGAGCTCTACATCGCTACCACCAAGAGAGCACTGCTGTGTGTATGATACAGGAGTAGAACAATTGAGAAAGGTTATAAAAAAAACTGTTTCAACATTTGACAAAATGCACCACCTTTGCTTGTCTTGTACTTTACAGAGATGATTTGTGCACTATGACCTCTTTACTATTGGCCATTCTTCCCCACTTCACATGATTTTATTACTTACCTGTTTTAGAGCAAGTTTTATGAGTGGTAAAGCTCACCTCTCTCTCTCTCTCTCTCTCTCTCTCTTGCCTATCAAATAAAATAAATATATGATTTTTTAAAAGATATAAAAGAAATAACTGCTTGCCAAAACATAGTTTTATGAAATGTTACACAAATTTCTCACACACAAATATATATAAAAATCATATATTTTCCACATCCTTGTCAAAAATGGTGATTTTGTTCATTTCTTTCTTGCACAATATTCATTGTGTGATATCAGTGAGCTCGCTCATTATTCTTTTAATGTGTGTGAGTCCAGTTTGGGGCTTTAATAAGTAGTAAGCAGTCTGATATATAAGCTCTGCCATGTGTCTTCAGGAGATGAATACATACATTTGTTGAATTTTTCATAGGAGTGAAATTGTTAGGAGATTAGAAATATCAACTTGTGGGGCCTGGTGGTGGTACATCTGGTTAAGTGCATGGGTTACCTTATTACCAAGCATTCGTTCAAGCCATTGGTCCGCACTTACAGGGCCAAGTTTTATGAGTGGTAAAGCTCACCTTTCTCTCTCTCTCTCTTTCTCTCGCCTATCACATAAAATAAATATATGATTTTTTAAAAGATATAAAAGAAAATAACTTCTTGCCAAAACAGAGTTTTATGAAATGTTACATGAATTTCTCACACACAAATATGTATAAAAATCATATATTTTCCACATCCTTGTCAAAAATGATAATTTTGTTCGTTTCTTTCTTTATCATTGAGAGGTCTTCATGGCTCCAAACCCGTCTGTTATACAGCAGACATACTGTCAAATTACAGATATTCCTCCAACAAGAAGCAACTTCTTGATGATGATATTTTAGTCTTTTTTATGAACTTGTGAAATTGTTTGCTACAGATTTAATTTCCTGAGTATCTAGTACTATTTTCATTTGATGAAAATACAAGTATTAGTAAATATAAATAACATTATAAGCAACTCTTTATACTAAAAATAAAAAAGGCATTTCCTGTTCTTCATGTTAATTTCCTGACTGGTTTATGATGCTACCAAACATGTAATTGTTTATTTTATTTTTGCAATGACAAAGTTGATTATTTTCACTGAAAACTTCATTGAAACTCTGGGGTGGCAATAGATAGCATAATGGATAGCATTATGCAAAGAGACTCTCATGCCTTAGGCTCCAAAGTCCCAGGTTCAGTCATAAGCCAGAGTTTATCAGTTCTCAGGTAAAAAAAAAAAAAGGAGCCCGGTGATGGTACACATGGGTGAGTGTACATGTTAAAGTGCACAAGGACCCAGGATCAACCTGGTCCCCCCCCCCCTGCTTTGCGAATGGTGAATCGGGGCTGCAGGTGTCTCTCTGCCTCTCTTCCTCTCTATCAATTTCTGACCATCTCTATTAAATAACTAATGATAATAAAAAAAATCAAAGAAAAATCTGATGAGAAGCATAGCCAGTTTTCCCATCGGGGACAAAGTTCTCTCTTCCTGTCCTCTTATTCTTGCTCATCTTTCTCTACTTCCTTCTCTCTTCATTCCATCAACTCGCCCTGCCTCCATTTCTCTTCCCTTCTCTCTCTCTCACTCTTTGTTTCCTTCTCTCCTAGTGTATGCATATCTTTTGATGAGTAATAGCTCTTTATTTTAAAATAACTCAATTTATCATTTCAACCATATTGTTAGTAATCCTGGCTGAGAAGTTAATGAAATATTTTCATATTCTAAGGACCCAGAATTATTCCCTTCTTTCTCTTCAAAGTAAGTCAACATTTATATTTAGTTAGAGAAGAAATCTATTTAATATTGATGGATCATCTGATGTAAGAACTGGAGTGTTTCTTTTTCTCATTATGACTACCATTCAGGAGAATTTTCTTAAAATGACAGCTCCTGCCTTCTTTCATTTTGCTTTTGCTTGTCATGACTTAACCCTGCTAAGATCACTTCACCATAGAACTGACATTGCCATGATATTCACTGGGATAATTCTCCATCTCTTCCTGTCTCTGCCAGTCTTTGGTGACCCCACAGGATCAAGGAACCAAAGCAACCACTGGTGTCAGAAATCTATAGTGAGACTTCTTACTGTGAAATATGATTGCTACAGTAACTTAAAGGAAAGCACAATAAACAACAGGATATCTCTCTGGGCTATGTCAATAGGAGCACTCTTCCTAGCACAGATTGTCACTGGAATCATGGGAAATTTCTCTCTTCTTTACCATTACCTCTTCCTTTACTGCATTCAGTCCAGGTTGAAGGCCACAGACTTGATACTCTCGCACCTGACACTAGCCAACTTCTTCCTCATTCTCTCCAAAGCTGTCCCCAAGACAATGGCAGGATTGGGGCTGACAGACTTCATGAGTGGTTTTACATGCCAATTTCATTTGTATGTCTACAGAGTGGCCAGGGGGGTGTCCATTGGCACCACCTGCCTCTTGAGTGTCTACCAGACCATCACGATCAGCCCCATGAACTCCTGCTGGAAAGAGCTGAAAGTCAGAGCTCCAAAGTGTGTTGGCTGCTCCCTTTCCTTCTGCTGGATTCTGTACATCTTGGTCAATTTGATTTTTCCTACATATGTGTCCTATGTATCTGGCCAATGGAGCAACATAGACACTGTGAAGAAAATGGATTTGCAAGACTGTTTTTCTGTAGATCATGAGAAAATACTAGGCTCAATCTATTCAGCAGTAATAGTATTTCCTGAGGTTTTGTTTTCTGTGCTCATCATCTGGTCCAGTGGTTTCATGGTTTTCATCCTGTTCAGGCACAAACACCGGGTCCAGCACATTCACAGGACTAACCTTTCCCCCAGACCCTCAGCTGAGTCCAGAGCCACACAAAGCATCCTCCTTCTGCTGAGCACCTTTATATGTTTTCACACCCTTTTCACCATGTTTAGTATTTGCTTGTCTCTTTATCAAAATACAAATGAATGGCTGGTAAAGATCACAGATCTAATTTCTCTGGGTTTTCCCACTGTGAGCCCCTTTCTTCTCATGAGCCGTGAGTCCACTCTATGCAGGGTCTTCTCTGCCTACATCAGGACTAGGAAATCCCCTGTTCTTATGAGAAACATGGTAGGTTTATGCACAACTTCAGTTGAAAGCCACACTTCATTCTCAATGTATAGAGTGTGAAGAGTAAGTGAGTCATTCTAAAAGTAGATCCCATAGTGAATGAGGTTTTGTCACCTTGTGGAATGTTGAAGCTCCCAGGTCATACAGGTCAGGAGCAACAGCCTGAGCTCATCTTGATGACACTCATCTTTGTCAAATGTTAGCTGAAGAAATCTAAAAAGAAGGAATCCTAGTTCCCATATCTATGATGTGCGTGGGTACCAAATGGTGTAGTCCTGGGGAAATGATCCAGAAATGAGTGCAGTGTGAAATAATGACTATGTTGTCCTGGACGTTGTTGGAAGACAATTTTTTGTGAGTTTTCTTATGACCATTTAATTATGACCATCATTTTCTTATTTTCTTTTTCTTTATTGGAAGGATTAATGGTTTGTAGTCAGCAGTAAAATACAATCGGTTGTATATGTGTAACATTTCTCAGTTTTCCACATAACAATTCAGTTGCCTCTAGGTCCTCCTCTGTCATCACGTTCCAGGACCTGAACTCTCCCCCACCACTACCCCAGAGTCTTTTACTTTGATGCAATACACCAAACCCAGTCTAAGTTCTGCTTTGTGTTTTCTTATTTTTCAACTTCTTTTTTATTATTATTAGTGCTTTAATAATGATAGACAAGATTGTGGGATAAGAGGGGTACAATTCATACAATGACCACCACACCAGAGTGCCATATCCCATGCCCCCAATGGAAGATTCCCTATTATCTTTTTCATAGTTTCTTTTTTTAATTTTTATATTACAGAATTACATGTCAACAGGAGTTTGAATCTACACCAATCCCACCACCAGAGTTCTGAATCTTCATTCTCCCCACTGCAATCTACCATAGTTCCCCTAAAGTTTTAGACATGGGCCAACCATCATCTCTACAACTGTCCACATTTATACATAGTTGGCCCTTCTTTTACTGATTCAATCCTCTCTTCCCCTCTAAGCCACTTATAACATCATAGCTACCTCCATATGTCCCTCTCCTTTTCCTTCTCTCTCTCTGGGTGCTGATAGAGCTGGAGTGCAGAGTCCTCTTATCTTCGTCCTATCACTTCTCCCCCATTGAGAGTATGGATCAGGGTTGTTTATGGGGAGCAGAAGGCAGGAGTTCTGGCTTCTGTAGCTGCCTCTCCTCTAAGCATGGGTGTTGACAGGTCAATCCATACCCCCAGACTGTGTATATATATATATATTACTTATAAAAAGGAAACATCGACAAAACCATAGGATAAGAGGGGTACAACTCCACACAGTTCTCACCACCACCAGAACTCCATATCCCATCCTCTCCCCTGATAGCTTTCCTATTCTTTAGCCCTCTGGAAGTATGGACCCAAGGTCATTGTGGGATGCAGAAGGTCTGGCTTCTGTAATTGCTTCCCCACTGAACATGGGGGTTGACAGGTCAGTCCACACTCCCAGCCTGCCTCTCTTTCTATAGTGGGTCAGGGCTCTGGAGAAGCAGAGCTCCAGGACACATTAGTGGGGTTGTCTGTCCAGGGATGTCTGGCTGGCATCATGCTAGCATCTGAAACCTGGTGGCTGAAAAGAGAGTTAACATATAAAGCCAAATAAGTTGTTGACTAATCATGAACCTAAAGACTGGAGTAGTGCAGATGAAGAGTTGTGGGGGGTCTCCATTTTGTAGATGGCTAGTAGGCATGTTTTAGTTATATTCCAAAGGGCCTGTGGCTATACTAGTTTTTTCCCCTGAGCCTAAAATCTTATATGTAGGTGAATCCAAGTTATTGTCTGAGAAGATGATGTCATAGCTGGGAAAAGGGCCTGAAAGCTGGATCAGGAAATAGATAGAGTAGCTCCCTAATATGGGAAAGGTGTATAGATATTGTTGACTGTAAACCCCATCAACTTGATGTGATTTGGGGCCCATATTCAGCATAGGAGCCTATGTGACCTCTGCATCCCTGTAGATCTGAGTTCACATTCTGTGGTCATAAGTAGGAACATTCCAAGCTGCCCAATATTGGGACCCATCTTCCTCAAGTGTAGCATAGAGTATGTTGTTCATCCTCCCTTTGGAGGATGGAACATTCTTACCATTGTTGATCCAAGTTGAGGGCAAGGTCCAGTGGGGGCCACAAAGAGGTCTATTTTGTTGTTCCTGATAGAGATGACCTGTTACAATGGAGAAAAGGATTTACTTGAGGTCCAAGCCCATTATGTCTGTTTGGGAATCTCAGGACTCCCCGAATAGAGCCCCAGTTGATAGAGTGGCCTGATAGTGACTAAAGAGTCATCGTTAAAGTATGCCAGTCTCTTGCCCTTATTCAGCTTTTGCAGTCCTTGCTTTGATAAGGTTAGCTTTGGAGTGAGTGAGGGAAGTGTAATAGGAAGCAGGTGAGGAAGGTATCTAAGTAGACACTATTTCATTATGAACTTTATACTGACTCACTACAGACAATTGTGTACTTTTGCTTTCAGGTATATATATATATTGCCCTAATTTATGATACATATGAATCTCTGCTCTGTCTCATGGAACCTGGTCTATATCTAGGTTTTGGGACTTTGTTAGGAAGTGAGCCACCTGGAATGGAACTAAAGAATACTATGAAAGGAAAGATCTCACCTGAGTAATGAGGGTGAAGGGTTGACATTCCATGCCTGATGTCTCTGGACACAGTCTGAAGTGAAGTATGCTGAGGTGGTGCTCATTGTGTTGATTAGGTTGGGATTGGCGGATGCAATATTATTTGGTATGAACTGAGAGAAGCATGCAGGAAAGTGAGCCTCACCCTAGAGGTTCTAGGCCACCCAGCCTGTTACTATCTTTCCCTAGTGGACCAAGCTCTGGAGATGTGAAGGTACAGGATACACTGGTGAGGTCATCTGCCCAGAGAAGTTGGGGTGGAGTCATGGTAGCATCTGTACCTTTGTGTCTAGAAGGTCACATGACCTAAGCTGAGACAATATGGTTAATGAACAGGAACAAAAAAGTAGGATTAGAGCCCATGAGATTATGGATTTTAGGTAGGAGAAAGCTAGGAAAACCATATTAGGCATGTTCCTGGGGGCACCCAACTTATGGTAGTTTTGCTTGAGTTTGGTAGCTAGTCTGAGGTTGGATAAGAATGTTGTCTGAGAGTGGTATCAGAGTAGAGAAAAGGGGCTACAAAGTTGAATTAGGGCAGGAAGTAGGCCCTGTTCTTATAGAAAAAAATCTGTGGCTAAAATTGACTGTTTACCTGCTCCAGGGCCTATATATATTTAGCACCAGAGCCTGTGTAACCTCGAAGTCCCTATTGGAAGCTTCCTCATTCTTTATCCCTCTCTGGGAATATGGATCAAAATTCTTTTTGGGGTGCAGAAGGCAAAAGATCTGAATTCTGTAATTTCTTCTCAGCTGGACATGGACTTTGGCAGGTCGATCCATATCCTTAGCCTGTTTCTATCTTTCCCTAGTGGGGTAGGTTCTGGAGAGCAGAGGTTCTGGGACACATTGGTGAGGCTGTCTGCCCTGGGAGGTCAGGATAACATCATGGTAGCATCTGCAAATTGGTGGCTGAAAGGCGGTAAGATATGTTTAGTAAACAGGAACCCAAAGATAGTAATAGAGCAAATAAAACTAGGGATCTTCATGTGGGAAGTTCAGCAAGCAGGTAGAAAGAACTAAAAACACCATAAAGTACCTAATCAAATACTTAGTACTTAGGGCTAGATACCCTCCTCTCCTATCCCCTACTTCACTTCTCTCAGTCACTTTAAGTCTAACCTTGTCAGATAAAATAAGGACTACAAAAGCTGGCTATAGACAAGAGACTAACAGACTTTAATGATGGCCTTTTTTGTCACTACCAGGCTGTCATCTGAGGCTCTAATCAGGGAATCCTTGAATTCCCACAGAGATATGATTAGCCTAGAGCTGTAATATATATATATCTCTCTCCACCAACATTGGTCACTTCCATGAGGAACATTATTATAAGCCCTCTTGTGGGCCTATCCAGGACATTGCCCTCAATGTAGAACAACAAAGGTATGAACTGGCCCCATTATCCAAAGAGGGATTGGGTCAACCTACTCTTCCACTTGAGGAAGACTGGTCCTGAAATGAGTGCAGCCTAGAATGTTCCCAGATGTGACCATGGAATGTAAGCTTAGATTGACAGGGATTCACAAGTTACAAAGGCTCCTGTGCTAAATATAAATAGATAGGGACTGTAGGTCATATCAATAGAGTTCACAGTTTGTGGTATTTGTATACTTTCCTCATATTTGGGAGCCACTCTCTGCCTTAATCCAGCTTTATAGTCCTATTCTCAACTCTGACACCATCTTCCTGGACAATACTTCTAGCCCACCTACATGTTAGCTATCAGGCTCAGGCAAAAACTACTGAAGTCATGCACCACATGGAACATATCTAAAATAGACTTCATAGCTTCTTCCCACAAGCCCAGAGCTTTATTTATGAGCTCTAGGGATTCTGAAACTGAGATGAGTCAGAGAGACAGTGGCCCAAAATTGTGAAAGCAGAGTTTTTATCTTCTATTTAAAGCATTTATGCTATTGGTCTCTGTTGTTGAATCCCTAGAAAATAAATATGAAAGTTATGTCTATTCCTTTTTGGTTCTGATGCTTCCAAGACTTGTATTTGATCTGTATTCTGTGGGCTCCAGCCACCCTTTTCTGAGGATGTGTCTGTAGATGCCTAAGGCTGTCAGATAGCTGAGCTCTCATAGGATAGTCGGAATAAGGGACAGAACCTAGCAAACATTCCCATTCCATTTTCTTCCTGTTTACTAGAAAGAATGGAGAGTACAGTTAGCAAAGGAATTTTAATTTTTATAATTTATTTATTATTTATTGGATATAAACAGAGAAAAATTGAGAGGAATGTAGAGAGAGACCTGCAACACTACTTCAATGCAAGTGAAGATTTCCTCCCTGCAAGTGAGGACAGGGGTCTTGAATCCAGCTCCTTGCACACTGTAGCACAGGCACTCAAGCAGATGCACCACCACCTGACCCAATAAAGGATGTCCTCATAGGAGATTGATTGTTCCTAAAAAAAATAAAAATAAAAATAAAAACTTGTGTACGAAAGCAAATTACTCTGGAGAGGGAGGGCAGGATGGTTTGGTTGGGGGGGGCACTTTGGGGGGTTCTGGTGCATAATGGTGGAGAGGAGCTTAAGTTGGGGATGAGAATTTTTTTTAATTTTTGTTAGTGATTTAATAATGATTCACAAAATTATAAAATAACAGGGATACAATTCCACACACTTCCTACCACCAGAGTTCTGTATCCCATCGCCTCCATTGGAAGCTTCCCTATTTTTAATCCCTCTGAAAATATGGACCAGAATTATTAATTTTTTTTCCTTTTTTTACCTCCAAGGTTGTCACTGGGCCTGCACTGAAAATCCACTACTCCTGGTGGCCTTTTTGTTTTTCATTTTTTATTGGATAGGACAAAGAGAAACTGAGAGATAAGGGGGAAATAGAGAAAGAGAGAGACAGAGAGACACCTGCAGACCTGCTTCACCGCTTGTGAAGAGAGCCCCTTGCAGGTGTCGAACCGGGATCTTGAACTGTGATTTTTGAGTGCATCCTCACACTTCATACTAATGGCACTTAACCCAGTGCACCACTGCAAGCCCCCAAAATTCTTTATGAGGTGCAGAGGTGGAAGATCTGGATTCTGTAATTTTTTTCTCCAGTGGACATGGGGGGTGAAAATGTTTTGAGGAAACCATTGCCAGATGAAAGCTATCACAGCAATAAGAAACTATACCCATATGTCAACAACTGCGCTGTAAATGATTAACACCCCCCATAAAATGTTCTTTTAAAAATCCTAGATTTGAAGAAAATGAAATTTAAAATGTTTATGGTTTTCTCCTTCTATAATTATGACTGAAGAAGCTTCTCTCTAGATTTGATCTCTCAGATATTCTCAAATAAGCAATTGAATCTCAGTTAAATAAAACAAATATACAGCCATCAATTTACCCATTTTCAAATGCATTACTCTTAATTACAACATTAACCAGAATTCCTACTGCAAAGCAACTGAAGAAAGGAAAAATGTGGCAGGGTGTGGGGGGCAAGAGATGAAGCAAGTACTATAGGTGTTGTTAGGTCCCTTACCCTCTCTATTTCTTTTTATTTATTTATTTATTTATTTATTTTATTTATTTATTCCCTTTTGTTGCCCTTGTTTTATTGTTGTAGTTATTATTGTTGTTGTCATTGTTGGATAGGACAGAGAGAAATGGAGAGAGGAGGGGAAGACAGAGAGGAGGAGAGAAAGATAGACACCTGCAGACCTGCTTCACCGCCTGTGAAGCGACTCCCCTGCAGGTGGGGAGCCGGGGTTCGAACCAGGATCCTTATGCCGGTCCTTGTGCTTTGCGCCACCTGCGCTTAACCCGCTGCGCTACAGCCCGACTCCCTCCCTCTCTATTTCTTCCTCCACTATTTTTAGAAGTGGTGCACCTGATTAAGTGTACACATTACAGTGCTAAAGGACCTGGGTTCAAGCCCCCGTTCTCCACCTACAGGGGTAAGCTTCACGGGTGGTGAAGCAGAGCTACAAGTGTCTTTCTCTCTGTTACGTTCCCTCACTACCCCCGTCCCCTCTCAATTTCTCTCTGTCTTTATCCAATAATAAATAAATAGATTTTAAAATTTAAAAAAATCTTTTTAAAAGGGGAGGAGGAATGGCTTCCAGGAGTTGTGGATTGAACCCGCAGGAGCCAAGCTCCAATAATAACCCTGGTGGCAATAAAATAATAATAATATTTTTTGACTTTTGTTTTGCCTCCAGGGTGATTGCTGAGGCTTGGTGCCTGCACTACGAGTCCACTGCTCCAGGAGGTCATTTTTTCCCACATTTGTTGCCCTTGTTATTGTTACTATTGTTATTATTGCTGTTGTTGTTGAATAGTACAGAGAGAAATTGAGAGAGGAGGGGAAGACAGAGAGGGGGAGAGAAAAATAGACACCTAGAGACCTGTTTCACTGCCTGTGAAGGGACCCCCCTACAAGTGGGAAGCCAGGGGCTTGAATTGGGATCCTTGAGCCCATCCTTGTGCTTTGCACTATGTCTGCTTAACCCGCTGTGCTACTGCCTGACCCCATATTTTGACCTTTGTATTTAGTCATCAATGTCTATCAGAGGAAAATGAAAGACATACAAATACAGAAATCACAAGACAAACATACACAAACTGAGACTTTGGTTTTATTCATAAGGTTTCTGTAACGTTGATTCAAAATATTTTTCTTTAATTTTGCTTTGAGAAACTTCTCCTTAAATTTGCATCTCTCTTAAGCCAGAAAGAGAAGGATGAATATGGGATTACCTCACTCATACAAGTTGAGAAATAAGAACAGAAAGGGAAACACAAGGCATAACTTGGACTGGGTTTGGTGGATTGCACCAAAGTAAAGAAATCCGGTGGTGGTGAGGCCAAAAAGGTTCAGAACCTAGTACACAATGGTGGAGGAGGAGCTAGATGGGGGGGGGGGCGAGAGTGTTTTGCGTAAAACTGAGTAATTTTACACATGTACCAACAACTGTATTTACTGTTAACTATAAACCATTAATCTCCCCAACAACAACAAATGACATCTCTCAAATTCTATAAGGAACGAATCCAAACTTAATTATTAACAAGTAAGACAGACACATAGCATACAAATAGAATCAGTTTACCAGTTTGCATGGTTCAGAGGGTGGTACATTGGATAAGGTGTTGAATTCTCAAGCATGAGGTCCTGAGTTTGATTCCCAGCAGTACATGTGCCAAAATGATATCTGGTTCTTTCTCTCTCCTTTTATTCCCTCATTAATAAATAAATAAAATATTTTTTTAATTTTACCGGTTTGCAATTGCATTAACTCTTCTTGGTTTTAGATAGTCATAGATTTTTGCTAGAAGAGTTTTCAAAGGTCCCTGAGTCTCAGGTGGCTAGAAAAACCTCCTGTTTATAAAGATCACTAATAAACATTTCAGACTACTTTAAAACTGCTGAAGACAAAAACTAATAAAGTCATGGGCCCTTTGAAATACACCTAAAATAGCCCTACTAGCTATTTCCAAAACAGAGACCCCAAATCTTCATCTACAATATTCCAGCCTTTAGGTTCATAATTAGTCAAAAATTTGTATGGCTTAAATGTTAACTCTTTTTCAGCCACCAGGTTCCAGATGCTACCATGATGCCAACTGGACTTCCCTGGGTAGATGACCCCACCAATGTGTCCTGGAGCTCCGCTTCCTCAGAGCTCTGCCCCACTATGGAAAGGGAGAGACAGGCTGGGAGTATGGATCAACCTGTCAATTCACATGTTTATTGGGGAAGCAATTACAGAAGCCAGACCTTCCACCTTCTGCACCCTATAATGACCCTGGGTCCATACTCCCAGGGAGTTAAAGAATAGGAAAGCTTTCAGGGGAGGGGATGGAATCCACTGCTCTGGTGGTGGGCATTGTACCCCTCTTATCCTATGGTCAGTGTTTCCATTTTATAAATAAAGTTTTTATATTTTATTTATTTATTTATTTAATTTCCCTTTTGTTGCCCTTGTTGTTTTAGTTATTATTGTTGTTGTTATTGATGTCATCATTGTTGGGTAGGACAGAGAGAAATGGAGAGAGGAGGGGAAGACAGAGGGAGAAAGAAAGAGAGACACCTGCAGACCTGCTTCACCGCCTGTGAATCAACTCCCCCGCAGGTGGGGAGCTGGGGGCTCAAACCTGGATCCTTAAGCAGGTCCATAGTGCTTTGTGCCATGTGCGCTTAACCCGCTGCGCTACTGCCCAACTCCCTAAATAAATTAATTTTTTAAAAACTGCTGAAGTGGGGGCTGGGTATTGGCACACCTGATTGAATAATATATATATATGTAATTGTTTTGCCTCCAGGGTTATCAATGGGACTCAGTGCCTGCACTACAAATACACTGCTCCTGGAGGCTATTTTTTCCATTTTGTTGCCCTTGTTGTTATTGCTATTGTTGTTGCCGGACAGTACAGAGAGAAATCAAGAGAGATGGGGAAGACAAGAGAGGGGGGGGAGAAAGACACATGCAGACTTGCTTTACCACTTGTGAAGCTCCAAACGTGATCCTTATCCCTGACCTCGAGTTTTGTGACATGTGCACTTAACCCGCTTGTGCTACCACCAGGACCCTGAGCACATATTTTGTATGCTTGAACCCAAGGACTGGGATTCAAGCCCCTGGTCCCCAGCTGCAGGTGGAAATCTTCACAAGTGGTGAACCAGTGCTGCAGGTGTCTCTCTGTCTCTCTCCCTCTCTGTTTTCCCCTTCTTCTCAATATCTGGCTGTCTCTATCCAGTAAATAAATAAATAATATAATACAAATAAAGAAATAAAAACTGCTGAGGAATGAATGGAGGTTAGGGAAACCAGGATAAGAGAAAAAATGTATAGAGGGAAGGGAGAAGAGAACAAAGTGCTCAAATGGTGTCACTCTATGATTTGAGTTTTCCAGCAAGGAGCTGAAGCTCCATCTATTTCTGGGACCCATTGCCAACTGAGGTGGCTAAACCACACCGACTAAAACTGTTGAGGACTCTTAAGACCAGATTCCCACATATGTTAACAGATTTAGCAGGGAGGAGAGAAAAGAGAATAGGGCTATTCTGAATGTTTAGTGCGGAAAGAGAAAGGAAAGAGAGTAATCAAACCCCATTTTCTTCCTTGAGAGTGGTGGAGTACCCCAGATTTTCTCTATATCTCTTCATGGTTTAACCCAAGTTTGCTACTGTGGAGCCCTAAGTCCCCAGAATTCAAAGAGTTCTTTATGCTCCAACTTCATAGCTATGTTTACCACAGATTTTACTGTAGGAAATAAGACAGAGTTGGGAGCAGCCAGTAGACAGAGAAGCCCAGACAGATACTCCCCACAGATAGGCTGGAGTTCTGAGAATCAACATACAAGATCATCCTTCAGGATGTCTCCTTGTCTAATCATCTCACTTGTGTTTTTATTTGAAAAGGGTTTTCCTGTCTTTATTTCTTGGAGCAATGTTCCCTGGGACATGGAGTCTTCTCTCTCTCTCTCTCTCTCTCTCTTTTTTTTTTTTTTTTTTTTTGCCAGATGTGGAGCCGTGTCTGTTGACAGGTGTATTGAAAGTGGCCAGCAGATAGGCTTTACCTGTGCAAGTGTTTTATGCTCCACCTAAGGGCTGGGGGTTTCTTAAACTAGTTCTGGGGATTCATTTCACCAGCCTGGCAAAATGCCATCTTCTTCAATTTTATGCCCCAACAAACAGGAAACACTTCAGAATTCATTCCTCAATTTTCTCCTGATCTCAGTCTCCTAAGTCCATCTCTCCCTGAAGTGATGACTGAATTCTACTCTTGAAAGTGTCAACTCCTGCCCTTTGGAACTCGCAGCTCTCTGGAGCACAAGCTTCCAGATGCCAGCTGCATCCTCTCTCCTCCGTGGACACTCTCAGGAGCCTGAAACTCAGCCCTGCTGCCACCATGCACAGTTAGAAAATGTGGCAACAGTCTCAGGTAGAAGGCCCTCTGTTCAAAGTAAGGTCAGTGTTGAGAACAAATTCAAACTTGCTTCTTGTCCTTGACTTGCAGTTTCATCTCAGCTCAGCAGTAGGTTCCAAGAGTTATCTCAGCACCAGAGCACTGAACTTGCTTGTTTGAAGCCTCTAAGACCCATGTTTCAATCCATGGCTCCAACCTAAACCAGAACTGAGAATTTACTTGGAACAATGGTAAAAATTTACACTCCTAATGGAATGAGACAAAACTTGGGAAGCTTAGGGTTCCGTTATTATTTTTCTTAGTCAAGTATGCATACACTAGGCTTGTATAGTATAAAATCTCTGTTTGCTTTAAATAAAAACAATTTTTTAAAAAGGGATGCTGTGTTTCTATTAAGTTTAAGGAGATCATAACCATTTCTATGGAAACACCTGTGAGAGAGAGCATATGTTCACACATATCCGTAAACTACTGCAAAATATATGCCTGAAAGCAGAAGTGCACTAGAGTTTGCAATGAGTACCCCCCTAACACTTCCTCTCCTCTATTCCAAGCTTTGGGTCCATGATTGCTCAACAATTTGTTTGGCTTCGTATGTTAACTCTCTTTTCAGTCACCAGGTTCCAGATGTCATCAGGATGCCGGCCAGGCTTCCCTAGACTGAAGACCCCATCAGTGTGTCCTGAGCTCCGCTTCCCCAGAGACCCACCCTATTAGGGAAAGAGAGAGGCAGACTGGGAGTATGGACCAACCAGTCAACGCCCATGTTCAGCGGGGAAGCAATTACAGAAGCCAGACCTTCAACCTTCAACAGAAGTTGAGTAAGAAGATCTGAAAGGGAAACTAAAAGCAGGACCTGACCAAATTGTAAGTAGGGCACCAAAGTAAAAACCCTGTGGTGAGGAGTAGACTTTACAAATTTTTGCCTGAGTCTGACAGCTAATACGTAGGTGGACCCAGGTTATTGTCTGGGGAAATGGTGTCATAGTTGGAATACCCATTTATATTTATGTTTAAGGACCTAGGCTGCAACCCTTTCAGATTTTCTCATCCAACATTTGACAAAGGCATCTGGGCTCTCATCAGGATGTTTGTTGTCTGGATGAACTCAAGCTGTTGCCCCCCACCTGTGTGACCTGGGGGCTTCAGTACTCCACTAGCTGACAAATCCCAGGGCCTCTAGGCTCCACTTCAGAATAAGTAACTTTTTCTTAAAACCAAGACCATTGTTTGAGAGTGAAAAGTGAAGTTTGTGCACAAAAGAAAAAAAACAGTTTATGTGTTTTGCTTAAGAACAAGGGGTTTCTTAGTCGTAGTGCAGGCAGATAAGATCCTGTACAGAATGGGGTCACGGCTCATGAGAAGAAAGGGGCTCATAGTGGGAAAACCCAGAGCAATAAGTTCTGTGATCTTCACCAGCCATTTGTTCAGATCCTGGTACAGAGCCAGACAAATATTAAACATGGAGGAAAGGGTGTGAAAACATACAAAGGTGCTCAGCAGAAGGAGGATGCTTTGTGTGGCTCTGGACTCAGCTGAGGGTCTGGGGAAAAGCTTAGTCCTGCAAATGTGCTGGACCCGGTGTTTGTGCCTGAACAGGATGAATACCATGGATCCACTGGACCAGATGATGAGCACAGAAAACAAAACCTCAGGAAATACTAGTAATGCTGAATAGACTAAGGCTAATATCTTATCATGATCTACAGAAGAACAGTCTTGCAAATCCGTTTTCTTCACAGTGACTATGTTGCTCCATTGGCCAGATACATAGGACACATATGTAGGAAAAATCAAATTGACTAAGATGTACAGAATCCAGCAGAGGGAAAGGGAGCAGCCAACACACTTTGGAGCTCTGACTTTCAGCTCTTTCCAGCAGGAGTTCATGGGGCTGATCGTGATGGTCTGGTAGACACTCAAGAGGCAGGTGGTGCCAATGGACACCCCCCTGGCCACTCTGTAGACATACAAATGAAATTGGCATGCAAAACCACTCATGAAGTCTGTCAGCCCCAATCCTGCCATTGTCTTGGGGACAGCTTTGGAGAGAATGAGGAAGAAGTTGGCTAGTGTCAGGTGCGAGAGTATCAAGTCTGTGGCCTTCAACCTGGACTGAATGCAGTAAAGGAAGAGGTAATGGTAAAGAAGAGAGAAATTTCCCATGATTCCAGTGACAATCTGTGCTAGGAAGAGTGCTCCTATTGATATAGCCCAGGGAGATACTCTGTTGTTTATTGTGCTTTCCTTTAAGTAACTGTAGCAATCATATTTCATAGCAAAAATTCTCACTATAGATTTCTGACACCAGTGGTTGCTTTGGTTCCTTGATCCTGTGGGGTCACCAAAGACTGGCAGAGACAGAAAGAGATGGAGAATTATCCCAGTGAGTATCACGGCAATGTCAGTTCTATAGTGAAGTAATCTTAGCAGGGTTAAGTCATGACAAGCAAAAGCAAAATGAAAGAAGGTAGAATCTGTCATTTCACGAAAAAAATCTCCTGAATGGTAGTCATAATGAGAAAAAGAAACACTTTTGTAGTTACCCACATCATATAATCCATCAATACTTTTTAATTTTTTAATTATATTTATTTATTTATTTATTTATTGGATAGAGACAGACAGAAATCAAGAGGGAAGGGGGATACAGAGAGGGAGACAGAGAGACACCTGCCATCCTGATTTAACACTTGCCCTTCCAGATGGAGACTGGAAGCTTAAACCTGGGTCCTTGCATGTTAAAACATTTGCATTCAACCAGATGTATCATCACCTGGTCCCTGATCCATCAATACTTAATAGACTTCTGCTATACCTTTAAATATAAAGGATAAATTACTATGAAGTAAAAGAATGGAATAATTCTTTGTCCTTAGTATTTTAAAATATTTCACAAACCTTTCAAACAGTGTTACAACAATATGGGTAGAATAAAAATTTTAGTTGTTATAACATTAAGAACTGTTTTTGTGGGCTGGGTGGTGGCACACCTGGTTGAGTGCACATGTTACAGTGCACAAGGACGCCGGTAGGAGCCCCTAGTCCCCACCTGCAGGGGAAAAGCTTTATGAGTGGTGAAGGGGGGCTGCAGGCATCTGTGTCTCTCTTCCTCTCTATTTCCCCTACCCTCTGGATTTCTAGCTGTCTCTGTCCAATAAATAAATATAATCAAAATTTTTTCAAGGAATTGTTTTTGTCAAAAGAAATATTGCGATAGAGAGCAAGAAAATAAGCATGAAGAGAGGGAGAGCAGACGGAAAGAACAGAGAGAGAAATGAAGATAAGGAAGAGCAGGAGAGCAGAGGAGAGTGAACTTCTGTGCAGGCAAGTACTCACAAAAAAGCAAAAAATATGAAAAAATGCATAAAGCCCTTACTGTAAACTTCAGTAAGAGAATTTTACAGTGCAAATAGTCAGTGTAATAGCCACTTAATTTAGTCATCAGGATAATAAAATAAACAATTACATGTTTAGTAGCAGCATACACCAACCAGAAAGCTAACATAAGGGAGAGAAAATACTAACTTCTTTTTTAGTATAAGGAGTTGTTTGTACTATTATTTCATACACCTCATTAATATCCCCATTTTTACTAAAATTAAATAGTCCTAGATATTCAGGAAGTTATATCCATAGTAAACTATTCTGCAGACAGTCAGTAGAGACCCAGATCTCATCATCAAGAGGTTGACATAGATTGGAGGAATACTGATGGTGTTTGTGGTATATGACAGCTTGGTTTGGAGTCATAATGTCCTGGAGATGACAAAAAAAAAAAAAGCAATCAAACAAAAATTCCATTGTTTTGACAAGGATGTGGAAAATCCATGATGGACATACACACTTGTGTGTGTTAAATTTGTGTACCCACTTCATAAAACTATATATTTTAACAACCATGTATTTCTGATGTCCCAACAATTCCAGCTCTGTGAATATATTCAGGTGATGGCACACTTGGTTGAGTGCATATGTTATAGTTACAGTGTGCAAGGGTCTGGGTTCTAGCCCTGGTCCCCACCTGCAGGGGAAAAGCTTTGTGAGTGGTAAAGCAGAGTTGCAGGTCTCTCTCTCTCTCTCTTTCTCTCTCTCTTTCATCCCCTTCCCTCTTGATTTCTGACTGTCTCTATCCAATGAATAAATAAAGATAACGAAACTATAATAAAAAAGAAAATATTCACTAAATATAAACATTTATATCCAGGAGACATATGATAGAGTTTATGGATCAGAATTACTCACTACTCATTAAAACCCTAAATCAAAATGACACTGTTGCACATTAGCAGATAAATGAATGAGTTCATTGATAATACACAATGGCATCTTGTACAGTGTAGTAATGAATGATGGGAATTTCACACTGTAACAGGTAATTCACAGTTTCACATGAACTGGGGAAGAATGGCCAATACATGAGAGCTCATAGGACACAAATTATCTTTGTAAAATGCAAACCAAGCAAAAGTGATGTATTCTCTCAATGTTCAGACAATTTGAAACCTTTTTTCAACTTCTCAACTGTTACATTCCTATAAACATTTATAGAAAGGCACTTCTGTCTTGGTAGGGACTTAGAACTCAGGAGGAATCTAAGGACTAAAGCATTCTGTCTTTGCTCTAGGAGTTGTGGACAGGGTTGTGTTCTCTTATGATATGCTACTAGCTGTGAACATATGGTCTCTGTATGTAGGTAATAAAACTACATCTCACAAAGCTTATTGAAGAAGATGGGGAACATGACGTGTGTGTGCGTGTGTGTGTGTGTGTGTGTGTGTGTGTGTGTCAGTCAGCCCCTGCATATGTGTGTATATAGGATGGAACTAAAAATCCAGTCATGAGTCCTCAGTGTTGAGTTCAGCTCAGCACTGCATGCATTTCTGTCTGTATTTCTGTCATGAAACCAGCAGAACACTCCCCCAGATCTTTGCGCCCTTGATATGTTTTTATTGCTGCAACTCATAATCAGGCAATAATAAAAACTATAAGTACCAGTTTGTAGAGACTCCAGCATTGGGCATTAGAAAACCTGTCTCCTTGGGACCTTGTACTTTATGTCGTGCCCACCAGGAGCTGCCCCAGGTGATGGTGATGGTGGAGACTCTCAAAAGCAGATCCTGCCAACGAATCACCTGTCAGCTCTGTGTGAATAAACAAAGAGACTGAAAATCAAGGAAAAAAACAATGCTTCCACTTAAAGAATGCCATTAATTTAACTGCTCATTAAGAAGGTGGATTTCAAGTGCTCTGATCATTATAACATAAAATAAAACTAGAATGGACCCTGACTCCTGTCTGAAACCCACTCAGAGAAATTTATTGTTGCCTTCAGTGCTGCTTCCCTGAGTTGAGGAGAGAAAGCAAACTCTCCATGATCTTCATAACTCAGACCTTTTCATGGAGATGTGATAACTGTCCCCAACCAGTGCATCCTATCCCCCAAGCTCAATGAAAATGCTGTCATAAAATTATCTATAAAATAAGGCTATCTGTGAAATAGCCCCCAGGCTCAAGGCATTTACAAGGCAAAAGTTTAACAGTTATCTTCTAGCTTCAGTTCTAACTTCTAGCTTCTGCATCTCAAAAGATAAGGCTTCCACACCTAGCTATGGAAGTAGAAATCTGCCCACATTCCTGCCCCCCAAAACACACATTCAGTCTCCAGAGTAGCAACTGACCAGTTCCTTAGCCCAGTTTCCCACAGACCAAATTTTCACTAAAATATGTATGTATATATATATATAATATGTATCTATATAGTGACTAAATTAGCTAAGATAAAAATTATAGAGGTAAACTGAGACAGAAATTTGCTAGGCATCAAGAAAAAGAGGAAGAAGGGAGGGGGGACCCAGCTCCCCCCCCACACACACAATGATAGTCAAGAAGGGAAGCAGATGTCAAGAAAAACAGGAAGATAGAAGGGGGTGGGGGACCCCAGCCTCTCTGATTGTTAGGTCAAGATGGGAACCAGATACCAAGAAAATCAGGAGGAGAGGCAGGGTCTCTGAGTCAAAGAAGGCAAGTAGGTACCTGTGAAGAAAAAGACCCCCACAAGGAAGGGGGGCTGACTGCCTGTTAAAAAGAAAAAGTTCTGCTTGCTAGATCATATATAAAGGCTATACTGCAAATAGTTGGGTGTAGTCTTCTTGTGGATAGATCCAGACTTTAGCCCTCCAGAGGGAGAGAATCAACTTCTCCCCATTTTGCACGTCTGCCTCTCAGTCTGTGTCTGATTCTGATGGTCTGTTCCACAACAATATAACCAAGGCATTCCTAGTTCTCTCCTTGCTGACAGGCCTCCCTCTGTCTCATCTTTGAGGTAGATGGCTCCTTTTGACTGTCTACTATATCCTTCCCTCAGTGACTATTTCTTAACTTTATTCCAATAGACTTTATGAAGCCTTTGCTGCTGCCTTATTCTCTCTCCCTGACCTCCCTGTGTATCGCTGGCCATAAAAGGTAAAATATGGGTGGAGGGTAGATAGCATAATGGTTATGCAAACAGACTCTCATGCCGGAGGCTCCAAAGTCCCAGGTTTAATCCCCCGCACCACCATAAGCCAGAGCTGAACAGTGCTCTGGTTAAAAAAATAAAAAGGTAAAATATGTCTTCAGAAAACATATTCAGTACAGGTGCATATTTAAATTATTAAAAATGTATACACAGAAGAGGAAGTCATACTTTGTATTTCATTCTTTTCTATATTATAAACATGGAAGTACTAAAGGTGTACTTGTAGCAAAACTTGTAATTTAATCCATGATCTCTGTAAGGTAATAGCAGATACATTCGATAACTGACATTTAAAAACAGTTTAAAATCAATCTCTTTGTCACAAGGATTCTTCTTCAAAAACCATAGTCATCCAGATTACACTAAATTATGCTGGAAACAGAATGGTGGGGCATGTAGAGCCACATTCCTATAGCAGCTCAGCTCATCACTTTCCTCCTGCTCCTCTGATTTCACTGCTGACTCTGTCTCTACCCCAGACAGGAGCACTTACTCAGACTGGTTTTCCTTGCAGACTCTTCCTCACAGACAGACACGCAGAGCCGCCAGTGCTCTCCTTGCCACTGCCAGGATGGGGACTAGGTGAGCAGGTCAGGGTGACAGGTGCATATGCAGGTGGCAGGCACGGACCCTGAGATATGGGCTTGTGATCTGTGACCTCCCCTCAAAACTGCAATTATCACTTTAGCTCTAGTGGCAGTAGCAATGAAGGCTTGGGGAACTGAAGTCAATTTTGAAAAACTTTTTGCCTGTTGCTAATTAATTAAAAATAATTAGAAGTTTCCTTTGATTTCCCTCTGAAGAGACCACTCACTGTCTTTGTTAGTTACTTTTGTTTTTGTCTAATGCCTCAAGTCAGAGATGGTCACAGAAAGAATTTAAGAACTAGGTTCACACAGAGGACCTAGTGGGGGTTGTACTGTGATATGGAAAACTGAGAAATATTATGCATGTACAAACTATTGTATTTACTGTTGAATATAAAACATTAATTCCCCAATAAATAAATTTAAAGAAAGAAAGAAAGAAAGAAAGAAAGAAAGAAAGAAAGAAAGAAAGAAAGAAAGAACTAGGCTCACCTGCACGAGAATGAGGTTGGGGTTTCCATAATGAAACTTACAAAAACTAACCAAATTATATCTAGGAGCTAAATGTATGACCTCAAACAAAATCAGGAAACTAGATGTCAAAGTGATTTCTTTTAAGAACAACACCAAAGATGGAGTAGATGTGATGACATGTATTTTGGAGAAGTTTGAAATTGTGCTCTGAAGACAACAGCTTTTTTTTTTTTTTTTTTTTTTTTTTGTAAAGCAACATCCCTCCAGTAAAATCAAAACCCACCAACATCCAGTTAACACAGCAGCCACCTTGTGGAAGCATCTCAAGTGAGTGAACTAATAGATGATAAAGGGGTGGAATTAGCAAGTGTGGTCTCTGCAAACAGTCTTAGAAAAGAAAGATTACTCTATAACAGGGATGAGCCTAGAGGCCTTTATGCTAAGTGAACTAGGCTGGAGGTCATGATACTAAGTGACCTAGGCTAGAGGTCATTATGCTAAATGAACGAGGCACTCACAGAAAGATGCATGCTATGTGATTTCATTTATGAAACACCTAAAATAATTACACTTAGTCAACAAATAATGCATTGTTGGGTCAAATAATTCTGAATTAAAAACATTGAGTTGGGAGGCCAGGTAGCGGCACACCCACATCATACTTCGAAAGGACCCAGGTTCTAGCCCCCAGTTCCCACCTGCCCTGAAAGCTTCATGAGTGGTGAAGCAGGGCTGCAGGTATCTCTCTCTCTCTTTGCTTCTTCATGTCCCCCTGCCTCTCAATTTCTGTCTGCCTCTATCCAATAAACAAATAAAGATAATAAAATTAAAAAATACATCGGGAGTCGGGCTGTAGCACAGCGGGTTAAGTGCAGGTGGCGCAAAGCACAAGGACTGGCATAAGGATCCCGGTTCGAACCCCGGCTCCCCACCTGCAGGGGAGTCGCTTCACAGGCAGTGAAGCAGGTCTGCAGGTGTCTATCTTTCCCTCCTCCTCTCTGTCTTCCCCTCCTCTCTCCATTTCTCTCTGTCCTATCCAACAATGACAACAACAATAATAACTACAACAATAAAAAAACAACAAGAGCAACAAAAGGGAATAAATAAATAAATAATAAATATTTTTTTAAAAAGATATCATTTAAAAAATACATTGAGTTGATAAAATGCGTTATATTGGTTTTTAAGTAGAGATTGGTTTCAAAAAAAAGTTTTAAGAAAAACTGCTATAAAACCTACATCTTGAAATATTTAGGGAAGAAAGCAGAGTTGAGGAGACAGCTTAATGGTTCTGCAAAAGACGTTCATGTCTGAGGCTCTGAAGTCCCAGGTTCAATCTCCAGCATGGCCATAAGCCAGAGCTGAGCAGTGCTCTGATCTTTCTCACTATGTCTCTATCTCATTAAAATAAAGGACATATATATAAGTATACATACATATATTAATTTTAGGAATGAATACACAGGTGAGAAGAGCACAGATGAATGAGAATATATAAATTTCACATGTAGGCTGCTTATCAACACCAAAGCATGTCAGACCAACAAATACCTCTAAAATGAGCAGACAAGAACTATTAAGACTGAAAAACACCCTTACCTCTGCTCAGCCACAGGCCCAAAAACTCACATTTCCAAATTCCACATGGGGAGGAAGAATGGAAAACAGTTACAGGAAATGAGCCAGAGCCTGGATATAATTTTTTTGCCTTTATAAGAGGAAATGTTATTGTTAATTATTTACCTTAATCGTTTCAGAAAGAGGAACAGATTAGCTCAACCCAATATGATTGGCAGTTGGCAAAATCTAGTGAAGCAAGTATTCTGATTGCTAAGGATTTAATTTGGATGGTTTTTAATACTTAGTCATCTAGCACTTCAAACATAATCCAGAATAAATGTATCATCTCCTTTACTTTCATGTTAATACCCAACCTACCTCACTTCAATATGGAAATATATTTGTTAAATATGAATCCCAGAGGAACAAGTTCCCTGGAGAGTATAGCCTTGAAGACAGTGCACAGAAATAAAATGCAAAATAAAACTCTGTATGATAATTTACTAGCTTAAGGAAACAAAACCTTCCAGTATATTAAGAAATAAATCCAGTTACAAATGCACTACTAAGTCTATGTGAAGAAGGTTTGGTATAACTGAAAATGACCAGCTATTTACTGTTAGATGCAGTAGTTTTAAAGTTTTAAGTGTAGTTGCTTTTCTGCTTAGTGTGAGATGGAAAATTCCCTGCCCTTTTCCCCTTGACAAACAGGACCTAAACAGTGAAGGCCATCAGTTATTTTGCAAGCTGCTTGAAAGACCCTGCATCTGGCAAGCCTTATCAGGGCCTTTGCATAGGGTTTAAGGAATGCTGTTACCGAATAGTTACAGCAGATGGCCGGATAAAATTGCAAACAGATGGCCAGGTGGTCCCAGCAGATAGCAAAAGAATGTGGTGACCCCCACTTTGGCAGGGTCCTATTGGCCTGGGTCATGGTGTGATGTTTAGAACTAGCTCATGCTTTGCTCTGAATGGATCATGCTTTTGCTGAGTTTGAAATGATTGGATTTTGCTTTTTCTATAGCATGTTATTGGATATAGGCTGATAAGGTGATGTGTTCCCCCTCCCTGAGTGTAGTCTGAATTCCTATAAATTGTGTGGTTTGAGCCTTGTTCAGGGTCGAGCTGGTAGACTGCTGTCAGTCACCACTCGGCCCGGATTCGAATTCGTGAATAAACATCTTTTGCTTCCTTGCAGTGGATGGTGGTTTGATTTCCGCTCACTAACATTTACAAGATACACAAGCAGAAACAGTACACCTAGACCACTATTGTCCCTCAGATGCTGAGAAGTGTTCTCTCCACTGTAGGCCCCATACAAGAATCCATCTTCATCTTTTTCTTGCTCATAATATTGTCCCATAGTTAGGCTGGACTATGGAGCTGTCTTATCCACAAACAGGGAGATTGCCTTTTCAGAAGGAAGCTGAATCTTTTCCTGATGATCCACATGAACTGAGCCACAGTGATGTCTGATGGAACTAGATACTTCCGTTTGTCAATATCAACAATCTGAGAGCTAGAGACTTTTCCCACAATCACCCAATGAGTGATCCTCCTTAAACATCCACTTCATGGCGACAGCAGTGAAGGGACACAGCCAGCTCTCAGAGCCACGGAGCTCAGCTCACCAACCACAACAACCCAAAGGGTTTCTTTCTTTCTTCTTGTCTTCCCTCCTCTCTTTCTTTCTTTCCTCCTTTCTTTCTCTCTTTTTTAGTATTTATTTATTTATTTATTTGGTAGAGTCAGAAATAGAGAGGGTAGGAAGAGAGACAGAGAGACACATGCAGCCCTGCTTCACCACTAGCAAAGCCTTCCCCCTGCAGGTAGGGACCAGGAGCTTGAACCTGGGTCCTTGTGCACTGAATCATGTGCGCTCAACCAGGGCACCCATGCCACCCACCCCATACAAGGGTTACATTTTTCCCTTTTTTTAATTTTTTATTTATAAAATAGAAATATTGGCAAGACTATAGGAAGGATAAGAGGGGTATATTTCCACACAGTGCCCACCCCCAGAGCTCCATATCTAATCCCCTCCCTTGATAGTTTTTCTATTCTTTATTTTCTAGGAATATGGACCTAGGGTCATTAGGATGCAGAAGGTGGAAGGTCTGGTTTCTGTAATTGCTTCTCTGCTGAACATGGCCATTGACAGGTCGATCCGTACTCCCAGCCTGTCTCTCTATTTCCCTAGTGGGGCAGGGATCTGGGGAGGTGGGTCTCCAGGACATATTGGTGGGGTCATCTACCCCAGGAAGTCAGGTTGGCATCATGGTAGCATCTGGAACCTGGTGGCTGAAAAGGAGTTAAGATAAAAAGCAGAACAAATTGTTTACTAATCATGAACCTAGAGGCAAGAATATTTGGGGTCTCCATTTTGGAAAAAGCTAGTAGGTCTCTTTTAGGTATATTCCAAAGGACCCATGACTTTCCTAGTTTTTACCTGAGCCTGACAGATAATATGCAGGTGGACCCAGGTAATTTTCTGGGGAGTTGGTGTCATAGTTGGATTAGGGAAGAGAGTAGCTGGATTAGAAAGCTGGATTAGGGAAGAGAGTAGCTCCCAAATAGAGGAAACTATATGAATGTTGTTAACTGTAAACCTCATCTATTTTATCTGGGGCCCATATTCAGCACAAAAGTCTATATAACCTCTGCATCCCTGTAGGTCTGAGCTCGCAGTCTGTGGTCACGGCTAGGAACAGTCCAGGCTGCACTAATTTCAGGACCCATCTTCCTTGGGTGATAGGTAGAGTATGTTATCCAACCTTCCTTCAGATAATGGAACATTCCCTACAATGCTGACCCACATTGAGGGCAAGGTCCTACAGGAGCTCACAAAGGGATCCATTATGTTGTTCCTGATGGAAATAACCAGAGACAATGGCGAATGGGATCTGTTAGAGGTCTTTACCATCTGAGGAGGTATCTTCATTGAAAGTATTTATTCCTCATATATTATTATGTATTTTTATTCTATGGACTCTATTTTTCTCTACTTTGTCTATCTGTTTTATTGTGTTTATATGGGTAGTTTTAGTTTAATTTTATTTTTATTTATTTATTTATTTTACTCCAGGCTTATCTCTGGGCCTCAGTGCCAGCACTATGAATCCACTACTCCTGGCAGCCATTCATTTCCATTTTTATTTGATAGGACAGAGAGAAAATGAGATGGAAGGGGAGATAAAGAGGGAGAAAGACAGGAAGACACATACAGACCTGCTTTACCACTTGTGAAGCAGCCCCGCTGCAGGTTGGGAGCCAGGGGCTTGAACCAAGATCATTGAGCAGGACCTTGTGCTTCATACCATGTGTGCTTAACTTGGTGTATCACTGCCTGGTCCCTGGTAGTTTTTCATTTTATTAGGGAAATGGTTTTTAAGAAAGATTTTTGTCTGCAGTATCAACTTCAAACTCTCCAAAGTACATGTCTGTACAACTGTTCCTTATTGGGTGTTATATTTAAGAAACCATAGTGAATCTAACTTGATCAAGGAAAAAACAATATTCTCTGAGTTGTTTGTTTACTTGGTGTTTTTTTGTTTGCTTGTTTTGTTGTTGTTGTTGCTATACATCCCAATCTTAAATATAATTTGTTAGTATGTGTAAATATCATTATTGAAACTCCAACTTCATTCTCTTGCAAGTCAACTGAGTCCTCCCTTAGATTCATTCTGTGACCTTCTCTGACTTAGGGATTAGACAAAAACAAGTGTCTTTTACAAGACTCTTTTACAAAAACAAGAGTCTCTTTAGAAAGAAAATACAATAAAACTTTTAACTGAGGGGGCCAAGCTGTAGTGCAACGGGTTAAGTGCACGTGGCACAAAGCACAAGGATCGGAGTAAGGATCTCAATGAGCCCCCAGCTCTCCACCTGCAGGGGAGTCACTTCACAGGCGGTAAAGCAGGTCTGCAGGTGTCTATCTTTCTCTCCCCCTCTCTGTCTTCCCCTCCTCTCTTGATTTCTGTCTATCCAACAACCAACAATGACAACAATAATAGTAACAACATCGATAAACAACCAGGGCAACAAAAGGGGGAAAAAATGGCCTCCAGGAGCAATGGATTTGTAGTGCAGGCACTGAGCCCCAGCAATAACCCTGGAAGCAAAAAAAAAAAAAAAACTTTTAATTGTTTTCTTTACTTATTAGCAACAGACGAAAAGTTTTTTTTAAATAGTGATTAGCTCCCCAAGCCTTCATTGTCATTGTCACTAAAGCTGAAGTGATAATTGCAATTCTGGGGGGAGATGAGGTCACAGATCACAAACCCATATCTCAGGGTCTGTGGCTGCCCACCTGCACATGCATCTGATGCCCTGACCTGCTCACCTAGTTCCCATCCTGGCTGCGGGAAGGAGAACACTGGCAGCTCTGCGTGTTTCCTCTGTCTGTGAGGAAGAGTCTTCAAGGAAAGCCAGTCTGAGTAAGTGCTCCTGTCTGGGGTAGAGACAGACTTCCAGCTAAACCAGAGCAGGAGGAGGAGAAATGCATCCTCAGTGATGAGCTGAGCTGAGCTGCTAAAGGAATGTGGGTCCACATGCCAGACCCATCTTAAATTTTTACTGTAATGTAGTGCATTCTGAACAAGGATGATTCTAGAGTAAGAATCCCAGTGACAGAGAGACCGATTTTAAGCTACTTTAGAACTGCAGCTACAGGGTGGCTGGGTGGAGGTGCACTGAGTAGAGCACAGATGTGGCAGTGAGCAGGGGCCTGAGTTCAAGTGCACCACACCCACCCCACCTCCAACTGCAGGAGGGTAAGTGTCAACATGCTGCAGTTGTCTCTTTTCCCTGTCTTCCTCCCCACTCCCTCTCCATTTCTCTCGTCCCTGCCCAAAATATCTTCTAAAAAATAAAACCCTGCAGTTATCAAATCTATCTATTGATTACTATGCAGGAATGATGGATGAAATGATCAGTTATGTGGGGGCAGTGTGGTGGAGCACATGATTGAGAGCACATGTTACAATGCAAAAGGACTCAGGTTCAATCCCCCGTCCCTATCTGCAGGGGGAGAGCTTCAGAAGTGGTAAAGCAGTGCTACAGGTGTCTCTTACCTCTCTCTGTCTCTATCCCTCACTTCCTCTCAATGCCTGGCTATTTCTATCCAGTAAATAAATAAAGATAATTTTTAAAAAAAGAATTATCAGTTTTGCTACAAGTGTACCTATAATGCTTTAATGCTTAAAATATAGAATGAGATGCAAAGTATTATTTCATCCTGGGTAGAACTTTTTAATAATCTGAGTATGCTTCTGTTATATTTTTATTGAGCTTGGGACATAGGATGCACTTGATGGGGACAGAAGTCACATCTCCATGAAAAAGTCTGAGTCAAGAAGGTCAGGCGATGGTGCACCAGGTTAAGCACATATAGCACAAAACACAAGGACCCACGTAAGGATACTATGTTCGAGTCTCCAGCTCCCACCTGCTGGAGAGTCACCCCACAAGCGGTGAAGCAGGTCTGCAGGTGTCTATCTTTCTCTCACTTTCTCCATCTTCCCCTCCCTTCTCAATTTCTCTCTGTACTATCAAAAAAAAATAGGGGGAAATGGCCACCAGGAACAGTGGATTCATAGTGCTGGCACCAAGCCCCATGATAACCAGGGAAACAACAACAAAAGTCTGAGCCATGAAGACCATGGAGAGATTGCTTTCTCTCCTCCGCTCAGAAAAGCAGCACTGAAGACAAAAGTAACTTTCACAGAGTGGGGTTAAGACAGGAGGAGTCAGGGATACATAAATTATCAAGGGAAGCCTTTAAGATGAAGCAGCGCTTTTCCCCTGATTTTCAGTCTCTATATTTATCCACACAGAGCTGACAGGTGACTCATTGACAGGATGTACTTTATAGCATCTCCACCTTTACCATCAGCGAGGCAGCTCCTGGTGGGCACAATATAAAGTATGAGCTCTCAAGGAGATGGGTCTTCCAATGCCCAATGTTGGAGCCTCTGCAAACCGGTATTTACCATTGTGATGGTTACATGACTGCCAGTGGCAGCAGTAAAGATCAGACAAGGGACCAAGGATCTGGGGGAGTTCTCTGCTGGTTTCATGACAGAATCACAGACTCATTGCACACAATGCTGAGCTGGGTTCATGATAGGGAACACATGACTGGATTTTTTAGTTCCATCCTGTAGACACACAACTAGAGTCTGGCACAGACACACACACACACACACACACACACACACACACACACACACATCATGTCCCCATACTTTTAAATAACCCCTGTGCGGTTATCTATCATTTATTACAACCACTTTCACAGGTGCTGTGTTCATAGATAGATGCATTAATAAACCATAACCCTGTACACAACCCCTTGGGCAAGGTCTGAATATTGTTGTTCTGAGACTCCTCTTGAGCTCTAAGTCACCACCACTAAGAATGAAGTGGCTTTGTGCATGTTGATGGGGCTGAACAGATGTGAAGGGGTTTCAAACTGCTCCTATATTTGAGAAAATGCATCACTTTGGTTTGCTTTGTATTTTACAGGGATGACTTGTGCACTATGAACCCTTTGTGTTGGCCATTCTACCCCATACATAGAATTCTATTCACTTTCTGTATTACTGTGAAACTTCATCGTTTACTAGCATTGCTGTGCAAGATGCCATCATGAACAGGGTTTCCATAGTGTAGTGGTTATCACGTTCGCCTCACAAGATACCATCATGTGATGTCAATTAATTCTTTCATTGTGCTGTTATATGCAGGAGTGCTGCTTTGGTGTGTGTGCTTTCCTGAGCAGTGAGTAGTTCTGAAACATAAACTCTGTCGGGTTCCTCCTAGAGATGATATTTACCTTTGGTGAATATCTTCATAGGAGTGAAATTGTTGGGGTATTGGAAATATTTGATTGCTAAGTGAAGTAGTTTTAGAAAGTGATTGTACTAATTGAACACATTCAGGAAATGCATAACAATCATGCATTTTTTTCATGGCCTTGTCAAAAATTGGAATTTGGGGTGTAGATAGCATAATGGTTATGAAAAAGACTCCCAAGCCTGAAGTTCCAAAGTCCCAGCTTCAATCCCCTACACCACCATAATCTAGAGTTGAGTAGAGCTGTGGAAAAAAATCTAAAAATGGTATTTTTTATCTCTCATTTTAGCTTTCTAGTTGGTGCAAGATGCTATTTTCTTGATGAAGAAATCAAATAAATTTACCCTGGTTACTTATGCTATAAACTTTTTTACTGGGGGCTGGCTGGTGGTGTAGCTAGTTGAGCACACATGTTACAGTGATCAGTTTCAAGCCCTCAGTCCCCACCAGCAGAGGGAAAGCTTTTTGAGAGATAAATAAGGCCTGAAGATCTCTCTCTGTTTCTATCTCTGTCTCCCTCTTCTCTCTCAATTTCTGTTTGTCTCTATGCAATAAATAAATAAAGATAATAAAATTAAAATAAATAAATTTTAAAAATAAGCTTCTTTATTGAGGTTTCCAATAATATGCTTTTACATTTTCTCATTATCATATAGATTTTATTTCTTCATGTCTGGCACTAAAACTTTCGTTGCTGTTTCTCTTACTCTAGCTCAGCATTCTTCCTTCCTTCCATCTACTTTTATTCCCTCAATCTCTATTTATTCTTTCTATCTACGTGTGTGTGTGTGTGTGTGTGTGTGTGTGTGTGTGTGTGTGTGTGTGTATCCTTTGATTATAAATAGCTCCTTCTTTAAAAAAGAACTGAATTTGTCTTTCCAAACATATTGGTAGTAATCCTGAGATGTTTATGAAATATTACCATATCCAAGGAACCCAGAAATAATCACCTTTATGTCTCCATAATAACACACCATTTATCTTTAAATGTAGAGAAAAATTCTACTCAGTATTGATGGATCATATGATGGGAGGTAACTTCTGCAGTGTTTCTTTTTCTCAATATGGCTACCATTCTAGACACTTCTGAAAATGATACTCGCTTTTCCTTTATTTTGCTATAGCTTGCCATGTTTTAACCCAATTAAGATCACTTCATCCTGGGACTGACATTGCCAAGATCTTCACTAAGACATTTCTCCATCTCTTCCTGCCACTGAAAGCCTTTGGTAACCACATAGGATCAAGGAATCAAAGTAGCCACTGGTGTCACAAATCTTTAAGGGAACTTCTTGCTGTGAAATATGATTGCTACAGTCATTTCAATGAAAGCACAATAAACACCAGAATATCCCCCTGGGGGTTGTCATCGGTATCTCTCTTCCTATCACAGGCTGTCATTGGCATTCTGGGAAATTTCTCTCTTCTTCGTCACTACCTCTCCCTTTACCACAGTCGTTGTAGGTTGAGGGACACAGATTTGATTCTCATACACCTGACACTAGCCAACTTCTTCCTCATTCTCTCCAAAGCTGTTCCGAAGACAATGAGAGCATTGGGGTTGACAAACTTCATGAGTGGTTTTGCATGCCAATTTCATTTGTATGTCTACAGAGTGGCCAGGGGGGTGTCCATTGGCACTACCTGCCTCTTGAGTGTCTACCAGACCATCATGATCAGCCCCATGAACTCCTACTGGAAAGAGCTGAAAGTCAGAGCTCCAAAGTGTGTTGGCTGCTCCCTTTCACTCTGCTGGATCCTGTACATCTTAGTCAATTTAATTTTTCCTACATATGTGTCCTATATATCGGACCAGTGGAGCAACAGTGACACTGTGAAGCAAGCAGATTTTCAATTCTGTTCCAATGTAGATCACCACAGAATTTTAGGCTTAGTATATGTGACACTAATAGTATCTCCTGAGGTTTTGTTTTCTGTGCTCATCATCTGGTCCAGTGGCTCCATGGTTTTCATCCTGTTCAGGCACAAACATCGAGTCCAGCACATTCATAGGACTAGGCTTTCCCCCAGACCCTCAGCTGAGTCCAGAGCCACACAAAGCATCCTCCTTCTGCTGAGCACCTTTATATGTTTTAACACCCTTTCCTCCATGTTCACTATTTTTTTGGCTTTTTATCAGAATCCAAAGAAATGGCTGGTGAACATCACAGAATTAATTTCTCTAGGTTTTCCCACTGTGAGTCCCTTTCTTCTCATGAACCATGAGTCCACTCTATGCAGGGTCTTATCCAGCTGCATCAGGACTAGGAAATCCCCTGTTCTTAGGAGGAACATATGAATTGTTGTCTTTGCTAAATTTCAGCTGATTGTTGACCATACTGAAAGAATAGAGTTTTGAGAATAAGCGAGTCATTCTGAAGCAAACTCTACAGGCCCCGGGGTTTACCACCTGGTTGAGTTTGGAAGCTCTGTGGCCACACAGGTGGGGAGCAACAGGTTGAGCTGCTCCAGACACCAAACATCCTGATCACAGTTGCCTTTGTCAGACGTGGGCTTGAGCTCATTCTGACAACAGACATCCTGTAGACAGTCGCCTTTGTCAAATGTTGGCTAATGACATCTCTGAAAGAGTTGCATCCTAGCTCTTTAGAATAAAAGGTGTTCTCCTGGGAAATGCAACACAGTGAGAACAGAGAACTAGGTCTTGTTGAAAGACAGTTCTTCATGAGCTCATCTAGCATCTGCACTCATTAACAGAGACAAGGACAAAGTTATTGGGTTAGTTTACATGGATGTTTTGTCTTAAAAGCAATAGGAAGACAAGGAGGGTTCAGTCATGATCAGTACATGTTGCTTCATAGTGTCCTGGAGCTCAGCTTCCCCAGAGACACACCCTACTAGGGAAAGAGAGAGGCAGACAGGGAGTATGGACCGACCAGTCAACGCCCACGTTCAGCGGGGAAGCAATTACAGAAGCCAGACCTTCTACCTTCTGCAACCCTCAATGACCCTGGGTACATGCTCCCAGAGGGATAGAGAATGGAAAAGCTATCAGGGGAGGGGGTGGGTTATGGAGATTGGATGGTGGGAATTGTGTGGAGTTGTACCCCTCCTACCTTATGGTTTTGTTCATTAATCCTTTCTTAAATAAAATATTTTTAAAAAAAAAAGAGAAAAAAAAGAAAAATATTTTAGGGGAATACATATACATAATAAAAATAATATCAATAATATAAAATGTGGAATAAAATTTGAAGATAGAATGAAACGTCAAGGTTGAAACTGCCTTTAGCTACAGCAAGTCTGAGACTTCATGTGTTGGAAATCACTGTGGTTAATAAGGTGCCTGACGCCCTCAGCAATGTGTCCTAGAGCTGTGCCTCTCCAGAGCCCTACCCCATTAGAGAAAGACAGAAACAGGCTGGGGTATGGATCAATCTGCCAACATTCATGTCCAGTGAAGAATCAATTACAGAGCAGAACTACAACCTTCCATACCCCAAAAAGAGTTTTGGTCCATACTCCCTAAGGGGAATATTTCTTTTTCTTATTTATAAAATGGAAACACTGACAAGACCATTGGATAAGAGGGGTACAATTCTACACAGTTCCCATCATCATAACTCTGTATCCCATCCCCTACCCTGGTAGGTTTCTTATTCTTTAACCCTCTGGGAGTATGGACCTCAAGTCATTATAGGGTGCAGAAGGTGGAAGGTCTGGCTTCTGTAATTGCTTCCCCACGGAACTGGGTTTTGGCAGGTTGATCCACACTCCCAGATTGTCTCTCTGTTTCCCTAGTGGGGCAGAGTTCTGAGGAAGCAGGGCTCCAGGACACATTGGTGGAGTCATCTGCCAAGGGAAGTCCAGTTGGCATCATGGTAGCATCTGGAACCTAGTGGCTAAAAAAAACGAGTTAACATATAAAGCAGAAAAGATTGCTAACTAATCATGAACCTAAAGCCAAGAATATTGCTGATGAAATTTGGGGTCTCCATTTTGGAAATAGCTATTAGGTCAATTTTAGGTATATTCCAAGGAGCCCATGACTTTACTAGTTTTTTTTTCCTGAACCTGACAACTAATATGCAGGTGGACCCAAGTTATTGTCTGGGGAAATGTTGTCATGGATGGAAAAGGAGCTAGAAAGCTGGATCAGGGAAGAGAGTAGCTCCAAAATATGGGAAAGTGTATAAATATTGTTGACTATAAACACCATCAATTTGATCTGAGGCTCATATTCAGTATAGGAGCCTATGTAACTGCTGTGTTCCTGTAGGTCCAAGCTGACATTCTGTGGTCATGAGTAAGAACATTCCAAATTGCCCCAATTTCAGGACCCATCTTCCTCAGATGGTAGATAGAGTATCCTCCATTCAGAGGATGGAACATTTCTACATGCAAAGAATAAAACTGGGGAATCAGGCAATAGTGCAGCAGGTTAAGCACACGTAATGCAAAACACAAAGACTGGTGTAAGGATCCCGGTTAGAGCCCCCGGCTCCCCACTTGCAGGGGAGTCACTTCACAGGCAGTGAAGCAGGTCTGCAGGTGTCTATCTTTCTCTCCCCCTCTCTATCATCCCCTGCTCTCTCTATTTCTCTCTGTCCTCAATAACAACAACAATAAAAAGGGCAACAAAAGGAAATAAAGATATAAATAATTATTTTTAATAGGATTAAACTGAACCACTTTATATCACCAGAAACAAAATCAACTCCAAATGGATTAAGGACCTGGATGTTAGACCAGAAACTATCAAATATTTAGAAGGAAACATTGGTGGAACACTTTCCCACCTAAACCTCAAGGAAATCATTGATGATACACACCCAAATCATTGGGACGACATCAAATTGAAAAGCTTCTGCACAGCCAAAGAAACCACCACCCAAACAAAGAGACCCCTCAAAGAATGGGAGGGGAAGAAATTTTAGGGGGGAAAGACTAGAAGGCTCTGCACCCCAATCCCATCAGGACACTGAGAAAGAAGATGAAAAAAAGGAAGGCTGCACAGAAGTAGTAATAGGAATAGGGGTGACTTAGAAAGGAAGGAAATGTAAGACCATAGAAAAGATTGGGGTAGGTGAATACATAGATTACATAGATGATAGACAGATAATACAGAATAAGCCTATATCCATAAGCTTGGGAGGACTACTGCAGTTCTAATGGAGGGGACTGGATGCAGAGCTCTGTTGATGTGTATGAAATTATACCCCTGGTTAATTGTAAATCAATGTTAATTGTAAATCAATGTTAAATCTCTAATAAACACAATAAAAAAAGAAAAATGGAGATATAGATATATAGAAGTAGTAATCAAACCTATCTGTGACCCTGGGAGAACTACTGCTACTCCACTGGAGGGGATGCTTATGCACAACTCAATATTAAATCCTTTATTAAAAAGAGAAGGAAGGAAAGAAGGAAAGAAGGAAGGAAGGGAAGAAGGAAGGCTCTCATCCCACAACAGAACTTAAGACATTTGCAAGTGCAAACACTCACTACATCACTAATCATTCTGAATAAGAATATTAACATACAAGGCTCCACACCTGGCTATTGAATAAGACAGGAAACAAGCCCTGAAGCCAGTCACCCTTCCAATTCTGTGTTGGGATTAAATTAACTTGTTCAACCCAAGAACAGGCATAATTGTGAAAAAGGACATGGGTTGGGAGGGGAATGCTTTGCAGAGATCTATCGGAGGGAGGTGAGAAACTGTACCATGTGTCAACAATAGTGCTGTGAACCGTTAATCCCTCAATAAAATGGTAGTAATATAAATAAACAAAAAAAGAAAACAGCTTCCTGATTCTCTCCCTCTTACCCTGGCTTTCACAGCTAAGGCCATGCCACCATCTTCAGGGGTTTCTTGTAAAGTGTGGGGATCCCTCCCATTCCTCTTTATCTTTCCTCTTTGCTCTTGGAGACTATTTCTAACAGTTCTCTGGGTCCAAAACCATGCTGGTGGTTGAATCTCCCTCCCTGACTTGTCTGTCACTCTTTGTCTCATGTGACTAAGCTTTTATCAACTTCCTTTCCCTACAACTTTGTATGCTGACTTATTCTCACTGTCCTCTGAACTTACCCATCCTACCACCAGCTAAGCTCATAGGTCTTCATCTGAAGTCTGTTGGATCCAGTTCTGGTTTGCCATTTGTACTTGCAATTTCATTTCCCTAGTGACTAATGATTCAGAGCTCCATCTAAGTGTTGAGTTGTCACCCTCTTTGCAGGAATGTCTACTCAAACACTTAATGTTTTCTAAAGATTTGTTTATTTTAAGGAGAGTCCCAGAAAGAGCACACTGAACACTGCACAGCTTTGGCCTATGGTGGTGCTGGGCTGTTGGTATGCTTCTAAATTCTGCTGCTAAGACCCCTTCTGTTTCATTGGTTTGATCCCCCCTGCTTAACACTGTATTCTATTTGCATAGCCACTGTTGACTGAGCACCCCTCTGCCTCTAGGACATTGGTTTAATCCTCACTGGTTCTCGATTTTTCTTTCTCCCCTCCCCCTATCCTACTTACATCCTTTACGGACCTGACTCTTCCACCTCAGGATAGAGAAGAAAAAGATTGTGATTAGAGATAGCTTAGATTGTGCTGAGTTCCACATGAATAAAGATTGAACTGCGTACCACTCAGCCATGAATCTCTGGTCATCTCTGTCTCCCGCCCGTGAAGCTCAGCCCGGCACTGGGCACTGGGCATCACAGCTGAGCCTTTAGCAGGCAAATTCTGTGCTCTATAGGTTGACTCCACAAATCTTTGGTTAAGTGTGTAATGGCCTGTTGTTTTGACTTTTCCTCTAGAATTCACATTAGACACTCCAGTTTTTTCAGCGTCATTTAATAAAGAGGTTTTCCCGTCTCCATTTTATCTTCCTGGTTCCTTTATCACAAAATTCTTGTTACCTAAGTGTGGCTTATTCTCTGCTCCCTCGATTCAGTTCTACTAGCCTGCATTGTACTGTGAACTATTAATTCCCCAATCAAATGGCAGTAACATAAAGAACAAAAGAGAGAAAGAAGAGAGGAAGAGATAAAGAGAGAAGGAAGGAAAGAAAGAGAGAAAGAAAGAAAGGAAAGGAAAGAAAGCGAGAGAGGAAAGAAAGAAAATGGTTTCCTGTTTTTCTCTTTCTTACCCTAGCTCTCTGATGCTATGGCCAAGCCACCATCTTCAGGGTGGTCGGGTAAACTGTGGGGATCCCTTAGCTCTTTTTTACTCGTCATTTAATTTTTTATTGTGAAGATTAATGGTTTACATTAAACAGTAAATGCAGTTGTTGCTACATATATAAAATGTCAGTTTTCTGGAAGATAATGTAACCCCCAAGAAGTCCTCTTCCACCATCTTGGAACTTTTCAAAGCCCCTCCCCACCTAGCCACCTAGCCCAGTCCAAGTTCTGCTTTGTGTTTCCCCCTTCTGTTCTTATTTCTCAACTTCTGTGTATGAGTGAGATCATCCCATATCCATCCTTACCTTTCTGGATGATTTCACTTAACATGATTCCTTCAAGACAGATCGAAGATAAGGTGAAGAAGGTAAATGCATTATTCTTAATAGCTGAGTAGTACTCCATTGTGTATATCTACCACTACTTACTCAGCCACTCAACTACAGTTGAACACATAGGGTGCTTCCAGATTTGGCTGTTAAATTGTGCTCCTATGGAGAGGTATACACAGATCTTTTTGGATGTGTGTGTTTGGTTCCATAGAATAGACCCTAGGAAAGGATTTCAAGGTGTCAGAGTAGGTCCATTTCTAGCCTTCTAAGAGTTCTCCAGACTGCTCTCCACAGGGGTGGGACCTATATACTTTCCCACCAGCAGTGCAGGAGGGTTCTTTTGTCCCCACTTCTTCTCCAGCATTTCTTGTTGCTGTTGTTTTGATGAATGACATTCTCATGGAGATGAAGGGGTATCCCATTGCTGTCTTTATCTGCATTTCCCTGTACATGTCTGTTTTTATTTCAATACCATATGCCCAGGATTATTGGGTTTTTCCCCATCTTTGTTCATTATTCTCAAGATTACTTTTGAAATTTTGGTTATTGTATATTTCCAAATATACTTTAGAAAATTTTATATCTGAATAACACCATGAATGCTTTATTATTTTTATGCTTATTTTTAGTATACATTTTTATTTTATTTATAAAATGAAAGTGTTGACAAGCCCATAGAATAAGAGGAGTACAATTCCACATGATTCTCACCACCAGAAATCCATATCCAATCCCTTCCCTTGATAGCTTTCCTGTTCTTTATCCTTCTAGGAGTATGGACCCAGATCATGAAAACTTTAATAGGAGTTGTGGACCTGTTTATTGCTGTAGGCATTAGAACCACCTCAGGGTTTTATGATCCCCTACATAATCTTATTTAAATTCTGAATAAATAAACATTATTTGGGCAGTATATTTTTGGTTTATATATTTTTTACTCTAATGGATTAGTTTTTCTATAAATGTACTTTTGTTGTTTATTTATTTTAGATAGAAACAGAGAGAAATTGAGAGGGAATGGGGAGATAAAGATGGTAAGATGAGAGAGACACCTGCAGCACTACTTCACCATTTGTGGAGCTTGTCCCCTGCTATGGAGACCAGGGGTCTGAACCCAGGACCTTGTGCACTGTGATGTTCACTTAACCAGATCCACCACCACCTGGCCCCAGATGGTTTTGTCTACATTGTCCATATCATGTGTTGCCCAGATAGTCGTTTTTTAAACTTTTCTTGGGAAAATGTTGCCTCATAAAAAATAGTTTTAATCTCTGGAATATAAGTTCAAACCTCCACAAATCAATGTCTGTACATATATCCCAAATTTACTCTTCTTGTAGAGAAGCTATTATGACATCTGATTTCATAAAGACCAGAACTATTTGCTCTGAGTTTACTTAGTTGTATGTGTTAGGACATAGCATTAGACCTTAGATAAAATTTGTCAAATTTTTATTTTATTTTATTTTATTTTATTTTGTTTATAAAAAGGAAACATTTACAAAACCATAGTATAAGAGGGGTACAACTCCACACAATTCCCACCATCAGAACTCCATATCCCATCCCCTTCCCTGATAGCTTTCCTATTCTTTAACCTTCTGGGAGTGTGGACCCAAGGTCACTGTAGGATGCAGAAGGTGGAAGGTCTGGCTTCTGTAATTATTTCCCTGCTGAATATGGGCGTTGACAGAGGTCAATCCATACTCTGAGCCTGCCTCTCTCTTTCCCTAGCAGTAAAGGGCTCTAGGGAAGCAGAGCTCCAGGACACATTGGTGGGGTTGTCTGTCCAGGGATGTCTGGTTGGCATCATGCTAGCATCTGGAACCTGGTGGCTAAAAAGAGAGTTAACATATAAAGCCGAACAAATTGTTGACTAATCATGAACCCAAAGGCTGGAGTAGTGCAGATGAAGAGTTGGGGGGGTCCTCCGTTTTGTAGATAGCTTGTAGGCATATTTTAGTCATATTCCAAAGGGCCTGTGGCTATAGGAGGTTTTTTTTTTTTCCTGAGCCTGAAATCTGACATACAGGTGGCTCCAAGTTATTGTCTGGGGAGATGATGTCATGGCTGGGAAAAGGACCAGAAATCTGTATCAGGGAAGAGAGTAGCTCCCAAATATGGGGAGGGTGTATAGATATTGTTGAGTGTAAACCCCATCAAGTTGATGTGATCTGGAGACCATATTCAGCATAGGAGCCTATGTCACCTCTGCATCCCTGTAGATCTGAGTTCACATTCTGTGGTCATGAGTAGGAACATTCCAAGCTGCCCCAATATCAGGACCCATCTTCCTCAAGTGTAGTATAGAGTATGTTGTCCAGCCTCCCTTCAGAGGGTGGAACATTCTCTACCGTCGTTGATCCAAGTTGAGGGCAAGGTCCTATGGGGGGCCCAGAAATGGGTTTGTATTGCTGTTCCTGATAGAGATGACATGTAAAATTTGGTGAATTCTTGTCTCTCTCATGGTGCAAGTTACAAATTCACCTCTTGCAAGTGAACTCACTCCTTCCATCCATTCTTTCTGTGACCTTCTCTGACTTAGGGTTTGGATAACACCAGAGCCTCTCCCAAAGACAATAACCTCTTTAAAGAAATTCACAAGAAAACTTTTAATGGCTTTTTTTTTCCTAATTAGCAGCACACAAAAAGTTGTTCATAATTGTCTTCAACTTCCCAAGCCTTCACTGTCATTGTCACTAAAGCTGAAGTGATAATTGCAATTCTGGGGGGAGGTGAGGTCACAGATCACAAACCCATATCTCGGGGTCTGTGGCTGCTACTTGCACATGCACCTGGCACCCTGACCTGCTCACATAGTCCCCATCCTGGCTGTGGGAAGGAGAGCACTGACAGCTCTGTGTGTCTGTCTGTGAGGAAGAGTCTGCAAGGAAAGCCAGTCTGAGTAAGTGCTCCTGTCTGGGGTAGAGACAGACTTCCAGCTAAACCAGAGCAGGAGGAGGAGAAAAGCATCCTCAGTGATGAGCTGAGCTGAGCTGCTAAAGGAAGGTGGGTCCACATGCCAGACCCATCTTAAATTTTTACTGTAATATAGTGCATTCTGAACAGGATGATTCTAGAGTAAGAATCCCAGTGACAGAGAGACTGATTTTAAGCTACTTTAGAACTGCAGCTACAGGGTGGCTGGGTGGAGGTGCACCGAGTAGAGCACAGATGTGGCAGTGAGCAGGGGCCTGAGTTCAAGTGCACCACACCCACCCCATCTCCATCTGCAGGAGGGTAAGTGTCAACATGCTGCAGTTGTCTCTTTTCCCTGTCTTCCTCCCCACTCCCTCTCCATTTCTCTTGTCCCTGCCCAAAATATATTTTAAAAAAATCTTCATTATCAAATCTATCCATTGATTACCATACGGGAATGATGGATAAAATTATCAGTTTTGGGGGGGCAGTGTGGTTGAGCACCTGATTGTGTGCACATAGTACAATGCACAAGGAACCTGGTTAAATCCTCCTGTTCTCATCACAAGTAGAGAAGCAGTGCTGCAGGTATCTCTCTGCCTCTCTCCATGTCTATCTCCCCCTTCCTCTCAATTTCTGGCTATTTTTATCCAATGAATAAGGAAAGATAATTTTTAAGAAAGAATCAATTCTCATGCAAGTGTACCTATCATGCTCCAATGCTTAAAGTATAGAATGAAATGCAAAGTTCTAGTTCATCCTACGGATAACTTTTTAATAATCTGGGCATGCTTTCTTTATTAGCATATTTTTATTGAGCTTGGGACATAGGATGTAATGGATGCACTGGATGGGGACAGTAATCACATCCCCCTGAAAAATCCTGAGTCATGAAGCTCATGGAGACATTGTTTTCTCTCCTCAACTCAGAAAAGCAGCACTGAAGACAACAGTAAATTTCTCTGAGTGGGCTTCAGACAGGAGTCAGGATACATCCTTTTTTAAATTTTTTATTTATAAAAAGGAGACATTGACAAAACCATAGGATAAGAGGGGTACAGCTTCACACAATTCCCACCACCAGAACATTGTATCCCATCCCCTCCCCTGATAGCTTTCCTGTTCTTTAACCCTCTGGGAGTATGGACCCAAGGTCATTGTGGGATGCAGAAGGTTGAAGGTCTGGCTTCTGTAATTGCTTCCCCGCTGAACATGGGCATTGACAGGTCAATCCATAAGCCCAGCCTGTCTCTCTCTTTCCCTGGGGTGGGGAAGGGCTTTGGGGAATCGGAGCTCCAGGACACATTGGTGGAGTTGTCTGTCCAGGGAAGTCTGGTCGGCATCATGCTAGCATCTGTAACCTGGTAGTTGACAAGAGAGTTAACATACAAAGCCAAACAAATTGTTGACCAATCATGGACCTAAGGACTGGAATAGTGCAGATGAAGATTTGGGGGGTCCTCCATTTTGTAGGTAGCTAGTAGGCATATTTTTGTTAAATTCCAAAGAGCTTGTGGCTATACTAGGTTTTTTTTTCCTTTTTCTTTTTTCCCCTGAGCTTGGAATCTGGCATGTCAGTGGATCCAAGTTATTGTCTGGGGAGATGATGTCATGGCTGGAAAAGGGACCAGAAAGCTGGATCAGGGAAGAAAATAGTGCCCTAATATGGGAAAGGGGTATAAATATTGTTGACTGTAAAACCCATCAATTTGATCTGATCTAGGGCCCATAATTAGCTTAGGAGCCTATGTGACCTCAGCATCCCTGTAGATCTGAGCTCACATTCTGTGGTCATGAGTAGGAACATTCCAAGCTGCCTCAATATCAGGACCCATCTTCCTCAGGTGTAGCATAGAGTATGTTGTCCAGCTTCCCTTGGAGGATGGAACATTCTCTACCATTGTTGATCCAAGAGGAGGGCAAGGTCCTGTGGGGGGGGCACAAATGGATCTATTGTGTTTTTCCTGATAGAAATGACCAGTAACAAAGGACAGAGGGATGTATTCGAAGTATAGGGCCATCAAGTCTGCTTGGGAATCTCAGGACTCCCCACTTAGGGCCCCAGCTGATGGAATGGCCTGATAGTGACTAAAGAATCATAGTTAAAGTATGCCAGTCTGTTGCCCTTATTCAGCTTTTGCAGTCCTTGCTTTGATAAGGTTAGCTTTGGAGTGAGTGAGAGAACTATAATAAGGAGTAGGTGAGGAGAGTATCTAAGTCTAAGTAGACACTATTTCATTATGAACGTCATACTGACTCACTACAGACTATTGTGTATTTTTGCTTTCAGGTATATATTTTGCCCTAATTTATGGATACACGTGAACATATGCTCTATATTACGGGACCTGGTCAATATCCAGGTTTTGGAACTTTGTTCAGAAGTGACCCTCCTGGAATGGAATCAGAGAATACCCTGAAAGGAAAGGTCTCACCTGCGTAATGAGGGTGAAGGGTTGGCATTCCATGCCTGACGTCTCTGGACACAGCCTGAAGTGAAGCATGCTGAGGTGATACTCGTTGCATTAATTAGGTTGGGATCGGCGGATGCAATATCATTTGGTATGACTTGAGAGAAGCATGCAGGAAAGTGAGCCCCACCCCAGAGGTTCCAGGACTGGAGGAAATATAGGCTCTATAGAGAAAGCAGGAGGTTCCTGCTGTCTTATGGTTTAAGAAGACAATAGATAGTTATTGTTATAATCACATTGTTTGGCAAATGGGTTAACTTTGAAAAATCCTTTTGTTAGGATTTGCTGTATCATACACACCATCACCAAATTTTATGTCCTTTGACATTATTTGTACATAGCTATACCACCAGTTGATTCTGTTCTCCCTGGACTAAGCTTTTTTATTTATTTTTTATTGAATAAAGGATAAATTAACAAAACCATAGGGTAGGAGGGGTACAACTCCACACAATTCCCACCACACAGTCTCCATATCCCATCCCCTCCCCTGATAGCTTTCCCATTCTCTATCCCTCTGGGAGCATGGACCCAAGGTCATTGTGGGTTGCAGAAGGTGAAAGGTCTGGCTTCTGTAATGCTTCCCCGCTGAACACGGGCATTGACTGGTCAATCCATACTCCCAGTCTGCCTCTCTCTTTCCCTAGTATGGTGGGTCTCTGGGGAAGCAGAGGTCCAGGACACATTGGTGGGGTCTTCAGTCCAGGGAAGCCTGGCCGGCATCCTGATGGCATCTGGAACCTGGTGGCTAAAAAGAGAGTTAACATACAAAGCCAAACAAATTGTTGAGCAATCATGGACCCAAAGATTGGAACAGTGGAGAAGAAGTGTTGGGGGGGTACTCATTGCAAACTCTAGTGTACTTCTGCTTTCAGGTATATATTTTGCACTAGTTTATGGATACGGGTGAACATATGCTCTCTCTCATAGAACCTGGTATATATCTAGGTTTTGGGACTTTGTTAGAAAGTGAACCACCTGGGATGGAATTAGAGAATACTATGAAAGGAAAGGTCTCACCCGAGTGATGAAGCTGAAGGGTTGTCATTCCACACCTGAAGTCTCTGGACACAGTCTGAGCTGAAGCATGTTGAGGTGGCAATCATTGCGTTGATTAGGTTGCGACCGGCAGATGCAATATTATTTGATATGGATTGGGAGAGGCATGCAGCAAAGTGGGCCCTATCCTAAGGTTTCAGGACTGGGGGAAATATAGGTTCTATAATGGAGATGTGAGGTTCCTGCTGTCTTAGGGTTCAAAAAGAAAATGGATAGTTAATGTTATCATCACATTATTTGGTAATTGGGTTAACTTTGAAAAGTCCTTTTGTTAGGGTTTGTTGTATAGTACCCAGTATCTTATATAGCTGTGCCACTGGTTGCTTCTGATCTACTTGGTCTAGGCTTTTGAGAGAGTCCGCATATCAAATACACAGCCTATATATTAAAAAGACTCAGTCTGTGTTTTAAAAACTTCGAGACATACAATTAATTTCCCCCCTCATATTAATTAACTAGTGATTTATATGACTACACTTTACTAGGAGTGTACATAAACACCATTCCACCACCAAAAGACTGTGTCCCATCCCACCCAGCCACCCCCACCCCCCACCGGCCCAGGAAGCCACATTGCACTAAGCTTTTAAGAGAGTCAACATATCAAAGACTCAGCCTATGTATTAAAAAGACTCAGTCTGTTCTTTAAAAAGTTTGAGACATTCAGTTTTTCCCCTCTCATATTACTTAAATAGTGACTTATATGACTGCAAATTGATAGGAGTGTACATAAACACCATTCCCACCACCAAAATATTGTGTCCCATCCATCACCCCTCCCCCCTCCACCCTATGAAGCTGAACATCTACCCTCACCCTCACCCCAGGGTTTTGCTTTGGTGCCCTACTCCAAATTTAGTCAAATCCTGCTTTGAGTTTCCTTCTCTGTTCTTCTTTCTCAACTTCTGTTGATGAGTGGGATCATCCCATACTTGTCTTTATCTTTCTGACTTAGCTCACTTAGCATAATTCCTTTTAGCTCCATCCAAGAGGGGTCAGAGAAGGTGGTTTCATTGCTCTAAATAGCTGTGTAGTATTCCATTGTGTGTATATACCACAGCCCTGCCTAGTCCCCGATCTGAGGGAGAATGCTTTCAGTTTCTTTCCATTCAGTATGATGTTGGCTTTAGGTTTGCTATATATGAGCACCACTATCTTGAGGAGTTTCCCATCTATTCCCAATTTTGTAGTGTTTTGAGCATGAATGGGTGTTGCATTTTATCAAAGGCATTCTCTACATCTATTGAGATAATCATATGGTGTTTGGTTTTGCTTTTATTGATGTGGTGAATGACACTGATTGACTTACGTATGTTGAACCAGCCTTGCATTCCTGGGATAAATCCCACTTGGTCGTGATGAATAATCTTTTTGATATACTGCTGTATCGGTTGGCCAGGATCTTGTTTAATATTTTGTCATCTATGTTCATCAGAGATATAGGTCTGTAGTTTTCCTTTTTTGTTGTGTCCCTATCTGCTTTTGGTATCAGGGTGATGTTGGATTCATATAAAGTGGGAGTGTTCCTGTTTCTTCAATCTTGTTGAAGAGCTTTAGAAGTATAGGTATTTACTGTTTCCTGAAGGTTTTGTAGAATTCGTTTGTGAAGCCATCTGGTCCAGGACTTTTGTTGTTGGGAAAACTCTTAATAACTGTTTTGATTAATTTGTCTGTGATTGGTGCATTTAGGTTTTGTAGTTATTTTTGGTTCAGTTTTGGAAGGGCATATGTTTCTAGGAATTCTTCCATTTCTTCCATATTCTCTAGCTTGGTGGCATATAGTTCTAGTTCTTTGTAGAAGTTTCACATGATTTTCAGGATTTCTGTGGTGCCAGTTGTGATATCTCCTTGATCTTTTACAATTCTATTAATTTGAGTCTTCTCCCTTTTTTTAGTGAGTCTGTCTAGAGGTTTGTCAATCTTGTTTAATTTTTCAAAGAACCAACATTTGGCTTCATTGATCTTTTTTATGGTTCTCTTATTTTCTATGTTGTTTATTTCTTCTCTAATTTTAGTGATTTCTGTCCTCCTGGTTGCTTTAGGGTTCCTTTGTTCCTCTTCCTCTAAGTTCTTAAGGTATGCAGTAAGGTCGTTTATTTGAGCTTTTTCTTGTTCTTTAATATGTGACTCTATGGCTATGAGTTTCCCTCTCAGAACTGCTTTATCTGTGTCTCCCTGAGAGCTCTTTGTTTATCCACACAGAGCTGACCGGTGATTCATTGGCAGGATATGCCTTTGAGAGTCTTCACCATCACCATCAGCTGGGCCAGCTCCTGGTGAGCACAACATAAACTACGAGCTCTCAAGGAGATGGGTCTTCCAATGGCCAATGCTAGAGCCTCTGCAAACCAGTATGTACCATTGTGATTGTAAGATGACTGCCAATTGCAGCAGTAAAGATCAGACAAGGGACCAAGGATCTGGGGGAGTGCTCTGCTGGTTTCATGACAGAATCACAGACTCATTGCATGCAATGCAGAGCTGGGCTCATGCAGGGAACACATGACTGGCTTTTTTAGTTCCATCCTGTAGACACACAACTACGGGGTCTGATACACGCACACAAATCATGTGCCCATCCTTTTAAATAACCCCTGTGAGGTAGCGTATCATTTATTGCAACCACTTTCACAGGTGCTATGTTCATAGATAGATGCATTAATAAATAATAACCCTGTACACAACTCCTCGGGCAAAGTCAGAATATTGTCATTCTGAGACTCCTCTTGAGCTCTAAGTTACCATCACTGAGAAAGAAGTGGCTTTGTGCATGTTGATGGGACTGATAAGTGTGAAGGGGTTTCAAACTGCTCCAATATTTGAGAAAATGCATCTTTTTGGTTTGCTTTGTATTTTACAGGGATGATTTGTGCACTATGAAGTCTTTGTGTTGGCCATCTGTCCCACACATAGTATTCTATTCCCTTCCTGTATTGCTGTGAAACTTAATCACTCACTAGTATTGCCGTACAAGATGCCATCATGTGATGCCAACTTATTTTTTCATTGTGCTGTTATATGCAGGAGTGCTGCTTTGGTGTGTGTGCTTTCCTGAGCAGTGAGTAGTCCTGAAACATAAGCTCTCATAAGTTGGGTTTCTCCTAGAGATAATATTTACCTTTGGTGAATATCTTCATAGGAGTGAAATGTTGGGGTATTGGAAATATCTGGTTGCTAAGTGAAGTAGATTTATAAAGTGATTGTATGAATTTAACATGTTCAGGATGTGTATAACAATCATACATTTTTTTCACAGCCTTATCAAAAACTGGCATTTGGGGGGATAGATAGCATAATATTTATGCAAAAAGATTCCCATGCTTCATGCTCCAAAATCCCAGGTTCACTCCTATATACCACTGTAAGTTAGACTTGAGAAGTGCTCTGGAAAAAAATAAGCCAGAAATTAGTATTTTTCTATGCCTCATTTTAGCCCTTTAGTAGACAGAGGCTCCTATATTCTGATGAATAAGTCAAAAATTTTACATTGGCTATTTATGCTATAAACTTGTTTATTGAAGTTTCCAATAATTTTTTCCATTTTTTAATATCATGAAGTTTTCATTAGTTTGTGTCTGACATTAAATCTCTCTGTTCCTCTCCTTTATTATCTAGCTCATCATTCTCACTTCCTTCCATCTACTTTTATTTCCTCAATCTCTCTTTCCTTCTTTCTATCTACTTCTATCTTTGGCATATCTTTAGATATTTTTTCTTTTTTATATTTTTATATTACAAAATTACATGTAGACAGAGGTTTGAATCCATACCATTCCCACCACCAGAGTTCTGAATCTTCATTCTCCCCCCTGAAATCCACTACAGTTCCCCTAAAGTTTTAGACATGGTCCAACCATCATCTCTACAACTATCTGTCCACATTTATACATAGTTTCCCCTTCTTTTTCTGATTCAATCCTCTCTTTCCCTCTAAGCTACTCATAACATCATAGCTACCTCCATATGTTCCTCTCCTTTTCCTTCTGTCTCTCTGGGTGCTGATAGAGCTGGAGTGCAAAGTCCTCTTATCTTCATCCTATCACTTCTCCCCCACGGGAGTAAGGATCAAGGTTGTTTATGGGGAGCAGAAGGTAGGAGTTCTGGCTTCTGCAGCTGCTTCTCCACTAACCGTGGGCATTGACAGGTTGATCCATACCCCCAGCCAGGTTCTGTCTTTCTCTAGTGGACCAGAGCTCTGGAGATGTGAGCGTCCAGGACACATTGGTGAGGTCACTGCCCAGAGAAGTCGGTGGAGTTATGGTAGTGTCTGCAGCCTGGTGTCTAGAAGGTGGCATGACCTAAGCTGAGACAAGATGGTTAATAAAGAGGAATCAGAAAGTAGGATCAGAGCAGATTAGATTAGGGATTTTGGGGTAGAAGAAAGCTATGAGAACCATTTTAGGCATGTTCCTAGGGATATCTTTAGATTTAAAATAACGTTACTTTAAAAAAGCAAATGAATATGTCATTCCAAGCTTGTTCTTAGTAATCCTGAGATGTTTAGACAATGTTATCATATTCAAGGAACCCAGAAATAATCACCTTTATGTTTCCATAATAACTCACCATTTAGTTTTAAATGTAGAGAAAAATTCTACTCAGTATTGATGGATCACATGATGGGAGGTAACTTCTGCAGTGTTTCTTTTTCTCAATATGGCTACCATTCTAGAGACTTCTCTGAAAATGATAGACTCTCTTTTCTTTTACTTTGCTATGGCTTGTCATGATTTAACTCAACCAATTCATCCTAGGACTGACATTTCCAAGATCTTCACTAAGATATTTCTCTATCTCTTCCTGCCACTGAAAGCCTTTGGTAACCACATAGGATCAAGGAATCAAAGTAGCCACTGGTGTCACAAATCTTTAAGGGAACTTCTTGCTGTGAAATATGATTGCTACAGTCACTTCAATGAAAGCACAATAAACACCAGAATATCCCCCTGGGGGTTGTCATCGGTATCTCTCTTCCTATCACAGGCTGTCATTGGCATTCTGGGAAATTTCTCTCTTCTTCGTCACTACCTCTCCCTTTACCACAGTCGTTGTAGGATGAGGGACACAGATTTGATTCTCATGCACCTGACACTAGCCAACTTCTTCCTCATTCTCTCCAAAGCCGTCCCCAACACAATGATAGCTTTGGGGTGGAAACACTTCATCAGTGACTTAGGTTGTCAAGTTATTTTCTATGTTTACAGAATGACCAAGGGAGTGTCCATTGGCACCACCTGCCTCTTGAGTGTCTACCAGACCATCACGATCAGCCCCATGAACTCCTGCTGGAAAGAGCTGAAAGTCAAAGCTCAAAAGTATGTTGGCTGTTCCCTTTCCCTCTGCTGGATTCTGCACATCTCGGTCAATTTGATTTTTCCTGCATATGTGTCTTATGTATCTGGCCAGTGGAGCAACAGGGACACTGTGAAGCAAGCAGATTTTCAATTCTGTTCCAACGTAGATCACCACAGAATTTTAGGCTTAGTATATGGGACACTAATAGTATTCCCTGAGATTTTGTTTTCTGTGCTCATCATCTGGTCCAGTGGCTCCATGGTTTTCATCCTGTTCAGGCACAAACATCGAGTCCAGCGCATTCACAGGACTAAGCTTTCCCCCAGACCCTCAGCTGAGTCCAGAGCCACACAAAGCATCCTCCTTCTGCTGAGCACCTTTGTATGTTTCCACACCCTTTCCTCCATGTTTAGTATTTGTTTGGCTTTTTATCAGGATCTGAACATATGGCTGGTGAATGCTTCAGAACTAATTTCTCTAGGTTTTCCCACTGTGAGTCCCTTTCTTTTCATGAACCATGAGTCCACTCTATGTAGGATCTTATCTGCCCACATCAGGATTAGGAAATCCCCTATTCTTAGGAGGAACATGTAAATTATTGTTTTTGCTAAAATTTCTGCATATTATTCACCCTTCATACTGAAATAATAAATAGATTTTTGGCTTTTTTATTTTTATTTATAAAAAGAAAACACTGACAAAAGCCATATGAAAAGAGGGGTACAACTCCACACAATTCCCACCACCAGAACCCCATATCCCATCCCCTCCCCTGATAGCTTTCCTATTCTTTAGCCCTCTGGGTGTATGGACCCAGGGTCATTGTGGGGTACAGAAAGTGGAAGGTCTGGCTTCTGTAATTGCTTCCTCGCTGAACATGGGTATTGGCAGGTCGATCCATACTCCCAGCCTGTTTCTCTCTTTCCCTAGTGGGTTAGAGCTCTGGGGAAGCAGAACTCCAGGACACATTGGTGGGGTGGTCTGCCAAGGTAAGTCTGGTTGATATCATGGTAGCATCTGTAACCTGGTGGATGAAAAAAGAGTTAAGATATAAAGTCAAACAAATTGTTGAATAATCATGAACCTAAAACCAAGAATGCTGCAGATAAAATTTGGGGGTCTCCATTTTGAAAACAGTAGGCCTATTTTAGTTATATTCCAATGGGCCCATGACTTTACTAGTTTTTTCCTGAGCCTGACATCTGATATGCAGGTGGACCCAAGTTGTTGTCTGGGGAGATGATGTCATGGATGGAAAAGGGGCTAGAAAGCTGGATCAGGGAATAAAGTAGCTCCCAAATATGGGAAAAGTGTATAAATATTGTTGACTGTAAACCCCATCAATTTGATCTGGTACCCATATTCAGCATAGGAGCCTATGTAACCTCTGCATCCCTGTAGGTCTGAGCTCACATTCTGTGGTAATGAGTAGGGACGTTCCAAGCTGCCCCAATTTCAGGACCCATCTTCCTTAGATGGTAGATAAAGTATGTTATCCAGCATCCTTCCAGTTGATGGAATATTCTCTACTATTGTTGATCCACATTGAGGTCAAAGTCCTCTGGGGGCCTGCAAAGGGGTCCATTGTGTTGTTCCAGATGGAGATGACCAGTGACAATGGAAAGAGGTATCTATTCGAGGTCTAGGCCCATCATGTCTGTGTGGGAATCTCAGGACTCCCCAACTAGAGCCCCAGATGATGGGGTGACCTGATAGTGACTAAATAGTCATCATTAAAGTCTGCCAGTCTCTTGCCTTTATTAATCTTTTGTAGACCTTACTTTAATAAAGTAAGTGACTGAGGAAAGTCTAATAGAAAGAGGTTTATTTATTTATTTATTTACTTATTTATTCAAAAAAGAAGACATTAACAAAAACTGTAGGATAGGAGAGGTACAACTCTACACAATTCCCACCACTAGATCTCTATATCCCATCCCCTTCCCTGATAGCTTTCCCATTCTCTATCCCTCTGGGAGTATGGACCCAAGGTCATTGTGGGTTGCAGAAGGTAGAAGGTCTGGCTTCTGTAATTGCTTCCCTGCTGAACATGGGCGTTGACTGGTCGATCCATACTCCCAGTCTGCCTCTCTCTTTCCCTAGTAGGGTGGGGCTCTGGGGAAGCAGAACTCCAGGCCACATTGGTGGGATCCTCTGTCCAGGGAAGTCTGGTCAGCATCATGCTGGCACCTGGAACCTGGTGGCTGAAAAGAGAGTTAACATACAAAGCTGAACAAATTGTTGAACAATTATGGACCTGAAGGCTGGAATAGTGCAGATGAAGTGTTAGGGGATACTCACTGCAGACTATTGTGTACTTATGCATTCAGGTATATATTTTGCCCTGGTTTATGGGCATATGTGAACATATGCTCTATCTTAGGGGACCTAGTCTATATCTAGGATTTGGGACTTTGTTAGAAAGTGAACCACCTGGAATGGATTTAGAGAATACTATGAAAGGAAAGGTCTCACCAGCGTGATGAAGCTGAAGGCTTGTCATTCCACACCTGAAGTCTCTGGACGCAGTCTGAAGTGAAGCATGTTGGGGTGGCACTCGTTGTGTTGATTAGGTTGCGATCAGCAGGTTCAATATTATTTGGTATGAATTGAGAGAAGCAGGCAGAGGAGTCGCTTCACAGGCGGTGAAGCAGGTCTTCAGGTGTCTTTCTCTCCCCCTCTCTATCTTCCCCTCCTCTCTCCATTTCTCTCTGTCCTATCCAACAATGACTTCAATAACAATAATAATAATAACCACAACAATGTTAAACAACAAAGGCAACAATAGGGAAAATAAATAAATAAATCACCAATTAAAAAATAAATAAATAAATAAAGCTACATGATCGTCTAACTCCATGCATCAAAGTCAGGTCAAAATGGATCAAAGATCTAGATATTAGTCCAGAGACTCTAATTTTAAAATCTTTATTAGTTATTTAATAATTGTGAGAGATGATTAGCTCTTCTCTTCAAAGAAACATGAATAGAGTTCAGTAACAATTTTTTTCCAGAGCCATGCTCAGCCCAGTGTCATAGTGTTGTGGGAACCTTAGAGCTTCAGGTATGAGAGTCTCTTTACATCAGCATTATGATATCTACCCCCTCACTCTCTCTGTATTTTCCTCTCTGTATCTCTACCTCTCCTTTCAAACCAAAACAATTAAATAAAATATAAGATAATAAATAAAAAGGAGAGCTTGGGTGAAAGTGACTGCCTAGTAGTTATCATCTTTCTCTCTTTAAAACTATCTCTCATTACTCAAAATATTAACACAGTAAAATAAAAGTATTTTAAAAGAAGACCTGGGTTGTGAGACTGCTTAGTAGCTAGCATAATCTCTCGCTCTCGCTCTCTCCCTCTCCTCATAGGTAAATATACAATAAATTACAAATATTTAAAATAAGAAGACCTTGGGACTAGGAGTTATGTTAGGAGTTCTATCAAGTACTTTCATGCCTGTGGCTTCATGAACCCAGTTTCAGTCCCCAGCACCACCTTTAGCTTGAGCTTACTGTGTTGTGGTGTTTCTCTGTATGCTTTTCTCCCTGGATCTGTGTCTGGAAAGGAAAAGGAAAACAATATTTGTAGAAATATGGGGGCCTTTTGATTGTGTCTAGTCATAAGGTGCATTCTGTTCCATGTCCACAAGGTGGCGACATAACACAACAGGGCCTCTGCTGGGCAGGTCTTTCTACCACTGGCCCGCCTCTTGGACTGGACTAGTTGTTGCTTTGGGTAGGGTGTTTCTTAACTGTCCAGAGGATCTATTCTGGAAAGGTTCCTTCCCAGGAGCTAGACCGAGGCAGGAGACAGGGTTCTCTAGGAAGAGCACCAGGCTTGCATGGCTGAGGAGCCAGGTTCCCTGACCTGCTGGGGTGGTCACAGAGACAGGGGAGCCTGGATCTCAGCCTTTTCTCTCCCTGTCTCTGTGCCATGGGTCAGTCCGCTTCTATTTCCTGCACTGCCCCAACCCACTTCCATAAAAAAAACTATTTGAGCACACGTGCTGGGCTGCAGGGCGGTGAGGAATTTGCTGGAGTTTCCAGACTTCCATGCACAAGGAACTGGGTTGAAAGCCTGTTCCCCACCTGCAGGGGGACGAGAGATGAGGCAGCTCTTCAGGCATCTCTCTTTCTCTCCATCTCTCGATCTCACCCCTTCCTCTCAATTTCTCAGTGTACTTTGAAATCAAAGAGAAAGAACAAACAGGATGGGTTTAGGGGGAGTGATAACCCCTGGCACCCCTGTATTCCTAGTGCTGGCACAGAGCCTCAGCAATCTACCTAGTGGTATCCAAACTAGAAAAGGGGGTGAGGGCGGGGACAGGGGTTGATACCATAATGGTGATGCAAAGACGCTCTCATGCCTGAGGCTCTGAAGTCCCAGGTCCAGTGCCCCACAACACCATAAGCCAGAGCTGAGCAGTGCTCTGGTTTAAGGAAAACTAAATACAATAAAAGGAAGGAACGAACAAACGAATGAATGAACAGAAAGGGGGAAAATGAAGTACAAAGGATCGTGTATTGCAGCAAAGTAAAAGACTCCAGAGTGGGGTAAAGGGTTCAGGTCCTGGAACATGATGGCAGAGGAGGACATCAAAGGGGTTGAAATGTTATGTGAAAAAGTAAGAAATGTACAATCTTCTGTATTTTACTATCCACTCTAAATCACTATTTCCCCCATAAGGAAAATAGTTAAATATTTGACAAAAGAAAACACAATAAAATGGATATGGAGAATAATAGATAATTTACAAACAAGAATAGATGAAAGAAAGTAAGGAGAAAGGAATAGAAAAAGTGGGGAGCACATATAAAGGAACCCTCACAGGTGGTGCTGGGGATTGAACTGGTAGAATGAGAAACAAGGCTGGTGTTTCTCATTGGACCAAAAATCAGAATTGGCATCAAAGTTTCCAAGCTGTGCACAGTGCCTGGGGTCAGGGTGGAGGTCACCTCAGCAGGAATCCTTCTAGGAGATACATTTCCTTGCAGCTGCTGACCCAGGAAGGCTCTGAGCTGCCTCCCCCCCCCCATTGATACAAACGTCTGTCGTGTCCAGGTCAGTGCACATGGCCTTCGATGGGGATGTCTTGAGTTCCTCAGACTTGTCTGAACAAGAAATGCTCTAAATACCTCTCTATGTCTCCGTGTGTCTCTATTTCTCTCTATCTCTCCCCATTGGGGTGTGATAAATAATGAATAAGATCTTGAAAATGTTGCGTCTTAAATTTATGCCATTTTGAAAAAAAATCAGAGAAAGTGTGAGAGAGAGACAGATGGAAATCACGTTGGTTTGAGGATTGTTCATTTCTAGGGAAATGGAGACTCCAAGCGCAGGAGCAGAGTTTTGCTCACTGCAGGGGGTGGAGGGGTGGTTGGGATGAGTCTCCTCTTTGCCCTGGGATGTGGAGAGTTTGCATTTGATGTGCTTCACAGGAGGCCATTGTTTTCTACAGGTGGTAAATAAGTTTGTGTATTTAGCCAAGTAAGTCAAGAGAAGGGGGTCATAGCAGTTGGGGTTGGGAAGGGCAGGGAATGGAACAGGGGCTTTCAGGTGTAAGAATCACTGCCCTACATTGAGTCATTTGGCTGGTTCCTCCATTCTTAGCCTGAATCTACAATCTGTGGGCTCATGTTGAAAGAGGACTTTGCGGGGGTGGAGAGATGGTTTCATGGTTATGTAAAAAACTTTCATGCCTGAGGGTTCAAGGCTTCAGTTTGAATCCCCAGCTCTCCAGCATAGCTCTAAGCTAAGCAGCGCTCTGCTTTCAGTTCTGATTTCTTTCTTTCTTCTTCTTCTTTTTTTTTTTTTGCAGAGCTATGCTCATTCTTCTGTCATGCTGTTGGTAGAACCTCAGAGCTTCAGGTATGAGAGTCTCTTTGCATCAGCATTATTATATCTAGCCCTGCCCATCTCACTCTCTCTGTATCTCTAACTCTCCTTCCAAAAAAAAAAAAAGGAGAGCTTTGGTGGAAGTGACGGCCCAGTGGTTATCATCTTTCTTTAAACCTATCTCTCCTTTTTATAAATAAATGAAAGAAGAAAAGAAAAAAAAACCTATCTCATTACTCAAGATATTAACAAAGTAAAGTAATATAAGATTATTTTTAAAGAAAACCTGGGCTTTGAGACATCTTAGTTGCTAGCACTTCTCTCTCTCTCTCTCTCTCTCTCTCTCTCTCTCCATAGATAAATATATAATAAATTACAAATATTTAAATCTGAAGATGTTGGGCTGAGGAGCTATCTTAGGAATTCTGGCAAAGACTTTCATGCCTGTGGCTTCAGAAACCCAGTTTAAGTCCCCAACATCACCTTTATCTTGATATGACTGTTTTTCTTCCTGTATCTGTGTCAAGAAAAGAAAATATTCAGAGAAGTGTGGGAGCCCTTCAGTTGTGTCTAGTCTCCCATAAAGTGCACTCTACTTCATGTCCACAAGGTGGCAACATAACACAGCTGGGCCCCAGTTGGACCGCGTCTTGGACTGGATTAGTTGTTGTTTTGGGCAGGGTGTTTCATGTCTGTTAGGAAGATCTATTCTTGGACGTTTCCTTCCCAGGAGCTAGAGAGAGGCAGGAGACAGGACCCACTAGGCAGAGCACCAGGCTTGCGTGGCTGAGGCGCCAGGTACCCTGGTGTGGTGGGGTGGCCACAGAGAAAACGGTCCTGGAGCTCTGCCATTGCACCCCTGTCTCTGTGACATGGGTCAGTCCCCTTCTATTTCCTGCACTGCTCCAACCCCCTTCCAGGAAAAAAGCGATTTGAGCACAGGTGCTGGCGTGCTGGGAATTGCTGGACTCGCTGGAGTTCCCAGACTTACATGCACAAACACCAGCTTTGGAGCACCGTTTCCCATCTACAGTGCTACAAGAGGTGAGGTAGGTCTGCAGGGGTCGCTCTTTCTCTCTGTCTCACCCCTTCCTCTAAATTTGTCAGTGTACTTTCAAATCAAAGAGAAAGAACAAACAGGATGGGTTTGTGGGGAGAAATAGCTCCTGGCATCCCTGTGTTCCTAGCGCTGGTTCAGAGCCTCAGCCACGCAAGCCTGGTGGTATCTAGTGGTATCCAAACTAGAAAATGGGGTAGGGGCAGGGACGGTTGATACCATAATGGTGACACAAAGACATTTTCATGTCTAGGGCTCTTATCCCAGGTTCAATGCCCAACACCACCATAATCCAGAGCGCTGTGCCCAGGTTAAAAAAAAATGAAATAGATTAAAAGAAAGGAAGTATGGGGCTAGGCACAGCAGGTTAAGTACACATGGCGCAAAGTGCAAGATGGGCATAAAGATCCCAGTTTGAGCCCCTGGCTCCCCACCTACGGGGGGGGGGTGTCGCTTCATGAGCGGTGAAGCAGGTCTGCAGGTGTCTATCTTCTCTCTCTCCTCTGTCTTCCCTTCTCCTCTCAATTTCTCTCTATCCTAGCCAATAAAATGGCGGGGGGGAATAGCATCCAGGAGCAGTGGATTCATGATGCAGGCACCAAGCCCCAGCAATAACCCTGGAGACAGAAAAAGGAAAAAGAAAAGGGGGAATAAAGGACAAATAATGGTGTATTGCAGCAAAGTAAAAAACTTTGGTGGGATGAGGTGGAGGGCTCAGGTCCTGGAACATGATGGCAGAGGAGGATTTTGAGGGGGGTGAATTGTTATGTGGAAAATTAAGAAATGTACAATCTTCTGCATTTTACTATCCACTCTAAATCACTATTTCCCCCCCATAAAGAAATTAGTTAAATATTTGACAAAAGAAAACACAATAAAATGGATATGGAGAATAATAAATTACAAACAAGAATAGATGAAAGAAAGTAAGGAGAAAGGAATAGAAAAAGTGGGGAGCACATATAAAGGAACCCTCACAGGTGGTGCTGGGGATTGAACTGGTAGAATGAGAGACAAGAAAAAAAAAAGAATGAGAGACAAGGCTGGTGTTTCTCATTGGACCAAAAATCAGAATTGGCATCAAAGTTTCCAAGCTTTGCACAGTGCCTGGGGTCAGGGTGGAGGTCACCTCAGCAGGAATCCTTCTAGGAAATACATTTCCTTGCAGCTGCTGACTCAGGAAGGCTCTGAGCTGCCCCCCCACATTGATACAAACGTCTGTGGTGTCCCAGGAGGTGGGTCAGTGCACAGGGCCTTGGATGAGTTCCTCAGACCTCTATCTGAGCAACAAATGCTCTAAATACCTCTCTATGTCTCTGTGTGTCTCTATTTCTCTCTATCTCTCCCCATTGGGGTGTGATAAATAATGAATAAGATCTTGAAAATGTTGCATCTTAAATTTATGCCATTTTCAAAAAATCAGAGAGTGAGTGAGAGAGATGGAAATCCTTTTGGCTTGGCGACTGCTCATTGCTAGGAAACTGGAGACTCCAAGCACAGGAGCAGAGTTTTGCTCACTGCAAGGGGTGGAGGGGTGGTTGGGATGAGTCTCCTCTTTGCCCAGGGATGTGGAGAGTTTGCATTTAATGTGCTGCACAGGAGGCCACTCTTCTCTACAGGTGGTAAACAAGTTTGTGTATTAAGCCAAGTAAGTCCTTGTGACAGAAGTTGGGGTTAGGAAGGGCAGGGAATGGAACTGGGGCTTTCAGGTGTAAGAATTGTTAGAAGGTAAAAATATTGTTCCAGAAATAAAAGAGTTAAAAAGTAAAAATTAGAGAAAATGGGCCCCTGGAGGGGGGCCGGTAAGCCATTTGTTTGACAAGAATCAGTTGAGGAAACATTTCCTGCTGACCAGGCAGAAGGGGAGATAACCAAAAGGTCACAACCCCTACCCCGCTTCCTCCTGCTGTTGCTTGGGAAAAGAAATTTTTTTAACTACTAATAAAGCTGACATGCCACTTGTCACGTAGAACCCTTGTCCTGAGCCCTATTTAAGCCCAGTAGAAATTGTAATCAGGGTTGAGCACCCAATACAGCTGTGGGTTCTCGGCCCTAGCCCTATCCCGGGCTAGTAAATAAAGCTCTTTGTCTTTACATCACCCTGGTCTCTTGGTGAATTTCTTGGATTACCAAACCTAACAGAATCACTGTCCTACATTGAGTCATTTGGCTGGCTGCTCCATTCTTGGCCTGAATTACAGTCTGTTGGCCCATGTTGAAAATAGCTTTTGGGGGCTGGGGAGATGGCTTCATGGTTATGTAAAATGCTTACATGCCTGAGGTTTCAAAGCTTCTGGTTGAATCCCCCGTTTTCCAGCGTAAGTCTGAGCTAAGCAGTGCTCTGCTCTCACGTTGATTTTTCTTTTTTTCCGGAGCCTTGCTCAGCCCTGTGTTATGGTTTTGCAGGAACCTCAGAGCTTCAGGTATGAGAGTCTCTTTGCGTCAGCATTATGATATCTACCCTAAGGGCCTGGTGATGGTGGTGAACCTAGTTGAGTGCACTTGTTACAATGATATCTAGCCTTCCCATCTCACTCTGTATGTATCTTTCTCTCTGTATCTCTAACTCTCCTTCCAAAACATAACAATGAAGTAAAATCTGATAAAAATAACACATAATAAATAAATAAATAGAGCTAGGGTGTAAGTGACTGCCTAGTAGTTATCATCTTTCTATCTTTAAACCTATGTTGTAAATGACATCCAATTAAAATTACTTGTCAAGACAAAAAAAAAGAAAAAAGAGTCGAAGCAAGGCATTTATTCTTTTGCAAAAGAGTGGTCATCAGGCCTCAGGTTGTGTCTCTTGAATCTTTGTTGAGGGTAACTATTTCTGCCATAACCTTTCCTGGAACAGCCTAAGTTTCTGTTTTAGTGCTGTCGAAGTCAGAATACCTTGTACTAGGTATTGGAGTTGTGTAGACTTTAGAATTGTCCACCAAACCTCACTATAATTATAATAGTAAGGGGGGTTACCTGTCCTGCTGCAAAGCTTTGGTGTCTCTCAGTGTCAGAGAATACATTTTTCTCTGGACAAGATAGCCATCTGTGATAATTAATATCTAAAGAATATTCACATCAAATTTCAGTAGAAGGGGAAAATTGGTTTTGGTAACATTAATGCCTAAATTCATACCCATTTCCGTCTTCATTGGGCACATATTTCTCATCCTAGTTATCACCCCTTTCTCATTTTCCTTCTCACTTGTCTCAGCAAATAATAATATGATGAGAAAACAAAAGGAACAAAAAGTTCATGATTTCTTGAAAGTCACTTTCAGGGGGCATTGAAGTGTCACTGGAAATCTCCCATCTTGGAGAGCTGTTCTTAGCTGAGATGTTGTAGTCTGTTGGGTCCACCGGCCCCTTCCCTCCAGTGTAATAGGTCTGTCTCTTTTTTGTCATTTCAGCTGTATTGGCCTCGATCGATAATACCAGAAAGTGTCCATCCCAACTAGGCTGCAGCTTATAGCTTGTAGCTTGTAGTCTTTATCGGCATGTAGTTTTCAGGGCCAAATGTGTAGACTGTGAGTTCTACTGGCGGTAGCTAGGCTAGAATCCCTCTTTCCTGAGGGACATTAAAGCAGAAGAAATGGCCTGCACACAATTTTTTATTACCATGTCATCATATAAGAGCTTATATATATATTTGGTAAACCAATAGATAGAGTTAACCATAACTTATTTTGAATATCTTTATTGAAAGGTTAATATGGGATATCTTTACTTAGATCACAGATAGGATCAGATTTTTTTATTTATTAGGCCTGAGATTATAAATAACTGAAGTATTAAATTCTCAGATCTAATTGACCTGTTAACTCCCAATATTCAGAACCAGTTGGTTCAAGAATGTCATTATACTTTATTGTTAGAGGCAAAATTTTTATAGCAATTGAATAATGTCTTCACTATTGAGTCTCCTTTTTAATATCTTGTGTAGAAAATTGAAAAATCATTCTATCTAGGCATTGAACAAGGACTGAGACTCTGAAAGACATGAGCAAAGCAAAAGTTTTATATATATATATATATATATGTATGTTAGTGCGTGTGTGCGGGGGGAGGGGGGTAATCCAGCAAGCACGCCAAAGGCAGTCTTCAGGGCCTTTTATACATTGCTAGGAAATAGCAACAACCTGTCTTTTTCCCAGTTGGCAAGTGGGATTTGACTCACAATCTAACCATATTCTGGGAAAGGAGAGGAGTGGATGTATGGGAAGTGAGGAGGGAGTCGGTGGTCTAAGCTGACTTTGAGGAAAAACAGGATGTGGTTGTAGTCATGTAGACATGCAAGGGTCAGGGATCTGCAGTCAGATGGGATGGCTAAAAAGTGAAGGGCTACAACCAAATGGACATCTCACATCTTACAAATTTAACATAGCTTTATTGTATTCTGTATTCTGTCAGTGTCTTATATTTGTAAAACACTCTATAATTCCTTTATGATTGCTGGTTTGGGAGGGCTAGGTTAACTTTGAAGAAAAACAAGACAAGGCTGCAGTCACACAGACATGCGTCAGGGCCTGTAACCAAATGGCCCCTGATAAGAACCAGGAGCTGTAGACAAAAGGGGCCATTTCTCACAGTCCCATTTCCTTTCTCTGGCAGCTGGCCTGCTTGGCTTTCATGATTAGCTATTTAGGTTTAAAATGTCCAAGTCCCCACCTTATATCTCACTCTTTCCCCATTTAGATTTGTCTGATAAGAATGCAGCCTCAAAGTTACTTCCACTTTTAACTTTTTCAACAATAGCAAGCCAGGCCTTTTTTTAATCCTTAAAATTAATGTTTCTCAAGCCATAAGACCAAATTCAAATGATTAAATAAAACAAACATACAAAACATATACATAATCATTGCCAGTTTGCAGTTATATTAATTCTTAATTAATAGTTGGCATATTCAATCTTTTTTATTTGTTTGTTTTATTTTTTTTTAGGTTGATCCATACCCCCAGCCTGTTTCTTTTTCTTTTTTAAAAATTTTTTATTGGGGAATTATTTTTTTACATTCAACAGTAAATACAATAGTTTGTACATGCATAATATTTCTCAGTTTTTCCACATAACAGTAAAACCCCCACTAGGTCCTCTGCCATCCTTTTTGGACCTGTACTCTCACCCCCCACCCACCCCAGGGTCTTTTGCTTTGGTGCAATACACCAACTCCATATTCAATCTTTATATGGCTGAATTCCATCTAGAAACCTGATGGTTATGTTATCAGTTATTGTTGCCTCAGCAGACAATACTGAATTTTTTACTTTTTTATCCTGGCTTAGAGGACCTGGTTTAGTGTATAGATAGAGCTGACTATGTTGTCCATCCTCCCTTCAGAGGATGGAACATTATCTACTATTGTTGATCCAAGTTAAGGACAAGATCCTATGGGGGTCCACAAAGGGGTCTTTTTTGATATTCCTGATAGAGATGACCTGTAACAATGGAGAGAGGGATTTATTCAAGGTCTAGGCCCATCTTGTCTGTTTGGGAATCTCAGGACTCCCCGAATAGGGCCTCAGCTGATGAGGTGGCCTGATGGTGACTGAAGAGTCATCGCTAAAGTATTCCAGTCTCTTGTCCTTATTCAGCGTTTGCAGTCCTTGCTTTGATAAGGTTAGCTTTGGAGTGATGAGGGAAGTGTTGTTCCTGATAGAGATGACCTGTTACAATGGAGAAAAGGATTTACTTGAGGTCCAAGCCCATTATGTCTGTTTGGGAATCTCAGGACTCCCCGCATAGGGCCCCAGCTGATGGGGTGGCCTGATAGTGACTAAAGAGTCATCGTTAAAGTTCTTCTTCTAGCGTTTGCCATTGTTAAAGTATGCCAGTCTCTTGAGCTTATTCAACTTTTGCAGTCCTTGCGTTGATAAGGATAGCTTGGGAGTAAGTGAGGAAAGTATAATAGGAAATAGGTGAGGAGGGTGCTACATCTAAGTAGACACTATTTCATTATGAACTTCATACTGACTCACTACAGACTATTGTGTAATTTATGCTTTCAGGTATATATTTTGCCCTAATTTATGAATACACGTGAACATATGCTCTATCTTACGGGACCTGGTCTATATCCAGGTTTTGGGACTTTGTTCAGAAGTGAACCTCCTGGATTGGAATCAGAGAATACCATGAAAGGAAAGGTCTCACCTGAGTAATGAGGGTTAAGGGTTAGCATTTCATGCCTGATGTCTCTGGACACAGTCTGAAGTGAAGCATGCTGAGGTGACACTCGTTGCGTTGATTAGGTTGGGATCAGCAGATGTGATATCATTTGGTATGAACTGAGAGAAGCATGCAGGAAAGTGAGCCCCACCCTAAGGTTCCAGGACTGGGGAAATATAGGCTCTATAGAGGGTGGGAGGCTCCTGCTGCCTTAGGGTTTAAGAAGGCAATAGAGAATGATTGCTATAATCAAATTATTTGGCAATTGGGTTAACTTTGAAAAATCCCTTTGTTAGGACTTGCTGTATCATACACAACATCACCATAATTTATGTCCCTTGATATTATTTGTATATAGCTGTGCCACTGGTTGCTTCTGTTCTCCCTGGTCCAAGCTTTTAAGAGAGTCAGCATATCAAAGACTCAGTCTATGGTCTGTGCATTAAGAAGTGTGAGACATTTAATCAATTTTCCCCTCTCATATTAATTAAATAGTGATTTATATGACTCCAAATTAATAGGAGTGTACATAAGCACCATTCCCACCACCAAAAGACTGTGTTCCATCCCACTCCGACAACCACCACCACCGTCCCCCTCCCCATGAAGACGAACGTACACCCTCACCCTCAACCCAGGGTTTTTACTTTGGTGCCCTACTCCAAATTCAGTCAAGTCCTGCTTTGAGTTTCCCTCTCTGTTCTTCTTTCTCAACTTCTGTTGATGAGTGGGATCATCCCATACTTGTCTTCATCTTTCTGACTTAACTCACTTAACATAATTCCTTCTAGCTCCATCCAAAATGGGTCAGAGAAAGTGAATTCATTGTTCTTAATAGCTGCATAGTATTCCATTGTGTATATATACCATAGCTTTCTCAGCCACTCATCTGTTGTTGGGCACCTGGCTTGCTTCCAGGTTTTAGCTATTACTAATTGTGCTGCTATGAACATAGGGGTACACATTTCTTTTTGGTTGGGTGTTACAGAGTCCTGGGAATATATCCCTAGGAGAGGCACTACTGAGTCATATGGAAGGTCCATGTCTAGCCTTGTGAGAATTCTCCAGACTGCTCTCCACAGAGGTTGGACCAATTCACATTCTTTGTTGATTCTCTGCTTTGATCTGTCTAAGTGTGAGAGTGGCGTGTTGCAGTCTCCCACTATTACTGTGTTACTATTGACGTAGTTTTGTAGTTCTTTCAGTGGGTGTTTCATGTATTTAGATGGTCCCTCACTGGGTGCATAGATGTTAATAATTGTTAAATCTTCTTAGTTGATTGATCCTCTAATCATTATGTAATGGCTTTGCCTATCTTTAATTACTTTATTTAATTTAAAGTCTATGGTGTCAGAGATGAGAATGGCTGCTCCTGCCCTTTTTTGTGGTCCATTTGCCTGTATGTTAGTTTTCCATCCTTTCACTTTAAGTCTGTGTTTGTCTTGTTGGGTCAGATGGGATTCTTGCAAGCAGCATATGGTTGGGTTGTTTTCTGATCCATCCTCCCACTCTGTGCCTTTTAATGGGTGAGTATAAACCACTGACATTTATTGATATTACGGATTTAATGTATTGTAGTGCCATTATTCAACAATTTCTTATTTTCTCTGATATATAGCAAGTAGTATGGTGATGTTCTTGTTTATAAGAGGTCTTTAAGAACCTCTTTCAGGGCAGGCTTGGTGATGGTCCAGACTCCTTTTTCTTTTAGGGAGTTCCAATTTTACTCATTTTGTCATATATATATATATATATATAGAGAGAGAGAGAGAGAGAGACAGAGAGAGAAAGAGAGAGGTTCTCCTAAAGTGTGCAAGATGTATACTGCCCCAGCCTATCACCCTCCACCCAGAGGCTTCTTGTATTCTAGATGAATAGAATGCTCAACGTCATTCCCCAAACTGGGGGTTTCTTGTATGTCCCCAGTATGTCCACCTGGAGGTTTCTTGTCCACTGACAGCTGCTCAACCAGTAAATCTTGCGAGCTGTGCCCCAGACCATTCAAGCTCTACCCATAAGTTTCTTGAGTGAATGCTCAACCCCCCATACTGGAGGTTTCTTGCATTTCTGGCTAAGGCATCTGACCAGTCACACCCTTCTCTCTGTCTTTCTGAGATCAGAGAGTATACTCAGTGTCCAGTCTACACTGTCACACACAAGAGGAGAAAAGCTTTATTGCCAAGGCATATAATCTTACCTTGATATGTGCACAGTCACCTGGTTTCTGTAGTATCTTTTGTCCCAATTTAACAGGCTTTTTCCCCCTTGCATTGCTGACCAACTCCTCTGTCTCAGGTCCCTTGAAGAAGCCAGGGAGGAAGAGTCTGTCCTACTCCAGGTCACCCAAAACTAAGGCAAGACATGCCTCTGGCATCCAGGACATACCCAACTCATTCCTGACCTTAGGGTCATTCTAGATGAGCCCCCAAATTGTTGTAAATGATGTCCAAATAAAATTACTTGTCAAGGCAAAAAATAAGGGGTTGAAGCAAGGCATTTATTCTTTTGCAAAAGAGTGTATGCCAACAGTGGCTGTCAGGCAGCAGTGCGCCACCCTCACCCTTCTCCCATCTTTTATACCTGATGTGGAACTGCCTCCTCCACCCCTGGGCTGGGCCTCAGAGCTCTCAGTCTCCCCATTGCTTAAATAAGGAGAGGAGGGAGAGAATCTGTGGGTCTCTGCTGGGGGATTAGCAAGCACTGCAAGAAACTGATCTGACCTAAAGAATACAAAACTACTGGCCACAAGTGGTCATAGATAACAATTTATAAACAGAATTTTTGTACTAAACAGATGTTCTATTTGTGTTCCTTTGAAGAGAAGACCAAACCATCTCTCACACCTATAATTCATTACTCAAAATATTAACAAAGTAAAGTAAAATAAATATATTTTTAAAAAGAAGACCTGGGCTGTGAGACTGATTAGTAGCTAGCATCATGTCTCTTTTTCACTCTCTCTTTCTCTCTTGCTCCCCCTAGTTAAATACACAATAAATTAAAAATATTTAAAATCTGAAGACCTTGCGCTGAGGAGCTATCTTAGGAGTTCTGCCAAAGACTTTCATGTCTTTGGATTCAAGAACCCAGTTTCAGTCCCCAGCACCACCTTTAGCTTGAGCTGACAGTGTTGTGGTATTTGCTATGTGTGTTTTTCTCCCTAGATCTGTGTTGGGAAAAGAAAATGAAGTGAATATTCAGAGAAATACGGTAGTCCTTTGGATGGGTCAGCTCCCATAAGGTGCATTCTGCTGCGTGTCCACAAGGCGGCAACATAACACAAAAGGGAAACTTCTGTGTGGGCCTTGCTCCCACTGGTTTGCCCCTTGGTCTGGACTAGTTGTTGCTTTGGGCAGGATGTTTAGTCTGTTCACAGGATCTGTTCTTGGAAGGTTCCTTCCCAAGAGCTAGAGAGAGGCAGGAGTCAGGGTTCACTGGGCAGAGCACCAGCTTTCATGGCTGAGGAACCAGGTTACCTGTCCTGCTGATGTGGCCACAGAGACAGAAGGTTCTGGAGTTCCACCTTTGCTCCCCCTTTCTCTATACCATGGGTCAGTCCCCTTCTGTCTCCTGCACTGCTCCAACCCCCTTCCAGGAAAAAAAGCGATTTGAGCACCTGTGCTGGGTTGCTGGGCAATAACAGACCTGCAGGAGTGCCCAGACTTCTATGCACAAGCACCAGGGTTGGAGCCCCATTCCCCACCTGCAGGGGCATGGGAGGTGAGATAGGTCTGCCGGGGTCTCTCTTTCCATCGCTCTATCTCACCCCCCTCCACAAAATTCCTCAGTATACTTTCAAATCAAAGAGAAAGAACAAGCGGGATAGGTTTAGGGAGAGGAATAGCCCCTGGTATCCCTGGATTCCTATTGTTGGCACAGAGCCTCAGCAGTCTACCTAGTGGTATCCAAACTAGAAAAGGGCTGGAGGGCAGGGGGGCGTGTGCTGGGTAGATACCAAAGTGGTGATGCAAAGACACTCTCATGCCTGAGAGTTTAGTCCCAGGTTCAATGCCCCGCATCACCAGCATTACCATAAGCCAGAGCTAAGCAGTGTTGTCGTTAAAAAAAATCAAATAGGGTGGAGGGTAGATAGCATAATGGTTATGCAAACAGACTCTCATGTTTGAGGCTCCAAAGTCCCAGGTTCAATCCCCCACACCACCGTAAACTTGAGCTGAATAGTGCAATGACCAAAAAAATAGAATAAAAGAAAGGAAGAAAGAAAAAGAGACAAAAGAGAAGGGAGGAAGGGAAAGGGTGAATGAAGTACAAAGAATTCTGTATTGCAGCAAAGTAGAAGACTCCAGAGTGGGGTAGAGGGTTCAAGTCCTGGAACATAATGGCAGAGGAGGACTTCAAAGAGGTTGAAGTGTAGTGTGGAAAACTAAGAAATGTACAAACTTCGAATTTTACTAACCACTCTAAACCATTATTCCCCCCATAAAGAAATTAGAAAATGTTTGAAAAACGAAAACTCAGTAAAATGGCTATGGAGAATAATAAATAAGTTACAGACAAGAATAGATGAGAGGAAGAAAGGAAGGAATAGAAAATGGGGTAGGGGGAAAGCACATATGCATGAAACCTCTTAGATGGTGCTGGGGATTGAACTGGTAGAATGAAGGACAAGGCTGGTGTTTGTCATTGGACCAACTATCAGAATTTGCATCAAAGTTAACAGACTGTGCACAGTGCCTGGGGGCAGGTGGAGGTCACCCCAGCAGGAGGAATCCTTCAAGGGGGTTCATTCCCTTGCAGCTGCTGACTCAGGAAGGCTCTGAGCTGCCCCCCACATTGATACAAACGTCTGTGGTGTCCCAGGAGGTGGGTCAGTACACAGGGCCCCCTTGGATGGTGATGTCTTGAGTTCCTCAGACCTTTATCTGAGCAGAAATGTTCTGGATATCTCTCTATGTCTTTGTGTGTCTCTATTTCTCCCTATCTCTCCCCATTGGGGTGTGATGGGTAATAAATAAGATCTTGAAAATGTTGCATCTTAAATTTATGCCATTTTCAAAAAAATCAGAGAGAGACTGCTCATTGCTAGGAAGATGGAGACTCCGTAGCGCAGGAGCAGAGTTTTGGCCACTGCCAGGGGTAGAGGGTATTTGGGGTGAGTCTCCTCTTTGGCCAGGGATGTGGAGAGTCTGCCTTTGCCGTGCTGCACAGGAAGCCACTCTCCAGGGGAAAACACATTTGTTTATTTAGCCAAGTAAGTCAAGAAAGGGAGGGGGTCACAGCAGAGAGGCCTGGGAAGAGCAGGGATTTGAACCAGGGCTCTCAGGTGTAAGAATCACTGTCCTACATTGAGTCATCTGCCTGGCAGATCCATTCTTGTCCTGAATCTACAATCTGTGGGCTCATGTGGAAAGTAGCCTTTGGGGACTGAGGAGATGGCTTCATGATTATGTAAAATACTTTCATGCCTGAGGGTTCAAGGCTTCAGGTTGAATCTCCAACTCCCGCTTAAGTCTGAGCTAAGCAGTGCTCAGCTCTCACTTCTGATTTTTTTATTCTTTTTCCACAGCCGTGCTCATCCCTGTGTCATGGTGTTGCAGGAACCTCAGAGATTCAGGTATGAGCCTCTTTGCATCAGGATTATGATATCAACCCCTACCCATCTCACTCTGTCTGTATCTTCCTCTCTGTATCTCTTAACTCCCCTTCCAAAACATAACAGTGAAATAAGATATGATGAAATAATAAATAAAAAAGGAGAGCTTGGGTGGAAGTGACTGCCTAGTATTTATCATCTTTCTCTCCTTAAACCTATCTCTCATTACTCAAAGTACTAACAAAATAAAGTAAAATAAAAGTATTTTTAAAAGAAGACCTTGGCTGTGAGACTGTAGCTAGCATTCTTAGCTAGCATTTTCTCTCTCTCTCTCTCTATCTCTCTATCTCTATCTCTCTCTCTCTCCCAATAGATAAATATACAATAAATTAAGAATATTTAAAATCTGAAGACCTTGCGCTGAGCTATCATCTTAGGAGTTCTGCCAAAGACTTTCATGTCTGTGGATTCAAGAACCCAGTCTCAGTCCCCAGCACCACCTTTAGCTTGAGCTGACAGTGTTGTGGTATTTGCTATGTGTGTTTTTCTCCCTAGATCTGTGTTGGGAAAAGAAAATGAAGTGAATATTCAGAGAAATACGGTAGTCCTTTGGATGGGTCAGCTCCCATAAGGTGCATTCTGCTGCGTGTCCACAAGGCGGCGACATAACACAAAAGGGAACCTTCTGTGTGGGCCTTGCTCCCACTGGTTTGCCCTTGGTCTGGACTAGTTGATGCTTTGGGCAGGGTGTTTAGTCTGTTCACAGGATCTGTTCTTGGAAGGTTCCTTCCCAAGAGCTAGAGAGGCAGGAGCCAGAGTTCACTGGACAGAACACCAGGCTTGTGTGGCTAAGGAGCCAGGTTCCCTGTCCTGCTGGTGTGGCCACAGAGTCAGAAGGGTCCTGGAGCTCTGCCTTTGCTCCCCTGTGTCTGTGCCATGGGTCAGTCCCCTTCTGTCTCCTGCTCTGCTCCAACCCCTTTCCAGGAAAAAAAGCAATTTGAGCACCTGTGTTGGGGTGCTGGTCTGTGACAAACCTGCTGGAGAGCCCAGACTTGTGCACAAGCACCAGGGTTGTAGCCTCATGCCTTCTCCACCTGAAAGCGAACAAGAGATTAAATAGGTCCGAAGCGGTGTCTCTTTCTGTCAATCTCTATCTCACCCCTTCCTCTCAATTTCTCAGTGTACTTTCAAATCAAAGAGAAAAAACACATGGGAGGCGCTTGGGGGAGGAATAGTGCTAGTGCTGGCACAGAGCCTCAGCAATCAACCTAGTGCTATCTAAACTGGGAAAGGGGGCCGGGGTAGATAGTATAATGGCAACGCAAAGACACTCTCATGCCTGAGGCTCTGAAGTCCCAGGTTCAATGTCCCACTAAACCATAAGTCAGAGCTGAGCAGTGCTCCAGTTAAAAAAATCAAATAGAATAAAAGGAAGGAAGGAACACAAAGGGGGGATAGAATACAAAGAATGATGTGTTGCACCAAAGTAAAAACTCCTGGGTGGGGTGGGGTGTTCAGGTCCTGGCACATGATGGCAGAGGAGGACTTTGAAGGGGGTGAATTGTTAGGTGGCCAACTAAGAAATGTACACACTTCTGTATTGTACTACCCACTCTAAACCATGATTCCCCCATAAATAAATTGGAAAAAATATTTGACAGATGAAAACACAATAAAATGGATATGGAGAATAATAAATGAATTACAAACAAGAATAGATGAAAGGAAGGAAGGAATAGAAAATGGGGAAGGGCGAGCACATCTGCAGGAACCCTCACAGGTGGTGCTGGGGATTGAACTGGTAGAATGAAGGACAAGGCTGGTGTTTGTCATTGGACCAACAATCAGAATTTGCATCAAAGTTTCCAAACTGTGCACAGTGCCTGGGGGCAGGTGGAGGTCACCTTCAAGGGGATTCATTTCCTTGTAGCTGTTGACCCAGGAAGGCTCTGAGTTGTCCCCCTCATTGATACAAAGGTCTGTGTTGTCCCAGGAGGTGGGTCAGTGCACAGGGCCTTGGATGGGGATGTCTTGAGTTCCTTGGACCTTGAACTGAGCAAGAAATGCCCTGTGTGTCTCTTTCTCTCTATCTCTCCCCATTAGGGTGTGATAGATAATGAATAAGATCTTGGAAATGTTGCATCTTAAAATTTATGCCATTTTGAAAAAATCAGAAAGTGAGAGAGAGATGGAAATCTGGTTGGCTTGGGGACTGCTCATTGCTCGGAAAATGGAGATGCCATAGCGCAGAAGCAGAGTGTTTCCCACTGAAAGGGTGGAGGGGTCGGTGGGTGGAGTGAGTCTCCTCTTTGGCCAAGGCTGTGGAGAGTCTGCATTTGGTGTGCTGCACAGGAAGTCACTCTTTTCTACCAGGGGGAAATAGGTTTGTGTGTTTAGCCAAGTACGTCAGGAGAGGGAGTCAGAGCAGTTAGGGTTGGGAAGGGCAGGTAGTTGAACTGGGGCTCTGAGGGGTAAGAATCACTGTCCTACACTGAGCCATCTGGCACAGTGCTCCATTATTAGCCTAAATCTACTATCTGGGGGTTCATGTTTAAAGTGACCTTTTGGGACTGGGGAGATGGCTTCATGGTTATGTAAACAGCTTTCATGCCTGAGGGTTCAAGGCTTCAGGCTGAATCCCCAGCTCTCCAGCATAATGTCTGAGCTGAGCAGTGCTCTCACTTCCGATTTCTTTTTTAACCAGAGCCATACTCAGCCCTGTGTCATGGTGTTGTGGGAACTCAGAGCTTCAGGTATGAGAGTCTCTTTGCATCAGCATTATGATATCTAGTCCTGCCCATACCACTCTATCTGTATCTTTTCTCTGTATCTCTAACTCTCCTTCCAAAACATAACAATTAAATAAAATATAATGAAATAATAAATATAAAAAGATAGCTTGGGTGGAAGTGCCAATATAATAAATATAAAAAGATAGCTTGGGTAGAAGTGCCAATATAATAAATATAAAAAGATAGCTTGGGTGGAAGTGCCAATATAATAAATATAAAAAGATAGATAGCTTGGGTGGAAGTGCCAATTTAATAAATATAACAAGATAGCTTGGGTGGAAGTTATCATCTTTTTAAACCTTCATTACTCAAAATATTGACAAAGCAAAGTAAAATAAAAGTATTTTAAAAAGACCTGGGTTGTGAGGCTGCTCCCTAACTGGCACCACCACCCCCCCTCTCTCTCTCTCTTCCATAGATAAATATATAATAAACTACAAATATTTAAAATCTGAAGACCAGGGCTGAGGAGCTATCTGAGGAGTTCTGCCGAAGACTTTCATGCCTGTGACTTCATGAACCCAGTCTCAGTCCCTGACACCACCTTTAGCTTGAGCTGAAAGTGTTGTGGTGTTTCTCTGTGTGGTTTTCTTTCTGGATCTGTGTCAGGAAAATAGAATGAAGAGAATATTCAGAGAAATACGGTAGTCCTTTGGATGACTCTATTCTCTTATAAGGTGCATTCTGCTCCATGTCCACAAGGTGGCGACATAACACAGCATGGCCCTTGCTCCCATTGGTTTGCCTCTTGGTCTGGACTAGTTGTTGCTTTGGGCAGGGTGTTTCCAGTCTGTTCACAGGGTCTGTTCTTGGAAGCTTCCTTCCCAGGATCTAGAGAGGCGGAAGACAGGGTTCACTAGGCACATCACCAGGCTTGTATGGCTGAGGCTACAGGTTCCCTGGCCTGGTGGGGTGGCAACAGAGACAGAAAGGTCCTGGACCTCTGCCTTTGCTCCCCCTTTCTCTGTCCCGTGGGCCAGTCCCCTTCTTCCTCCTGCACTGCTGCAACCCCCTTCCAGGAAAAAAAGCAATTTGCACACTTGTGCTGGGGTGCTGGTCCATGACAAACCCGCTGGAGTGGCCAGATTTCCGTGCACCAGGGTTAGAGCCCCGTTCCCCACCTGCAGGGGGATGAATAGTGAGGTACGTCTGCGGGGGTCTCTCTTTCTCACCATCTCTATATCTCACCCCTTCCTCTGTATTTCTCAGTGTAGTTTCAAATCAAAAGAGAAAGAACAAATGGGAGGGCATTGTGGGGAGGGAGTCAGATAGGCACTGACATCCTCAGATTCCTAGTGTGGGCACAGAGCCTCAGCAATCAACCTAGGAGTTTCCAAACTAGAAAAGGTGGTGGCGTAGATAGGACAATGGTGATGCAAAGACACTTTCATACCTGGGTCAGTGCACCACACCAACGTAAGCCAGAGCTGATCAGAGCTCTGGTTAAAAATAAACAAAAACAAAAACCCAAACAAAATTAAATAGATAAATAAATAACAGAAAGGGGGAAGAAGTACAGTCAAGAGGAGATTTAAAATGAGTGAATGAGTGACTGAAAGCAAGAAAGCAAGCAAGGAACGAAGGAATAGAAAATGGAGGGAAAGCACACTCTCTGTGTTTCTAGTTCTCATGACTAAACATAACAATACAATAAAATATGTAAAATAGTAAATCATAAAGGAGAGCTTGGGCCAAGTAGTTATGATCTTTCTGTAAACAAATCTGACATTACTAAAAATATTAACAAAATAAAGCAAAATAAAAATGACTTAAAAAGAAGACCTGGAGGAGTCAGGCGGTAGTGCAATGGGTAATGCACAGGTGGCACAAAGCGCAGGGACCGGCGTAAGGATCCCAATTTGAGCCCCCGGCTCCCCACCTGCAGGGGAGTCGCTTCACAGGCGGTGAAGCAGGTGTGCAGGTGTCTATCTTTCCCTCCCCCTCTCTGTCTTCCCCTCCTCTCTCCATTTCTCTCTGTCCTATCCATCAATAATAACTACAAAAATAAAAAAACAAGGGCAACAAAAGGGAATAAATATTTTTAAAAGAAGGGAAAAAGACCTGGGATGTGAGCGAGCTCAGTAGCTAGTCTCTCTCTCTCTCTGCCTGTCACTATTTCTGTCTTCATATTTCTGGAGCCCTTCCATTGGCTGTAGCCTCCCATAAGGTGCATTCTACTCTGTGGCCACAAGGCGGCGACATATGCAGTGGGACCCCTGCTTGGCAGGCCTTGCTCCCCCTGGATCGTCCCTTGGTCTGGACTAGTCGTTGATGTGGGCAGAGTGTCTGCAGTCTGTTCCCAGGATCTGTTCTTGGAAGCTCCCTTCCTGGGAGCTAGAGAGAGGCAGGAGACAGGCTTCACTAGGCAGAGCACTGGGTTTGGGCTTGCGTAGCAGCTGAAGTGCCAGGTACCCTGCATAGTAGGGTGGCCACAGAGATGTAATATAATAAAACTGTGATAAAACACAAATATTCATAAAATAGATATAAGAATGTAATATATAATACAATGAATATAATAATATAATGGAACAGTAGTATGCTATATATATACAATCTAAGATATTAGTACAATAAATTACAAATGCAATATAATAGTAGTAGAATAAAAAATATATTATAATAATACAGTAATAATAGAATATATAATTTAATAATATAATAATACATACATACAATAAAATTCAAATATTTAAGAAGATCTTGGGCTTAGGAACCATGATATGAGTTCTGCTAAAAACTTTCATGCCTGTAGCTTCAAGAACTGAGTTACAATCCGCATCACCACCTTATCTTGAGCTGAGCAGTGTTGTGGTGTTTCTCTGTGTTGTGTTTTTCTCACTAGATCTGTGCCAGGAAAAGAACAGGAAGAGAGTATTTGGAGAAATACGGGAGCCTTTTGCTTGCGTCTAGTCATCCATAGGTGCATTCTGCTCCGTGCCCACAAGGTGGCGACATAACGTAGCAAGGCCCCTACTTGGAGGGCCTTGCTCCCACTCGTTTGTCTCTTGGTCTGAACTAGTTGTTGATGTGGGCAGGGTGTTTGCAGTCTGTTCCCAGGATCTGTTCTTGGAAGCTTCCTTCCCAGAGGCTGGAGAGAGGCAGGAAACAGGGTTCACTGGGCAGATCACTGGCTTGCGGGTCTGAGTCGTCAGGTTCCCTGGCCTGTTGCGTGGCCACAGAGACAGAAGGGTCCTGGAGCTCTGCCTTTGCTCCCCCTCTGTCTGTGCCATGGGTCAGCCCACCTTCTGTTTCCTGCACTGCTCCAACCCCCTTCAGGGAAAAGGCGATTTGAGCACCTGTGCTGGGCTGCTGGCTGTGGTGGACCCTCTTTATTTCCCAGACTTCCGTGCACAAGGAGCAAGGTTGGAACCCTGTTCCCCACCTGGAGGGGGAGGAGAGGTGAGGCAGGTCTGCTGCGGGGGGCGGGGGGGTAAGGTCTCTTTCTCTCCACCTGTCTATCTCACCCTCCCCTCCCCTCGAAATTTCTCAGTGTACTTTCAAATCAAAGACAAAGAACAAATGTTGGGGCATTGTGAGGCGGGCTGTGGGGGGGTGCGGGGAGGGTGGTGGATAGCCGCTGCCCTCCGTGGATTCCTAGTGTGAGCACAGAGCCTCAAGCAATCAACCTAGTGGTATCTAAACTAGAAAAGGGGGCCGGGGGACATACCACAATGGTGATGCAAAGATACTGTCCTGCCTGAGGCTTTGAAGTCCCAGGTTCAGTGCCCTAAACCACCATAAACCAGAGATGATTGCTGATGTGGTATAAAATAAATAAATAGATAAATAAATAAGGAGAGCAGGGGTGGAAGTGACTGCCTAGTGGTTACTTTCTTTCTCTCTTTAAACCGATCTCTCATTACTCAAATTATTAACAAAGTAAAGTAAAATAAAAGTATTTTAAAAGAAAACCTGGGCTGTGAGACTGCTTAGTACCTAGCATCATATCTCTCTCTCTCTTTCTCTCTCTCTCTTTCATCTCCCCATAGATAAATATGCAATAAATTATAAATATTTAAAATCTGAACCTGGAGCTGAGGAGCTCTTAGGAATTATGTGAAAAACTTTCATGCCTGTGGCTTCATGAACCCAACTTCAGACCCCAGCACCACATTCAGCTTGAACTGACAATGTTGTGCTGATTCTCTGTGTGTTTTTCTACCTGTATCTATGTTGGGAAAAGAAAATGAAGAAAATATTTAGATAATATGAGTCCTCTGGTTGGGTCTAGTCTCTCCGTGAGTGCATTCTGCTCTGTGTCCACAAGGTGGTGACATAACACAGCAGAGCCCTTTGGTCTGGACTAGTTTTTGCTTTGGGCAGGGTGTTTACAGTCTGTTCCCAGGATCTGTTCTTGGAAGCTTCCTTCCCAAGAGCTAGAGAGAGGCAGGAGACAGGGTTCACTAGGCAGAGCACCAGGCTTCTGAGGCTAAGAAGCCAGATTCTCAGGCCTGGTGTTGTGTCTACAGAGGCAGAAGGGTCTTGGAGCTCTGCCCTTGCTCCCCCTGTGTCTGTGCCAGGGTCAGTCCCTTTCGGTCTCCTGCACTGCTCCAACCCCCTTCAGGGAAAAAAGTAATTTGAGCACCTGTGCTAGGCTGCTGGGTGGTGACAAAACCACTGGAGTTCTCAGACTTCTGTGCACAAGCACCAGGGTTGGAGCCCTGTCCCCACCTGCAGGGGGACGGTAGGTAGGGTAGGTCTGTGGGGGTTCAATGCCCCACACCACCATAACTAGAGCTGATAAGTGCTCTGGTTTAAAAAAAATCAAATGGAGTAAAGAAAGGAAGAAAGAAAAAAGGGAGGGAAGGAAGGAAGGAACAGAAAGTGGGAATGCAGTACAAAGAATGCTGTATTGCACCAAAATAAAAGACTCCAGGGTGTTGTGGAAAGTTCAGGCCCTGGAACATGATGGCAGAGGAGGGTTTCAAAGGGGGTAAATTATTATGTGGAAAACTAAGAAATGTACAAACTTCTGAATTTTACTATCCACTCTAAACCATGATTCCCCCCATAAAGAAATTAGAAAAAAAATGACAAAAGAAAAGACAATAAAATGGCTGTGGAGAATAATAAATAAGTTACAAACAAGAATAGATAAAGAGAGGAAAGAAGGAATAGAAAATGGGGGAGGGGGAAAGCACATATGCAGGAACCCTCACAGGTGGTGCTGGGGATTGAACTGGTAGAATGAAGGACAAGGCTGGTGTTTTTCATTGACCAACAATCAGAATTTAAATTAAAGTTTCCAAACTGTGCACAGTGCCTGGGGGCAAGTGGAGGTCACACCAGCAGGAATCCTTCAAGGGGAGTTATTCCCTTGCAGCCGCTGACCCAGGAAGGCTCTGAGCCGTCTCCCTGATTGATACAAACAAAGGTCTAGTGTCCCAGGAGGTGGGTCAGTGCACAGGGCCTTGGATGGGGATGTCTTGAATTGCTCAGACCTTTGTCTGAGTAAAAAAAATGTTCTAAATATTTCTCTATGTCTCTGTGTGTCTCTTTCTCTCTATCTCTCCTTGTTGGTGTGATAGGTAATAAATTAGATCATGGAAATGTTGCATCTTAAATTTATGCCATTTTTCAAAAAAATCAGACAGAGATGGAAATCCTGTTGGTTTGGGGACTGCTCGTTGCTCGGGAAATGGAGACTCCGTAGTGCAGGAGCAGAGTTTTTCCCACTGCAAGGGTGGAGGGGTCGGTGGGTGGGGGTGAGTCTCCTCTTTGGCCAGGGATGTGGAGAGGTTGTATTTGCCAGGCTGCACAGGAAGCCAGTCTTTTCTACAGGGGGAAAACAGGTTTGTGTATTTAGCCAAGTCGGTCAGGACGGGGTCAGGGCAGTTAGGGCTTGGAAGGGCAGGGAACTGAACCACAGCTCTCAGGTGTAAGAATCACTGTCCTACATTGAGCCATCAGGCAGGCTGCTACATTCTTGTCCTGAATCTACATTCTATGGGCTGGTGCTGAAAGAAGCCTTTGGGGGCTGGGGAGATGGCTTCATGGTTATATTAAAAGCTTTCATGCTTGAGAGTTCAAGGCTTCAGGTTGAATCCCCAGCTCTCTGGCATAAGTCTGATCTGAGCAGTGCTCTGCTCTCACTCTGATTTTTTTTTGTTCTTTTTCCACAGCCATGCTCAGCCCTGTGTCATGGTGTTGCAGGACCCTCAGAGCTTCAGGTATGAGAGTCTTTTTGCATCAGGATTATGATATCAACCCCTACCCATCTCACTCTGTCTGTATCTTCCTCTCTGTATATCTTATTCCCCTTCCAAAATATAACAATGAAATACAATATGATAAAATAATAAGTTAAAAAGGAGAGCTTGGGTGGAATTGACTACCTAGTAGTTATCGTCTTTATTTAAACCTATCTTTACTCAAAATATTAACAAAGTAAAGTCAAATAAAAGTATTTTAGAAAGAAGACCTGGGCTTTGAGACAGCTTACTAGCTAGCACCACTCTCTCTCTCTCTTTCTCTCTCTCTTTCTCTCTCTCCTCTCTCTCTCTCTTTCTCTCTTCCCCTGTAGATAAATATACAATAAATTACAAATATTTAAAATCCAAAGACCTTGGGCTGAGGAGCTATTTTAGGAGTTCTGCCAAAGAACTCATGCCTGTGGCTTCAAGAACCCAGTTTCAGTCCACAGCACCACCTTTAGCTTGAGCTGTGTTATGTTGCTTCTCCCTGGACCTGTGTCACTAAAAGAAAATGTAGAGAATATTTGGAGAAATACCGGAGTCCTTTGGTTAGGTCTATTCTCCCAGAAGGTGCATTCTGCTCCATGTCCACAAGGTGGCAACATAACTCAGCAGGGCCCTGCTGGGCGGGCTTTGTTCCCACTGGACCGCCCCTTGGTCTGGACTAGTTGTTACTCTGGGCGGGGTGTTTGCAGTCTGTTCCCAGGATCTGTTCTTGGAAGGTTCCATCCTTGTAGCTAGAGGGGCAGGACACAGGGTTCTCTGGGCAAAGCACCAGTATTGTAGCTAAGGCACCAGGTTCCCTTTTCTTCTAGGGTTTACACAGAGAGAGAAGTGTCCCGGATCTCTGCCTTTGCTCCCCCTGTGTCTATGCCATGGGTCAGTCCCCTTCTGTTTCCTGCACTGCTCCAACCCCCTTCCAGGAAAAAGGTGATTGGAGCACCTGTGCTGAGGTGCTGGGTAGTGACGGACCCTCTGGAGTTCCCAGACTCCATGCACAAGGACCAGGGATAAAGCCCCATTTCCCACCTGAAGGGAAACGTGAGGGTCTCTCTTTCTCATCATCTCTCAATCCCACCCCTTCCTCTCAATTCCTCAGTACTTTCAAATCAAAGAGAAAGAATAAACGAGATGGGCTTGGGGAAAGGAATAGCCGCTGGCATCACTGGATTGCTAGTGCTGGCACAGAGCCCCAGCAATCGACCTCTTGGTATCCAAACTGGAAAGGGGGCACGGTAGATTCCATAAGGTGATGCAAAGACACCCTTGTGCCTGAGGCATTGAAGTCCCAGGTTCAATATCCCACACCACCATCAGCCAGAGATGATTCGTGCTCCAGTTAAAAAAATAGAATAAAAGAAAGGAAGGAAGGAATACAGAAGGGGAATAGACTATAAACAATGGTGTATTGCCCCAAAGTAAGACTCCGGGATGGGGTGGAGGAGGGTTCTGGTCCTGGAACATGATGGCAGACAACTTAAAGGGGGTGAATTGTTATGTGGAAAACTAAGAAATGTACAAACGTCTGTATTTTGGTTTTGACTCTAACCCATTATTCCCCCATAAAGAAATTAGAAAATATTTCACAAAAGAAAGCACAATGAAATGGCTATGGAGAATAATAAATAAATTACAAACAAGAATAGATGAAAGAAAGGAATAGAAAATAGGGGGGAGCACATATGCAGGAACCCTCACAGGTAGTGCTGGGGATTGAACTGGTAGAATGAAGGACAAGGCTAGTGTTTTTCATTGACCAACAATCAGAATTTAAATCAAAAGTTTCCAAACTGTGCACAGTGCCTGGGGGCAAGTGGAGGTCACACCAGCAGGAATCCTTCAAGGGCGTTCATTCCCTGTAGCTGCTGACTCAGGAAGGCTCTGAGCTGCCTCCCTCATTGATACAAAGGTCTAGTGTCCCAGGAGGTGGGTCAGTGCACAGAGCCTTGGATGGGGATGTCTTGAATTGCTCAGACCTTTGTCTAAGTAAAAAGTGTTCTAAATATCTCTCTATGTCTCTGTGTGTCTCTATTTCTGTCTATCTCTCCTTGCTGGTATGATAGGTAACAAATAAGATCATGGAAATGTTGCATCTTAAATTTATGCCATTTTCAAAAAAATCAGAGAGAGAGAAAGAAATCACATTGACTTGGGGACTGCTCATTGCTAGGAAAATGGAGACTCCGTAGTGCAGAAGCAGTGTTTCCCACTGAAAGGGTGGAGGGGTCGGTGGGTGGGGTGAGTCTCCTCTTTGGCCAAGGCTGTGGAGAGTCTGCATTTGGTGTGCTGCACAGGAAGTCACTCTTTTCTACCAGGGGGAAATAGGTTTGTGTGTTTAGCCAAGTAAGTCAGGAGAGGGAGTCAGAGCAGTTAGGGTTGGGAAGGGCAGGTAGTTGAACTGGGGCTCTCAGGGTTAAGAATCACTGTCCTATACTGAGCCATCTGGCAGGCGGCTCCATTCTTGTCCTGAATCTACAATCTGTGGGCTCATGTGGAAAGAAGCCTTTGGGGATGGAGAGATGGCTTCATGTTTATGTAAACAGCTTTCATGCCTTTCAAGGCTTCAGGTTGAATACCTGGCTCTCCAATATTAAGTCTGAGCTGAGCAGTGCTCTGCTCTCACTTCTGATTTCTTTTTTTTTTAATCAGAGCCATGCTCAGCTCTGTGTCATGGTGTTGTGGGAACCTTAGATTGTCAGGTATGAGAGTCTCTTTGCATCAGCGTTATAATATCTACCCCTGCCCATCTCACTCTCTCTGCATCTCTAACTCTCCTTCCAAATCATAACAGTGAAATAAGTCGCTTCACAGGCGGTGAAGCAGGTCTGCAGGTGTCTATCTTTCTCTCCTCCTCTCTGTCTTCCCCTCCTCTCTCCATTTCTCTCTGTCCTATCCAACAACAATAATAACTACAACAATAAAACAACAACGGCAACAAAAGGGAATAAATAAATAAAATAAAATATTTAAAAAAAAAAATAACAGTGAAATAAGATACGATGAAATAATAAATAAAAAAGGAGAGCTTGGGTGAAAGTGACTGCCCAGTAGTTATCATCTTTCTCTCTTTAAACCTATCTCTCATTACTCAAAATATTAACACAGTAAAGTAAATATATTTTAAAAAGAAGACCCAGGCAGTGAGACTGCTTTGTAGCTAGCATCATCTCTCTCTCTCTCTTCCTCTTTTTCTCTCCCTCTCTCTCTCTCTCCACATAGATAAATATACAATAAATTACAAGTATTTAAATCTGAAGACGTTGGGGTGAGGAGCTATGTTAGGAGTTCTGCCAAAGACATTCATGTCTGTGGATTCAAGAACCCAGTTTCAGTCCCCAACACCACCTTAGCTTGAGCTGACAGTGTTGTGGAGTTTCTCTGTGTGGTTTTCTCCCTGGATATGTGTATGGGAAAGAACATGAAGAGACTATTCAGAGAAATAAGGGAGTCCTCTGGTTGGGTCTAGTTTCCCATAAGGTGCATTCTGCTCCGTGTCCACAAGGCGGCGACATAACACAGCAGGACCCCTGCTGGGTGGACCGTGCTCCCACTGGTCGGGACTAGTTGTTGCTTTGGGCAGGGTGTTTCCAGTCTGCTCACAGGGTCTGTTCTTAGAAAGCTCCTTCCAGGATCTAGAGAGAGGCAGCCGACAGGGTTCAATGTGCAGAGCACTAGGCTTGAGTGACTGAGGCACCAGGTTCCCTGGCCTGGTGGGGTGCCCACAGAGACAGAAGGGTCCTGGACCTCTGCCTTTGCTCCCCCTGGGTCTGTCCCGTGGGCCAGTCTCCTTCTGCCTCCTGCACTGCTCCAACCCCCTTCTAGGAAAAAAAGCAATTTGAGCGCTTGTGCTGGGGTGCTGGTCCATGACAAACCTGCTGGAGTTGCCAGGCTTCCGTGCACAAGGACCAGGGTTAGAGCCCCGTTCCCCACCTGCAGGGGGTGAATGGTGAGGTATGTCTGCGGGGGTCTCTCTCACCTTTTCTCTATCTCACCCCTTCCTCTCTATTTCTCAGTGTAGTTTCAAATCAAAGAGAAAGAACAAACAGGAGAGGTTTGGATGGGAGGAATAGCCCCTGGCAGCCCTGGATTCCTAGTGTGGGCACAGAGCCTCAGCGATCAACCTAGTGGTATCCAGACTAGAAAATAGCACGGGGGAGGGGTAGATACCATAATGGTGATGCAAAGATACTCTCGTCCCTGAAGCTCTGAAGTCCCGGATTCAATAACCTGTATCATCATAAACTAGAGCTGATCCGGGCTCTGATTCAAAAGAAGAAAAAAAAGTATGTTAAGTAACAGCAGTCAGGAAAATGTTCAGCCAAGAAATGATTAAAAATGAATAAAAGAAAGAACGCAAGGAAGAAATATAAAATGGTGGGCTAGCACATATGTGGGATCCCTCGTGGTGCTGCGGATTAAACTGGTGGAATGAAGGACAAGCCTCCTGTTTTTCATTGGACCAGCAGCCTGCAATTACATCAAGTTTCAAAACTTAAAAAAAATCCAAGTTGTGCACAGTGCCTAGGGTCAGGGTGGAGGTCACACCAGCAGAAATCATTCAAGGGAATTCATTCCCTTGCAGCTGTTACCCAGAATGTCTCTGGGCTGTCCCCCTTGTTACAAAATTCTCTTGTGTCCCAGGAGGCAGGTCAGTGTACAGGGCCTTGGATGGTGATATCTGAGTTACTCTGACCTTTTTCTTATCAAGAAATGCTCTTCTCTCTCTTTCTCTCTCCCTCCCACCCTCCCCCTCTCCCTTTCCCTCCCCTTCTCCCTCTCCCTCTCCCTCTCAATTGTCTTCCTGATTTGGGTAACTCCTGATTCCACAGCTCTGATTTTTAATCATTTACTCTTTAAGACCAGTAGATAAGAGAACCAGGCCTTTACAAAATCACTGAATCTGTGGTTTAGTAATAAATTCGAATGACTTTGGTTGTTACGAATGCAGGTTTCAGCAGTGGCAAATGAAATCAAGTTCACATTTTTCCACTGAAGGTGTCAGTCAGTGGTGCAGATATTACTGTGTGCTAGGAGCTGGTTTCAAACCCTTAGTCCACTCCTGGAAGGGAGAAGCCTCACAGTCTCTGAAATGGTGCTGCACGTTCCTCCTCCTCCTTCCCCTCTGTATATTTTCCCTCTTGTTTTTTTCTCTATCCAATAAAATAAAAATTAGTTGGGGCTGGACAATGATGTGCCTGACTGAGTGCACACATCATGTGCTTGGACCCAAGTTCACACCTTAGCTCCCCACCTTCAGGGGGAAAGGTTCATGAGGGTCTCTCTCCCTCTCTAACTTCCTGCTATTTTTTCACTCTTTTTTCCCCTTATTGTTTGGGATTAATAGTGGGTTACAAGCTCATAGGATTACAGGTTATAGTCGCACGCCACTTCTATTACTGAAGTTCTGTGTTGCTACCTTCCCACCTCAAAAAAGATTATTACACTTTTCATAAAGTCTTAGAAACCATTTCTTCACTTCTCTTTTGTTTTTCAAGTTTCCTTTTTTTTTAATTTATTTTTTATTTAAGAAAGGATAAATTAACAAAACATTAGGGTAGGAGGGGTACAACTCCACACAATTCCCACCACCCAATCTCCATATCCCACCCCCTCCCCCGATAGCTTTCCCATTCTCTATCCCTCTGGGAGCATGGACCCAGGGTCGTTGTGGGTTGCACAAGGTGGAAGGTCTGGCTTCTGTAATTGCTTCCCTGCTGAACATGGGCGTTGACTGGTTGGTCCATACTCCCAGTCTGCCTCTCTCTTTCCCTAGTAGGGTGGGTCTCTGGGGAAGCGGAGCTCCAGGACACATTGATGGGGTCTTCAGTCCAGGGAAGCCTGGCCGGCATCCTGATGGCATCTGGAACCTGGTGGCTGAAAAGAGAATTAACATACAAAGCCAAACAAATTGTTGAGCAATCATGGACCCAAAGGTTAGAATAGTGGAGAGGAAGTGTTGGGGGGGGGTACTCACGGCAAACTCTAGTGTGCTTCTGCTTTCAGGTATATATTTTGCACTAGTTTATGGATACGTGTGAACATATGCTCTCTCTCACCGAAACTAGTGTATATCTAGGTTTTGGGACTTTGTTAGAAAGTGAACCACCTGGGATGGAATTAGAGAATACTATGAAAGGAGAGGTCTCACCCGAGTGATGAAGCTGAAGGGTTGTCATTCCACACCTGAAGTCTCTGGACACAGTCTGAGCTGAAGCATGTTGAGGTGGCAATCATTGCGTTGATTAGGTTGTGATCGGCAGATGCAATATTATTTGATATGGATTGGGAGAGGCATGCGGAAAAGTGGGCCCTATCCAAAGGTTCCAGGACTGAGAGAAATATAGGTTCTATAGTGGAGATGTGAGGTTCCTGCTGTCTTAGGGTTCAAAAAGACAATGGATAGTTAATGTTATTATCACATTATTTGGTAATTGGGTTAACTTTGAAAAGTCCTTCAAGTTTCCTTTGTGTCAGTTCTCCAGACGCCGCATATGAGTGAAACCTACAGACAGTCGAGTTTTATCTCTTTACTTAGAATGGCCTTTTTCATAATGCTTATGCTTTCAGTCCAGGAACAAGGAATTTTCTTCATTTTTTTGTGTCTCTACTTCTTCTAGCAATGTCTTAAGAGTTTTCTCTGTAAAAGTCCTTCATCTTCATGAGATTCACCCCCAAGGCATTTTATCTTTGGTGGTTGTCAATGGGATTGACTCTTCTATTTCTCTTTTCTCTTACTCTTTCTGTGTATACAGAAATGTCACAGATTTGTGTATTTTTTTATTTTGTATCCTGCTATTCTGCTGAATGTGTTCATTATTTCCAGTAGCGTGTGTGTGTGTGTGTGTGTGTGTGTGTGTGTGTGTGTGTGTAGTGTTTGGGGGTTTTCTAGGTAAATCAACCATGTCCCCCACAGATAGTGATAGTTTGATTTCTTCCTTTCCAACCTGTATATGTTTTGTTAAAATATTTTATTTATTATTGACTAGAGACAGAGAGAAATTGAGAGGGGAGGGGAAGATAGAGAGGGAAAGAGACAAAGAGACACTTGTAGCACTGCTTTACCACTTGAGAAACTTCACCTCTGCAAGTGGGGACCCGGGGCCTGAACACTGTAATGTGTGCACTTAACCAGATGTGCCATCACCGCTCCCAGTCTGAATAACTTAATATCTCTTTATTGTCTGATTGCAGTGACGAGGACCTCGAGAACTATGTTGAATAACAGTCCAGATAGTGGACGTGCTTTTCTGGTTCCCATTTAAGGGGGGAAGCTTTCAGTTCTTTTACCATTAAGAATGATGTTAGCTGTGGGTTTGTTAAATGTGGTCTTTATTATGGTGGTGTAGGGCATTGAACCTAGCACTTCAGAGCCTCAGGCTTGAGAGTGCCTTTCAATCACCATTGTGGTATCTACCCCGCCCCCTTTTCTGGTTTGGACGCCACTAGGTGGATTACAGAGGCTCTGTGCCAGCACTAGCACAGGGGCTATTCCTTTCCCCCCAAACCTCTCCTGTTTGTTCTCTCTCTTTGATTTGAAAGTACACTGAGAAATTGAGAGGAAGGGGTGAGGTAGAGAGATGGAGAGAAAGAGAGCCCCCCCACAGACCTACCTCACCTCTCATCCCCCTGCAGGTGGGGAACCGGGCTCTAACCCTGGTCCTGCATGGAAGTCTGGGAACTCCAGCTGGTTCATCACAAACCGGCACCCTAGCACATGTGCTCAAATCACTTTTTTCCTGGAAGGGGGATGGAGCAGTGCAGGAGACAGAAGGGGGCTGACCCGTGGCACAGAGACGGGGAAGAAAGGCAGAGTTCTGGTTCCCTCCAGGCCGGGGAACCTGGTGACTTAGCCACACAAGCCTGGTGCTCTGCCCAGTGAAGCCTGTCTCCTGCCTCTCTCTAGTTCCTGAGAAAGAACCTTCCAAGCACAGATCTTCTGAACATATAGAGAACACCCTGCCCAAAGCAACAACTAGTTGCTTGATAACTAGTTGCCAAGGGGTGGTGCAGTGGAAGCAAGGCACACCCAACAGGGACCCTGCTGTGTTTTGTCGCCGCCTTGTGGACACAGAGCATAATGCACTTTACGGGAGACAAGACCCAACCAAAGGGCTCTCCTATTTCTCTGAATATTCTCTTCATTTTCTTTCCCTGACATAGATCCAGAGAGAAAACACACAGAGAAACACCACAGCACTGTCAGCTCAAGCTAAAGGTGGTGTCAGGGACTATTGAAGCCACGGACATGAAAGTCTTTTGCAGAACTCCTAAGATAGCTCCTCAGCCCAAGGTCTTCTTATTTTAAATATTTGTGATTTATTTAATTATAATATTTAGCTATGGAAAGAGACCCTAACACAGCAGGAACCTTCCCCCTTTCTCTATAAAGCCCATTTTTCTCCCAGTCCTGGAACCTTTAGTGTGGGGCTTACTTTCCTGCAGGCTTCTCTCAGTGCATACCAACTGTCACTGCATCTGCTGATCCCAGCCTGATCAATTCAACCAGTACCACCTCGGCATGCTTCACTTCGGACTGCGTCCAGAGACGTCAGGCATGAAATGTCAACCCTTCAGCTTCACTACTTTGGTAAGACCTTTCCTAGCTCATAGGACTGCATATGTAGGTGTTTTTTAAAAATGCCAACAAGTCTCCCTAGATGGTATGTTGAAACTTCCAAAGCACTTTATATTTATTTAATTCTTTATTTTAGATTTTACTTGGTTATTAATGAGACAGATAGGTGGGCAGAAAAAAACCGGTTATCACTCTGGTACATGTGTTGCCAGGTATTGAAGTCAGTATCTAATGTTTGAGAGTCCAGTGCTTTATCCACTGCACCACCTCCCAGACCACTTTCTTATCTGTTGCACTGAAGAGAATCGATCTGAAGGACTATTATCCTAGTGAAATTTGAGACAAAATAAAGTGGAAGTGGAAATATCATTCAAATGTACTTGAGAGTGTTGGAGTCTGTATGAAAACATAGTGGTCAGAGTGTTCGGAGTGTCAAGGTTCCTACTTTCGATCATGATTTATTTTTATCTGCAACAGTGATTAAAGGTAGTGAAGTGAGCACCACAAGTCTCAGAAATAGTTTGCTTTTTTTTTTTTTTAAAGTTCACATATATAAAGTTTCTCTAGATTCCACATATGAGTGAGATCACCTGGTAGTTGTCCTTTATCTCTTTGCTTATTTTGCTAAGCATAAGCACCTCCAGTTCCATCCATCTTGTCCCAAAATCATAGCATCCTCCTTTTTGCCTGCCGAGTAATATTCAGTGGGATATATTCAGTCCCATAGCATCTTTAGACTGTCATCTGCCAATGGACATTTAAGCTGCTTCCACTCATTGGCCACTCTGACTAATGCTGCTATGAATATGGGGTCGCATATGCCTTTTTTTTTTTTTTTACCAGATTACTGATCAGCTCTGGTCTATGGTGGTGTGGGGGATTGAACCTAGGACCTTAGAGCCTCAGGCTTGACAGTTTTGCATAACCCATAACCATTATGCTGTCTACCCCAGCCACATATTCCCTTTTGGGTAAGTGTGTGTTCTTAGGGTAAATACCGAAGAGTGGTGTCGCCTGGTCATGTGGTGTTCTCATTTTTATTGAAAGGTGCTCCGCATCACCTTCCTAAGGGGCTGACCAGTTTGCCTCCCCACTAGCAGCACAGAAGAGTCTCTCCAACACCTGTCCTGTTTCCTGTGTTGTTGGTGTAGGCCATTCTCTCAGCTGAAAGATGTAACCTCAGTGTGTTTTTTTACATTTATTTTCCCTTTTGTTGCCCTTGTTGTTTTTCATTGTTGTTGTTATTGATGTCTTTGTTGTTAGGACAGAGAGAAATAGAGAGAGGAGGGGAAGACAGAGATGGGGAGAGAAAGATAGACCCCTGCAGACCTGCTTCACCGCCTGCTTCACTCCCCTGCATGTGGGGGGCCAGGGGCTCCAACCGTGACCTTAGGTGGGTCCTTGCGCTTTGTGCCACCTGCGCTTAACCTGCTGCGCTACTGCCCGACTCCCAAATTTTTTTATTATTTTTATTTATTTACTAGATAGAGACAGCCAAAAATTGAGAAAGAAGGGGGTGATAGAGAGACAAAGTGACATCTGCAACACTGCTTCAGCATTTGAGAAGCTTTCCCCCTGCAGGTGGGGGCCGGGGGCTCCAGCCCAGGTCCTTGCGTATTATAACATGTGCGTTCAGCCAGATGCGCCACCACCCGGCCTCCTCTGTAGCTTTTGTTGGCCTTTGTCTCATAATAAGTGATGTGGATGGAGCATTTCTTCATGTGTCTGTGGGCCATATGTATCTGGAGAGCTGCCTGCTCAGTTCTTTGTCCCACTTTTTACTGGGTTGTTTTGGGTTTTTTTTCTTGTTAAGCTATGCCAGTTCTTTGTACATGTTTGATATCAGTCATTCGATGTATGATGTGTAAAGATTTTTTCCCAGTTTCTGAGTTGCCTATTTAGCTTTGGTAGTTGGCTTTCAGTGTATAGAAGCTTCTTGATTTGGTACTGTCCAATTTGTTTTCTCTTGTTTTCATCTCACATGCCCAGGGACAGGAGCCTCCCAATATATATGTCTTTGGTGTTAAGATCCTGCAGTGTTTCGCTGTATTTTCTATACATTTTAGAGTATCTGGTCTAATGTCTAGATCTTTGATCCATTTTGATTTTGATTTTTGGTGCATGATATTAGGCAATGATGTAGTCGTATTTTTCTATATGTGTCTGTCTAGTTAATCCAGCACCATTTGTTGAAGAGGCCTTCTTTATTGAAGTTGTAGATAATTTTTAATGGTGTGTGTGTGTGTGTGTGTGTGTTGTTTTAATTTCTTTAGTGGGGAATTAATGTTTTACATTTGACAGCAAATACAATAGTTTGTATATGCATAACATTCCCCAGTTTTCCCTATAATAATACAACCCCCACTAGGTCCTCTGTCATCCATTTTGGACCTGTATTCCCCACCCCCCCACCCACCCCAGAGTCTTTTACTTTGGTGCAACATGCCAACTCCAGTTCAGGTTCTACTTGTGTTTTCTTTTCTGATCTTGTTTTTCAACTTCTGCCTGAGAGTGAGATCATCCCATATTCATCCTTCTGTTTCTGACTTATTTCACTTTACATGAATTTTTCAAGGTCCTTCCAGGATTGGCTGAAAATGATGATGTCACCATTTTAATAGCTGAGTAGTATTCCCTTGTGTATATAGACCACAACTTGCTCAGCCACTCAAAGTTGTAGATAATTTTTGATAAAACAGCTGCTTTAATGTGTGTTCTTCCATTTCTGTATGTCATTTTCTATTTCTTGTATCAATGTTCTGTGGTTTTCCTTATAAAGGACCTTCCCTCCTCTGTGATGTTCTCTCTGAAGTATTTTATTTTTTAGGTTTGATTGCAAATGGGATTAAGTTCTTCAATTCCCTCTTCCCTAATTTGTCTTTTTTTTTTTTTTACCAGAGCACTGTTCAGCTCTGGTTTATAGTGGTTCAGGGGATTGAACTTGGGACTTTGAAACCTTAGGCATTAGAGTTTCTTTACATAACCAGCATGCTGTTTACCTTCTGCCTTAATTTGACATTTCTTTTTTTAATTATTTATTTATTGGATAGAGACAGCCAGAAATTGAGAGGGGAAGGGGGTGATAGAGAGGGAGACAGGGGGGGAGGGAGAGACCTGCAGCCCTGCTTCACCACTTGCAAAGCTTTCCCCCTGCAGGTGGGTACTGGGAGCTTGAACCTGGGTCCTTGCGCATTGTAACCTGTGCGCTCAACCAGGTGCGCCACCACCTGGCCCCCTAATCTGTCATTTCTATATAGAAATGCTACAGATCTATGGGTGTTAACTTTGCATCTTGCTACTTTACTGAGTCCTTGCACATAGTAACAGGTACACCAGCACCTGCCCCCCCCCCCGTTACTATCCATACAGGTGAATCTTTATTCTGTCTCCTCCTTCCCTCTCAACTTTCCTCTGTCCTATCAGATAATAGGAGGAAAAGGAGAAGAATGACTTCAAGGATTGGTGGATTTCTCATGTGGGCTCCAAGCCTCACCAGTTACCAGTAACCCTGGTGGTAATAAAAACAAAAGTCAGACACTGATTCAAAGGGACATGAGCGCCACCATGTTCATAATCGCATTATTCAAAGTAGCCGCAGTGTGGAAGCAGACTGAGTGTCCATGGAAATGTGACTGGATACAGAATTCCTCAAGGGAGTTCGTCTCAGTTACTTACAGAGATGGCACATGTCCTTCGGGACCAAGTGGATGGGACTGGAGGTGACAGTGCTTCCTAGTACTCTATGGATGAAAAACGCCTACTGGACAGCACCACTCAGAAATGGAAGGTAGATGACTGAAATGCTTGAGCTTGGAAAAAAGAAAAAGTCACTCTGCCTCTAAAACTTCGAGAGAAGTGGTTATCCATGGCGATTAAGAGTACAGGACATCAGTGGTGTGAGTAGTGTTGTGACTAGAACCCTATTATCTTATATTCATGTAAATCAGTGCTAAAATTTTAATTTTAAACTGGAGTAAGGATCCCAGTTCGAGCCCCCGGCTCCGCACATCCCGGGGAGTCGCTTCACAAGGGGTGAAGCAGGTCTGCAGGTGTCTATCTTTCTCTCTCCCTCTCTGTCTTCCCCTCCTCTCTCCATTTCTCTCTGTCCTATCCAACAACGACAACATCAATAGCAACAACAGGAACTACAGCATTAAAATAACAAGGGCAACAAAAGGGAATAAATAAATATCGTTTTTAAATTTTAATTTCAAAAAGGTCCAGCTTCTTAGCTTTCAATAGAAGTGGTCCACACACTTTAAACTCAAACTCCTCAAAATATTTATTTGCCAGGGAGTCAGGCTTTAGTGCAACAGGTTACGGGCAGGTGGCACAAAGCACAAGGACCGGCATAAGGATCCTGGTTCGAACCCCGGCTCCCCACCTGCAGGGGAGTCGCTTAACAAGCGGTGAAGCAGGTCTACAGGTGTCTGTCTTTCTCTCCCCCCTCAGTCTTCCCCCATCTCTCTCCATTCCTCTCTGTCCTATCCAACAATGACGACAACAATAATAATAACTACAACAATAAAACAAGGACAACAAAAGGGAATAAATAAATATTAAAATAGGTATATATATATTTGCCATCAGGGTTATCACTGGGGCTCAGTGCCGGCACAAATCCTGTGCTTCTAGCAGCCATCTCCACCTCTCCCCTTTTTTTTAACTTGATAAGACAGAAATTAAATGCGAGGGGGATAGAGAGGAAAAGAGATGGAGAGACACCTGCAGCCCTGCTTCACCACTCCTGAAGCTTCACCCCTGCACCCCTGGACCCTGCACATGGTGATGTGTGTGCTCAACCAGGTGCACCACTGCCCAACTTACCCTGTATTTCTAAAAGCAGTTTTACTGGGGGTGGGGAGGTAATGATTTACTGTACAGTTGTTGACACATGGGTAAAATCTCTCATCTCAACATAAGTGTTTGCAGAACAGCAGAACACTCTCGCCCCCAGCTTAGGTCCTTTGCACCATCATGTCCAGGACCCCAACAATCACCCCACCCCAAGCTCCCTCCTGCCCTCCTTCCCCAGAGTCCATTGTGTGGGTGCAATATACCAAACCCAGTCCAAGTTCAACTTCGTGTTTTACATTCTGTTTTTGTTTCTTTATTTTTTATTTTTTTTATTTTTTATTTAAGAAAGGATTAGTGAACAAAAGCATAATGTAGGAGGGGTACAGCTCCACACAGTTCCCACCACCCAATCCCCATAACCCACTCCCTCCCATGGTAGCTTTCCCATTCTCTATCCCTCTGGGAGCATGGACCCAGGGTCATTGTGGGATGCAGAAGGTGGAAGGTCTGGCTTCTGTAATTGCTTCCCCGCTGAACATGGGCGTTGACTGGTCGGTCCATACCCCCAGTCTGCCTCTCTCTTTCCCTAGTAGGGTGGGTCTCTGGGGAAGCTGAGCTCCAGGACACATTGGTGGGGTCTTCAATCCAGAGAAGCCTAGCCAGCATCCTGGTGGCATCTGGAACCTGGTGATTGAAAAGAGAGTTAACATATGAAGCCAAACAATTTGTTGAGCAATCATGGATCCCAAGCTTGGAATAGTGGAGAGGAAGTGTTAGGGAGGTACTCACTGCAAACTCTAGTGTAATCCTGTTTTCAGGTATATATTTTGCAGTAGTTTATGGATACGTGTGCACATAAGCTCTCTCTCACAGAAAGTTTCTTTATTTTTTTAAGTATGGGGCAAAGGCAGTTTTTATTTTTATTTTTTATACTTATTTCCTTTTGTTGCCCTGGTTGTTTTATTGTTGTAGTTATTATTGATGTCGTTATTGTTGGATAGGACAGAGAAATGGAGAGAGGAGGGGGAGAGAAAGATAGACACCTGCAGACCTTCTTCACCGCCTGTGAAGCGACTCCCCTGCAGGTGGGGAGCCGGGGCTCAAACCGGGATCCTTACATGGGTCCTTGTGCTTTGCGCCACCTACGCTTAACCGGTTGAACTACTGACCGACTCCCTTGTTCTTGTTTCTTTTTTTTTTTAATTTTGTTTTTTTTAATTTTTTTTTAAATTTTGTTTTTGAGAGAGATGCAGAGAGTGAGACACACACACACACACACACAGAGAGAGAAACACCAGAGCACTGCTCAGCTCTGGCTTATGGTGGTGTGGGGGATTGAACCTGGGACTTACGAGCCTCAGGCATGAGAGTCTGTTTGCATAACCATTATGCTGTCTCCCCCGCCCTCTTGTTTCTTAAGTTACACCTGCGAGTGAGGTCGTCCCACATTTCTGAGATCATCCTTGGCTGATCTTGTGTAAAGTGATTGTCTCCAGCTCCATCCAAGACTAAGCAATGCACATCCCTTCATTCTTCTTAACAGCTGAGTAGTATTGCGCTGTGTGTAGATGCCAACACTTTCATAGCTGTTCTGTCATTGGCTACCTGGCCAGGAGAGACCCTTGACGGGAAGAAACACCTGTGAGTCCAAATTCCGGAGGGGAGCGAGGCCAGGGAGCTCCCCCCCACCCCACCCCCCCCCCGCCCCAGTCCCAGGTGCAGGCTCCGCCCCATCCTGCTTCTGACTCCGCCCCCCACAGACCCTTAGAGTAAATCTCTGGACCCGCCTACTTTCAGTAGCATCGCTGGCCACTGCAGTTCCCACCACTCGCAGACCGGAAGTGCTTGTCCTGGGCCACACGCAGGTGGCACCATGGATTTGCACTGGCGTCGCGCCTCCAGCTTCACTCTTGGCCCAGTCACCTACACAGCTGCTCTCTCGTCCCAGGTGAGTCCCGCCTGGCCTCCCCGCTGCCCGCGCGGGTGCACCACTGCCTGATGCCCCCTGGGCCTGTCCCTATGTGGCCCGGACAGTGTCCTCCAGCCCTGTCTTCCGGGAAGTGACTGTGGGGGTCCCTGAACCCCTCTCCCCCTGTGGGATCCGCCCATCCCCAGGCAGGTGCTTAGGGCTGAGACTGCAACTCCGCCTCCCTGGGCTGCAGAGTATGGGGGGGGGGCGCCCAAGGCAGAGGGTCCCCGAAGCCCTGGGTTTGGGGTGCTGCACCGCCCAAGGGTGCAGAGGTGCTCCAGGGACAGGCAAGGGTCCACTTCTAAAGAGAAAAGCTGGGGTTCACTTCTTAAAGAAAAACGCAGTTAGGGGGCATCTCCTGCTGTCACCCACGTGGCCTGGGGCGGTGGCCTGAGAATCTGCTGCTTCTGCCCTGAGTCTGCTGACCAGCCAGACCAGGTGACTCTCTGCACAGAAACTGTCACTTCGAAGCTGCGGCTGTGAGTGACTGTGGGGAGGTGACCACTGTCTAAAGGGCAGCACCAAAGTGCCTGGGGCCCCATCTCCTGGGGACATGGGTCCAGCTGGGTCCACCAGCAGCATAGACACAGCCTCTGCATGAGACCCCCGGGACACTGCCCTCCCTCCCCCCCCAAAATCGTATGTTTGAGAGTCATCAATTTTTTTTTATTCTTCCAGGGTTATTGCCGGGGCTCAGTGCCTGCACCACGAATCCACTGCTCTTTGAAGCTATTTTTTCTTTTGTTGCCCTTGTTTTATCATTGTGGTTATTATTATTGTTATTGATATCGCTGTTGTTGGATAGGAAGAGAGAAATGGAAAGAGGAGGGGAAGACTGAGAGGGGGAGAGAAAGATAGACACACCTGCAGACCTGCTTCACCGCTTGTGAAGCAACCCCCCTGCAGGTGGGGAGTTGGGGGCTCAAACCAGGACCCTCATGCCGGTCCTGAAAATGACATCCAGGAGTTATACAAACAACAGCTAAGAACTATGCAGCGCCATCGGGTGCAGCCCGGCAGTGCAGGCCCGATGCTCGCCAAGGCCCTGCTCCCGGCGGAAGGGGAGACGGAGGGTCTCGGCAGGTGCTGGGAAGGCGTCGGGCAGTGTCAGGTGATGGGACCTGCACGGGTCCATATCTCACTTTCCTTCTCTGAGTGTCTCTCCTCACTGGCCAGCAGGGTAGGTAGAGATGTCGCTTTGACTTGATGGCACCAGAAATGTTCAGGGTGGGTGTTTCACATGTTGATTTGATGTGAGATACTGAGATCCCCATGAGAAGGAGGCATGAGAGCATCTTGCCCCCACCTCCAGGCTCTGGGCTCCCTGGCTGGGGGTCTCCCCCCAACTGATGCTAGGTGTGAACACACCTCAAGTCACGGGACACTGTGCTAATCAACAAACAAAAAGTAAAAGCTACCGACATCCCAGGACTCTCAATACCTTGCACTGTGCCATGAATACTTATATAGCACTGTTGGGAGTGAGGGGAGTCAAAATAGGACATGGGCAAGAATAACAAACGAATTAATGTCTTTGATTTATTTATTTACTTTTGCCTTCAGGGTTATCGCTGGGGTTCAGTGGCAGCACTGCAAATCCACTGCCCTTGGTTGCCATCTTTTTTCTATTTTATTGGATAGGGTAGAAATTGAGAAAGGGGGAGATAGTGAGAGAGAAAAACACCTTCAGACCTGCTTCTCCACTTGTGAAGTGCCCCACTACAGGTGGGGAGCAGGAGCTCAAATCCTGGCCCTTGTGTGGGTACTTGCGCATAGTACTATGTGTGCTTAACCAGGTGCACCACTGTCTGGCCCCATGAATTAAATGTCTTTTTATTTTAACTTCCACTCTGGGGGTATTTCCTTGTCTGAAATAATCTCCTGCTTTGTCCAGTCGGCATTCAAATCTTAATCTTGACAGGTAGGAAGTAGGTGAGTAGGCAGATAGGTAAGTGATGCTTACATGACCAGATGTAGCTAATAATTAAAAAAAAAAGATTTTTTTAATGAGAGAGAGGGAGGGAGCTAGAGAGTCCGGCAGTGTAGCCACTGTGCCGCCTCCGGAGCCCCGTGGCCATGAGGCATCCGAGCGCACGGTTTGCACAGACATTGGGGAGCTCGCAGCTGGGCCTCACAGGGAAAGTGATTAAGGTTTGCAAAGACCTTCAAACGAGTGAGCTGGATAGATTTCACCTGGGGGAGAAGCCTGCTAACCAGAGGGGAAGGAGGAGAAAACACCTAAGAGACGCCGGGACGGGACAGACAGGAGACAGTGGAGGAAGAGGAGCGGCGTCTCCACAAGGACAACACAGTACGTGCTGTTTCCTGCATCTCTGAAATCTTGTGTAGCAAAGCAGAGATGGTGCAGCTGCCCTCTGTGTGGGGTCGGGGCGGGGGGGCAGCTAAGCGATCTCTCAGCGGCCTGGGCTTTCCATGGGGCAGCCCTGATCTCAGGGGGTCCGAACTCTTCTCCTATCACCCAGAAAACTTGAACAAGCCCTCAGGGTCCCCGGGACACTTGAATACAGTTTGCTCTTGGCCCCTTTGATACTCCTGAATCCTTAAATCTTCCTCCTCAGAAAAGCTCTAAGAGCCGTCTCTCGGCTGCATTCAAGACCCAGGTACCAGCTGCCATGCCAGGTAGTCAGAGAGCTGGTGCCGATCCCTCAGGGCCCGGGACACAGGTCGAGCTTTATCCTGGCACCTGCTTCCTGCCCAGTTCCAACCTGTCCTCCGGCCTCCGGGGCTGAAAATTAAAATCATTAATCACTGCAGTTATATTCATGGCAGACTTGTTGCCGAGAACTCAGGGAACAGCAGGGCTGGAATCTCCCTCACTTTTATATTCTCTCTGCTTCCTGGAGTGTCACTCAGCCCCTGTCCCCTCCTGTCACTCAGCCGTCTGGATGGCAGACGAGGCTGGAGTCAAGCTGCAGAGGACAGAGGTCGCCCTGCAGACACTTGCAGCTTCTGCCTGAAAAAAGACCTGGAGAGGTTTAATGGTTTGTAAGTTTCTCCTGTGGTTTAAGCAACAGCTTTCTAGGGATCTCCCTCCCTCGGGCTTTATTAAGAGTTAATGAAAATAAAACACGTTGACAAAAGTAAACTGCTTCATGTTGTCAGTGCCATTCCTACAGCAGCTTAAACTGGAGACCTGGGACTCAAGGTAAGTCGCCCCCACAGGGCTACTGAGCCAGCCGCCGCCCTCCGAGGCTGTTTGGGTCTCCTCCCGGCTGCTGGGGCCTAAGGCTCAAGCAAGTGTGAAAAAGTTTCTGGGGTGTGGGACCCGATCCTGAGACCTGGGACTGAGAGGCAAAAGCTCTCTCAATGTTCCTATGGGTCCTCCCTCCCACCCTCCTCAGACTTTTGCCCACAAGTGTCCTGCAGGACCCAAGAAGCAGGAAAAACACTTGTCTCCTGGGGGGATCCGATCCCGGGACCTGGGACGTGAGAGGCGGGAGCGCTGAGCATGTTTCTATTGTCCCTCCCACCCACCCTACGCGGATTTTCGCCTACATGTCTCCTTCAAGCAGCAAAGCCTGACCAAGTGTGAAAAGTATCTGGGGGTCCTAAGTGTCTAGGGGGATCCTGGGGGGGTCCTAAGTGTCTTGGGGGATCCTGGGGGGGGCCTATCGGGGAGGCTCTACCTCCTTCCTCCTACCTACCTCCTTCCTCCTACCTCCTACCCTACCTACCTCCTACCTCCTTCCTCCTACCTCCTACCCTTCCTACCTCCTACCCTACCTACCTCCTTCCCTACCTACCTCCTTCCTGTCCCTTCCTACCTGCCTCCTTCCCTACCACCCCCCTTCCCACCTACCTCCTACCCTACCACCTACCTCCTTCACCACCTACCTCCTCATCTCCCTACCTCCTCATCTCCCTACCTCCTCATCTCCCTACCTCCTCATCTCCCTACCTCCTCATCTCCCTACCTCCTCATCTCCCTACCTCCCCCTGCGGGAGGCAGGGGGAAAACACTTGGCTCCCGGGGATCCGATCCCGGGACCTGGAGCGTGAGAGGCGAGAGCGCTAGCAGTGTTCCTAAACCCCCCGCCCACCACCTTAGGCGGATTTTAACTTACTTAGCTCTCCACCAGGGCTCATCTCTCTAAAGCTCAAACACGTGTGAAAGTGCTCAGAGCACCGGCTTTTGAGGCCTTTGATCGATCCTGGGAGCGCTTCTGCAGGGCTATTCACCCGCCTCCTGGACTTCTGCCCCCAAGTCTCCAGGATGGGGGGTGGCAGGGGGCTGAGGCTGCAAAAGCTGAAAATGCTTCATACACTGGGGTGTGAGGGGCAGCAGGGGGGATTGAACCCCAGACCTGGGACATGAGAAACATGCCAATCTCCAGAGCTGTTCACACACACACACACACACACACACACACACACACACTGTCAACTCTCTCCTTCAAGCTGTGACAAACAAGGATTGAACCCAAGGCCCTGTGAGCCCAGGTGGGCTCTGGGCTCACCGCCCCCCAACACCCACACAACTCTCTCAACTTCCTGCAGGAGAATCTGCTACAGCAGCCCCTGCCAGGAGAAGGGGCAGAGAAGGGTGAGAATTGACTAAAGTGGAAATAGGAGGGGACCCCCCAACCCCTGAAGTGTCTCCAGACCAGGGGCTGCTGGGGGCCTTGAGGGGACGGGTGGATGGCTTCATCCAGGTCAGCAGCCTGTGGCCAGCATTGGGCTGTGGGGACGTGGCGCCATCTGTTGACACCGGAGGTTGGTGCCCTGCCCCTGAGCCCCCTACACCATCTGCCCGGCCCTCACCCCCCAGCCAGCGCCTGCTTTGCTGTCTGGATCGGACAGCATGCAGCACATTCACTCAGCAGACCCCACGGGCTGGGACCCGGAGGCCCTGCCGCCACAAGCCAGAGCTGACGGGGGCTCTGGACAAAAGGAAAAAGACATCAAAAAGGACCATTTTAAAAAAGATTTATTAGAGAATGAACCGGAGTATCACTCCAGCCTTGGCAGTGGCCGGGGTCAAACTCTGGGCCTCATACGTGGAAGTCCCTTGCTCTGCCTGTGGCCCCATCTCCTTGCCCAGGGATCTCTCAGGCCTCGGAGAAAGCTCAGTGGGAGAGCACAGGACCTGTGCACCCAAGGCCTCCCGTGCTGGAGGTGCCCTCCCACCCCAGGCCCAAGTCCAGTTTTCTCTACCTGAAAGGCATTCAAAATTAGAGGAAGGAGAGCAGCCCTCAGGCGTTGGCTTGTCTGAGATGGCGGGCTGGGGGGCTGGGCAGCGGTGCACCCAGGTAAGCACATGCTACCACGCACAGGGCCAGAGTTCAAGGCCCCTGGTGCCACCTGCAGGGAAAGAAGCTTCACAAGTGGCCAAGCAGTGCTGCAGGCCCTTCTCCCCACCCCCCAATTTCTGTCCTATAAAAAGGTCATGCCCACAGCCCTGCTCCACCTATTGTAAAACATCCTCCCCCCCCCCCGAAGGTGGAGAGTGGGGATGGGGACTTGAACCTGAGTCCTCACTCAAGGCAAGGTGTGCACTCTACCAAGTGCGTCATCACCTGGCCCTTCTTGCCCAGATTCCCAATTAATCCCCCACCCTTCTCCAGAGAAGCCAGCAGCAGAGGCAGGCGGGGGGGGGGGGGGGGCGGAAAGGACGGGATACATGCTGACCCCTGCTGCAAGTTCATGATCCCCAAAACTGTGGCTCTAACCACGACACTACCTCAACCCAGTGTCAGATGTCTTCACTATGAGCAAGCAGCCCAGAGGCCCCAAATCTAACAAAATTGGCCCTGGGCTCCTGGGTAAGCGGGGCTGGGGCCACCCGCCCCCCGCAAAGTGCAGGCACGGCCCGAGAAGGGACACGGGTGGGCACGGAGTGGCCCTCTGCCGGCGGCAGCCCCGCGGTGTCCAGTGCGTGTGCGGAGTGCTGCTCCCGCTTCTCTTCTCCATCTTGCCCTCCCCTGTGACGCTAGTAAACCGTGAAAGACAGGAAGAGCCGGGTGCGAGCAGGAACACAGGAGCGCACAGTGCCTGGGGGCGCCAGGCTCCTCCTCAGCTCCCCTGACTGAAGGACACGTGGACCCACCAACATGACAAAGACAGAAAAATACTACGATACCGATGTTTAATGATGAAAACATGACAGCATGGGGGGGAGTGCTGCTGTGTGACAAACCGGGTTCAAACCCCTCAGTCCCCACCTGCAGGGGGGAAGCTTCCAAGTGGTGGAGCAGGGCTGCAGGTGCCTCTGTCTCTTCCTCTTTCCTCCCTCCTGATTTCTCTGTCTCTCTCCAATAAAACAAAAAATCACAGGACCGCCAAGGAGTCCCGTGACTCCCTGGACTGGGCTGGGGCTGGAAGGATTCGCGTCCCCTTATCGCGCTCAGCGCCGAAGAGCAGGTGCAGGAGCCAGAGGCGGAGCTGGGCTGGAAACGGCCACCGCCGCCCAGCTCTCCCGGCTGACACTGTCCTCTGACGAGGGGACACAGAGGACCCCGGGCAGCGCCGCCCCTGTGTCCCCTCCCTCTATGCCTGACCTTTGACCTGGGCAATGACCTCCCACCTGCCCGGGGCCCCCCAATCCCTGACCAGCACCAGCATGAGGACTCACCACGCTTCAGGGTGTGGGGGGCTGCCATGGGGCCAAGGTGACCCCTCACTGGTCAAGGCTGTTCCCCCAGCGCAGGCTGCACCGTCCTGTGTCCACATTGAGACCCCAGTGGTAGGAAGTGGCACAGGGACGCAGCTCCGCCATAGCAGCCTGAGTCCTGCATCTGCGCAGGCGTGGACTTGCGGGCCACGCCCACACACGCACCCTCACGTCCAGCCACGTCAGGCCCCGCCCACCAGGTTCTGACTCCGCCCTGTACCCCAGCCCCACCCACCAGGGACTGGCGGCTGGGCTGCTCTAGGCAGCTCCTCATGACCCGCAGCAGGTGGAGGGTGCGGAGCCTCCCACCCTGGGAGGTAACCACACATGGGGTGGCCACGCCCAGAAAAGTGACTTAGGAGACTATGCATTGGCATAGCCATATTTCCAGCCCAGGCAAAGATGGGGCTGTAGACACAGAGGGGCGCCCTGATGGTGGAAGGTGGGGAGAGGGACCAGGTGGTGGTGCACCAGGTGCCATGTCCTCAGACCCAGGTTCAAGCCTCACGTCTCCACTTGCATGGGCAAGACTCAGGAACAGAGGGTCAGTTTTGTAGCGCTATCTCCCCAAATGCCCCCTCCCCCATTAAAAGGAGTAAAAGGAAAAGAGGTCGGTGGCTGGCAGTGGCAGTCATCATGCAGTCACCAATCACCAACAACAACCCTGGTGGCATAGATAAGTACATACATAAGAAACAAGATGTAAGACACTAAGGCGGCCCAGATGGAGCTTCTCCCCTCCTGGTGGGGCTGTGCCCACGGAGCAGCACCCAGGTGCCAGATGGGGACACAGAAGGCTGTTGTGCACATGCCTCTGTGATTCTCCAGCTCCATCACTGACACTTCACTCTGTATGATTTTTGAAGTGACCTGCGGGGCAGGCTGGGACGTTTCAGGAGAAAACAAAATAAAGGAGGGCAGGCATCTTAAACCTTTGCAGTCAGCAGACTACAGTCTCAACGGCCTTGATGGGGATTTATATATTCCGACTTAAATGTTAAAGGGGAGAGATGTTTTGTTGCAGAAACTCAGAGAGACAGAGATGGTGTTATATGCCACTCTAGTATGCTAAAATTAAGGGAAGACAGAACCATGTGTGGAAAGTCAGTTTTCTGTGTGAGCAGAGTCTCAGGGGTAATCTCTGTTTCTTTCTTAAATGAAAAGGATAAAATTGGGGCCGGGGAGGTGGCACATCGGGTGAAGATTTAGAGTCTCGAGCCTGAGGCACTGACTTAGATCCCCAGCACAGTATGTGCCAGAGTGACGCTCTGGTTCCACTACCTCCTCCTCCTCCATCCACCGTCAATAAATAAACATTTAAAAAATTGTTAAAATAAAGAAAACAAAATGAAAAAGAGAAGAGTTCATTTTCAGGTGGTTCACTTCCTAACAAAGTCACAAAACCTAGATATAGAACAAGCGATGCTTTTTAAAAGCCCACTTTATTGGGGAAGGTTTGTGACTGATAGTTCAGCTGCTGACACAAGGATACAGTTTTCTCCCTTCTCTCTGTCCTACCAAATTAAAAAAGGAAGAAAGACAAAAGAGGAAAAAATATGGCCACCAGGACTAGTGAGTCATCCCATAGGCACAGAGCCCAGTTGATAACCCAGGTGGCACTAGGAAGTAAGGCAGACAGACAGACTGTAAAGGTTCTTTAAACACCAGTCCCCATATGAGAGCACATGGACAGGGGAAGCTTCACAAAAGGTGGAGCCATGCTGTGGTTTCTCTCTGCCTCTCCCTCCCTCTGCAATCATCTCTCCCTGTCCACAATTCTCCCTCACTGGCTCTCACCTCTAAATTAAAAGCAAATCAGCAGTCCATCATGATCAGTGGAATCTACCAGGGGCCTAACTAGAAATGATGGTCATCAAAAATAATATATTCTAAGAACCAGATACTCAATACGCCATAGAGAAAAATTAAACATTGGTTTCAGAGTAAATTGTGAGATTCACATGTTAAAGTGCAAAAAGCCGTATCACACAGAATGCTCAGAAATAACCAGAACGGCAGTGTTTTTCTGCCACCTTGTGGATATGCTGAAGAATGCATCTGAATAGAAAAAGTCAGACCTCTACTTATATTCTTTACGTAGTAATAATAATAACAATAACAATAATAATAATAAATGAAACATCATTGAAAAAAGTATTTAAGAAATGCACTGTGTACAATATGTTAGCTCTCCTTTCCACAAAATGCTTAGAAACAACCTGGATTGTGATATTTTGCTGCCGCCTTGTGGACACACTGTAGAATGCATCTGAATAGATAAATTCATCACCTCCCAGTGTAAGCTTTATATATTCAAAGATAGACATGTCAATGCACTTAAAAATAATTAAGGGCGAGGGAGACAGCATAATGCAAAGGTGATGCATACAGACTCTCCTGCCTGAGGTTCTGAGGTCCCAGGTTCAGTCCCTTGAACCACCATCAGTCAGAGCTGAGCAGTGCTCTGCTAAAATAATAATAATAATAACTATTATTATTATTATTATTATACAGAAGCTGGGGAAGTGGGGAGGTGGCTCAGTGGTGGAGATCAGGTCTTGAATGTGTGATTCCAGGTTCAACCCCTGCCCCTCCTGGGCCTGGTTGTTTCTCTGGAGCCCTTCCCCTCTTTACATGGATAGGAAATGCTTTTAAATGAATGAATACAGACCACCAGCTTCTCAGAAGAGGGAAAAGACCCCTAGACCACAGGGAGGTATACAGACACACCGGAGAACAGGAGCTTCTGGAGAAGGGCAACTTGCCTGTTCCTGGGGGACCTGATTCCAAAGACCATATCTGAACCGGCACCTTGTGGTGAGTGAGCTAGCAGCGCTCTGATTCCGTTATTACACCGCTCACCCCCATTCTCTCAAGAAGGCCTGCTGCCTTCCTTTCTGTGTCTGAGGAACAATCATGAGCCAGGGATGCTCACAGTCAGCAGACAGCTGATGTGGCACCTGTGCGCAACTGTGGCTCAAACATCGAGGACTCCCCTCTGCCGAGTTCCAGCCAGATGGGACCAGAGAACTTTCTCCTCTTTTTTCCCCTTTTATTTGATAGGACAGAAACTGAGAAGGGGAGGGAAATAGAGAGGGAGAGAGACAAATAAATACCTGCATCCCTGCTTCACTATTCCGGAAACTTCTCCCCTGCAGGTGGGGGAAGAGTGCTTGAACTCTGGTCCTTGAGCACGGTAGCGTCTACGCTCTACCACATGCACCACCGCGTTGGCCCCAGCTTCCCTCTCTGCTTGCTCTCCGAGAACTGGGTTTTTGCTAGTAGGATTTTGCTTCCTTACTGCGTCTTTTGCCACTTTTATTTTTAATTTAATTATTTTATTGGATAGGACAGAGGGAAATTGAGAGGGAAAGAGTAGAGAGGGAGAGAGATGGAGAGACACTTGCAGACCTGCTTCACCACTCCTGAAGCCTCCCCCATGCAGGTGGGGACCCAGGGCTTGAACCTGGGTCATCATGGATTTTAATATGTGTGCTCAACTGGGTGTGCCACAACCTAGCCCCAAGCCACTTTTATTTTAAAAAATCACTATGAACTGGATTTTATTTGGAGTTGTTTTCGGTGAGAGTGCAGACCTGGATTATTCGGTCTTGAGTGGACCGCTGAGACAGTGAAGATCAAAGCCCACTCTGGGCTCCTGGCTTTGCCCGAAGCACCTTGGCTCAGAGGTGAGTATTTGGGTACTCTAGCACCGAGAGATCTCTATATCAATGTCTAGATTAATGTCTAGATCAATGTCTGTCCAGTCCTGACCTTTTTTTTCTTTCAAAATCAAATTTCTAAGAACAGCAACACAGGGAAAGTTCCACACTGATGGAGGCTGCATGTCATCCTTCACTGTCTCCTCGTCTACTTGTAGCTCCCTCAGTCACAACCCCCGGGCCCTGAATTAAGCAAGGAGTCCATCATGGCCAGTGACCCATGCAGACCACCTACTTACACAGACACACTCACGGTTAAATAAATAAAGAAATGCTAAAAAATAAACACATAATAGCATGTTTCAACATCAACTCCTATCAAAGGAGAAGGAAACATTTCACAGATAATATGTACAGTTCACATATTGGAATCTATGACCTTATGTTTTATTTGCTTTACAAAACAGAAACAAACTAATGTTTTAAATTATAATCTCTGGTTCCAGTTCATTACACAGACTATACTGTACAACTATGAAAACAAACTATATAATCGTTTGATATTGTATCTTTAAATGATCCTTTAGCAACACACAAGTTAAAGGGGATTGGTAAAAACCTTACTGATATTTTTTGAGTTTTTTTTGGGGGGAATAAAATGTATTTGTTTTATTTTATTTGGTAATGATTTCTTCCCTTAAAGCAGAATTCTTAACCATTGAAGTACTTATTTGGCAACTCTAAAAATAGCAGGCATGAGATATGGAGTTCTGGTGGTGGGAATTGTATGGAATTGCACCCCTCTTAACCTATGGTCTTGTCAGTGTTTCCATTTTATAAATAAAAATTATTTTTTAAAATTAAAATATAGGAGTCTGGCAGTGGCACAGTGGGTTAAGCACATGCCAAGGACCAGTGTAAGGATCCCAGTTCGAGCCCCTGGGTCCCCACCTGCAGGGGAGTCACTACACAAGTGATGAAGCAGGTCTGCAGGTGTCTGTCTATCCCCCTCTCTCTCTTCCTCTCCTCTCTCCATTTCTCTATGTCCTATCCAACAATGATGGCATCAATAACAACTGCAACAATAAAACAACAAAGGCAATGAAAGGGACTGGAGAACTCTCAGAATGGACGTACCCTATGAATCTGCAATTCCTCTCCTGCGGATATAGCCTAAGGAACCCAACACACCTATCTAAAAATATTTATGTATACCTATGTTCTTATCAGCACAATTTGTAATACCCAAAACCTGCCAGGAACACAGGTGTTCAACAACAGATGAGTGGCTGAGCAAGTTGTGGTATATATATATATATATATATATATATATATATATATTCCAGCTATTAAAATGGTGATTTCACCATTTTCAGACCATCTTGGATAGAGCTTGAAGAAATCATGTTAAGTGAAATAAGTCAGAAACACAAGGATGAATATGGGATGATCTCACTCTCAGGCCGAAGTTGAAAAACAAGATTAGAAAAGAAAACACAATTCGAATCTGAAATGGAATTGGAGTATTCCACCAAAGTAAAAGACTCTGGGGTGGGTGGGTGGGTGGGGAGAATACAGGTCCATGAAAGATGATGAATGACATAGTGGGGGTTGTATTGTTAAATGGGAATCTGGAGAATGTTATGCATGTACAAACTATTGTATTTACTGTTGAATGTAAAACATTAATTCCCCAATAAAGAAATAAATTATTAAAAAAAGAAAAGAAAAGAAAAGAAAAGAAAAGAAAAGAAAAGAAAAGAAAAGAAAAGAAAAGAAAAGAAAAGAAAAGACAAGTAGAACCTGAACTGGAACTGGCAAATTGCACCAAAGTAAAAGACTCTGGGGTGGGTGGGTGGGGAGAATACAGATTTCAGAAGGATGACAGAGGACCTAGTGGGGGTTGTATTGCTATACAGAAAACTGGGGAATGTTATGCATGTACAAACTACTGTATTTACTGTTGAATGTAAAACATTAATTCCCCAATAAAGAAAAAAAAAAAGAGGAGTCAGGGATCAAACTCAGAACCTCACGCTGCTGAGAAAAAGCTTTCTCGCTGCACCACCACCCAGGCTGCCAGGAACAAGTTTTTACAGCCTATTCACTCAACACATCGTGAGGAAAAGGACTGTTGAGCAAATCTTCAGTGCAATTCACAGGTGAAAATGCACCAGTGTACAAACCCCCAAGCCTTCAAGATTACAAAGAAACTACCTGGATGGTGGTGTTCTGCTGCCACCTTGTGGACTCAGAGGAGAATGCATCTCAATAGAGGTCAGGCTCTCAGACAGGAGAATGAATGACAGTGCAGGGAGCTGTTAGCCACAGTGTTAGCGAACAGGACTTGCATATTTCCTTTCTCAGAAATGGCGGCATATAATTACAAAATAACATGAGCAGTCTGCACATAAAACTAAGAAAAGTAAATCAATTATTATTTTAATAGCATGCATTAACAACCTAAGTAACAACTTTTTTATTTAAAGAGAAATTTTCTTCTTTTGAAAGAAATTTTGAAAAGAAATTTTATTTTTTCTTAATACTTAAAATATTAAATTTTATATTTTTATTTTCAAAAATAGACATAGAAAGTGAAGAGAGACAGTGGGAGGGTGGGATCAGAGCACTGTCACATCTAGCTTATGCTGGTCCAGGGATTAAACCTGGGACCTATGAATTTCAGTCATGAAAGTCCTCTCTAGACCATCATGCTGCCTCTCTACTCCATAATCTATTTCAATGACAGATGAAAAAATACAGGCTTATCTCAGGCTGATGATGGTGCTTGTGATTGAACCTTAGTCCACAGACAGTCACAAATGAAAGTCATATGGATCACCATGATGCTAGCTCAACAGCCGAAACCTACTTTCAAACACTGTAAAAGACTTCGTTTATTTGCTAAAGGTGAAGAGAGAAAGGGAGATGAAGACAGAGAACCAGAGCATATTCTGGCACATGGAATACAAGGAATCAACAACAACAAAAAAAATCAAATTTTTAATGAAATAGCATATGCATTAGCAGCACCTATGTAACATAGAGACAAGCTATTTTTTGTTATAGGAGTGGTTTTCTTTTTTAAAAAATGTTTATTTATTATCTTTTGTTGCCCTTGTTTTACTGTTGTAGTTATTATTGTTGTTGTTACTAATGTCATCGTTGTTAGATAGGACGGAGAGAAATGGAGAGAGGAGGGGAAGACAGAGAGGGGGAGAGAAAGACAGACACCTGCAGACCTGCTTTACCGCCTGTGAAGCGACTCATCTGCAGGTGGGGAGCCAGGAGCTCGAACTGGGATCCTTACACCTGTCCTTGCGCTTTGTGCCACCAGCGCTTAACCCGCTGCGCTAACACCCAACTTCCCTTCTTCTTTTTTTAAAGATTTTATTTATTTATTTATTAATGAGAAAGATAGGAAGACAGAGAAAGAACCAGACATCACTCTGGCACATGTGCTGCCGGAAATAGAACTCAGGACCGCCTGCTTGAGAGTCCAAAGCTTTATCGCTGTGCCACCCCCCCCCCGACCACTGGTTTTCTACTTCACACATGTTTTATTTCATAGTACTTTTTTAACTTGAAAGATAGAGAGACCAGAGTGCTGCTCACCTCTAGATTATGTTGATGCTGAGGACTGAACCTGGCACCTCAGCCTCAGGCAGGAAAGTCCTCTCCATAGTCAATATCCTACAATTCTGACCCAAATTTTTTTTAAGTGAAAGAGAGTGAGAGAGAAAGAAGAGAGTGATAAAGACTGAGTGAGCTACAAAGAAATATCAAAGCCCTGGTAATGCCAATCGTGGTGATTCTGGAAAAAGTTTCTCACTGCACCACCACAGGATAGGTCTTCACAGCCTAATCATTCAGCACATCATGTGGGAAAGGACTGTTGGCCAAATTTTCTTTGCAATTCACATGTGAAAATGCACAGTGTACAAAACAAATTACAACCATGCATAGAAACTACCTGGGGTGGTGTTCTGCTGCCGCCCTGTGGACACAGAGGAGAATGCATCTCAATAGAGGTCAAGCTCTCAGACACAAGAATGAATGACAGTGCAGGGAGCTCTGTTAGCCACAGTGTTAGCGAACCGGACTTGCATTATTTCTTTTCTCGAGAAAGGTGGCACGTTATTACAAAATAATAATAAGCAGTTTGTGCATAAGGGTAAGATAAATAAATCAATGATTATTCGAAAGCATGCATTATTTGCAACTCAGGTAACAAAAAAGTTATGTTTTATTTTAGGAATGATTTATATATTTTTGAATGTATAGTTTTTATTTATTATTTGAAGAGAAAGAGAGAAGAGAGCCAAAGTATCACCAAGGCACATGGGATAGGGGAATCAACCTAGAACATGAACGTAAAAAACAAAATTAAATGACTTAAAATTGTTTACCTATGTAAGACAGGTAAACAATTTATTTTTTTCACTTAAATGATGCTTTTATTGAAGTAAGTTCACAGAGGCATGAACAAGTACAAAGTACACAGTTCACAAAGCAAAACACTCACACAACTAGCACCCAAATCAATAACTCTGTTTTTTTTCTTTTTTTTTAATATTTATTTTATTTATTCCCTTTTGTTGCCCTTGTTGTTTTATTGTTGTAGTTATTATTGTTGTTGTCGTTGTTGGATAGGACAGAGAGAAATGGAGAGAGGAGGGGAAGACAGAGAGGGGGAGAAAGATAGACACCTGCAGACCTGCTTCACCGCCTGTGAAGCGACTCCCCTGCAGGTGGGGAGCCGGGGGTTCGAACCGGGATCCTTATGCCGGTCCTTGCGCTTTGCGCCACCTGCGCTTAACCCGCTGCGCTACAGCCCGACTCCCCCAAATCAACAACCCTGAACACTCTTTTTCTCAGTTACTCTCTCCCACTCCGAGAAGCACAATTCCAATCTTGACTTTTTTCTAATCTTGACTTTTCTTTCTCTCTTTTCTTCTCTTTTCTTTCCTTTTCCTTCTCTTCTCTTCTCTTTTCTTCTTTCCTTTCCCCTTTCCTTCCCTTCCCTTCCCTTTCCCTTTCCCCTTTCCTTTATTTTCTTTTTTTGTTGTTAATTAATTAACTTATTTATTTTTAAAATTTATTTCATTAACAATTTATTTTTAACACAGAAGCAATTGTCCTCTATATATCTTAGTTCATAATATTGAGTTTTGAGAAGCCAGAATACTACTTCACTCTAGCCTAGGATGCTGCTGGGGATTCATCTTGGGACCTCAGAGCCTCAGGGGGGAATGTCCCCTCTACAACTTTGATCCTGCTTCCCTGCACTAAATTAATTACTATTTAATTAATCAGAGCTAGATGGTAGATAGATAGATAGATAGATAGATAGATGAGAGCCTGATAATCACCCTGGCATAAGCAATATAAAGACTCAAAGGCAAGGGCTGAGCATAAAATTTAACAAAAAACAATTTCTATACATTGACAGCATTCATTATTAGTAACCTCAGTAAATATAAAGACAACTGGTTTTTTTCTTTGAAGATTTTCTTTCATATATATTTTTTATTTCATAATTTCATTTGTTATTTGAAAGATGAGAGAAGATAGACGTTAGCTGGGCAGTAGGAAGAGAGATGATGGTCATGATGGTCATGATGACAGATTAGATGGAGAGATCATAGGGAGATAGCAGAGAAATACTCCCCTCTGATTTATGGTGCTGCAGGGAATTAAACCTGGGATCTCAGTGCCTGAGGCCTGAATGTCCTCTCTACCTCCAAATAATGCATGTCATTGCATTAAAATTTGATTTTTGTTGTTGATTTTTTGTATCCCAAGTGCCAGAATACTGCTGTGGTTCTCTATTTTCATCTCTCTTTCTCTCTTTTTCTTCACCTCTAGCACATAAGAAAAGTCTTTCACAAATGTTTGAAAATAGGTTTTGGCTGCTGAGCTAGCATCATGGTGATCCATATGACTTTCATTTGTGACTCTCTGTGGACCAAGTTTCAATCCCAAGCACCATCATCAGCCTGAGCTAAGAAAGGCTTTGTGCTCTCTGTCTCTCTCTGTCTGTCTCTCTACCTCTCATTGAAATAAATTAAATATGTGGTATTGATGCAGTACAGTGGGTATAGAGAGGACTGTCAAGCCTGAGGTTCTGAAGTCCCATATTTAATCCCCTGCACCACCTTAAGCTAGATATGAGTAGTGCTCTGGTCTCTACCAATGATCTATCTATCATCTATCATCTATCTATCTAAGCATCTATCTACACCTCTCAAATAACAATTGAAATTGTGAAATAAAAATATATCTATGAAAGAAAATCACTCAGGAATAAAAAAACAGTTGTTTTTATCTTTTCCTAGGTTACTAATAATTATGCTATTTAGATAAAAGTTGATTAGTTATTTATTTTATGCTCAGCACCTGACTTTGATTCCTTGTATCCCTTGTGCCAGAGTGATTCTCAGGTTCTCTCTATCACTTTTGTAAATAAATAAAATCTTTAATATATTTAAATATTTTTACATAAAATACTTGTATTTATAAATAAAATCAACAGGAAACTTTTTTATACTTTTAGGCTGGTGAGACAGCATAATGGCCATCCAAATGACTTTCTTTTTTCTTTTTTTTGCCTCCAGGGTTACTGCTGGGGCTCGGTGCCTCCACAAGTCCACTGCTCCTGGAGGCCATTTTGACCTTGTTGTTTCTTATCGTTGTTGTGGTCATTATTGTTGTTATTGTTGTTGGATAATACAGAGAGAAATGGAGAGAGGAGGGGGAGAGAAAGAAAGACACCTGCAGATCTGTTTCACCGCCTGTGAAGCGACCCCCCCCGCAGATGGGGAGCTGGGGGCTTGAACCAAGATCTTTATGCTGGAACTTGTGCTTTGTGCCATATGCGCTTAACCCACTGTGCTACAGCTCAGCCCCTTCCAAATGACTTTCTTTTGTGAGTCTCTCTGGTCCCAGGTTGAGTCTCCATCACCATCAGTCAGACCTGAGCAGGGTTTCGGTCCCTGTATCTCTGCTGGGTTTAGAGCTCACAATCTCCCTGTTGCCTGAATAAGGGAAGGAGGAAGAGAGTCTGAGGGTCTCTGCTGCAGGATTAGCAACACTGCAAGGAGCTGACCTAAACAATACAAAACTCCTGGCCCCAGGTGGGCATAGCTAACAATTTATAAAAAGCATTTTTGTACTAACCAGTTGTCCTATTCATGTTCTTTTGAAGAGGAGACCTAACCATCTCTCACAAATAACAACAACAATAATAGTAATAATAAATAAACGATGTAAAGTAGAAAATCATCCTGTAGCCATTATGCTGCCTCTCTACACCATATTTAAGTTATAAAATGAAAGAGAAAGAGAGCGAGAGAGGCAGAAAGAAACAGAGTGAGCAAAACAGAGAGCACAAAGCCTTTCTTAGCTCCGGCTGATGATGGTGCTTGGGATTGAAACTTGGTCCACAGAGAGTCACAAATGAAAGTCATGTGGATCACCATGATGCTAGCTCAGCAGCCGAAACCTACTTTCAAACACTGTGAAAGTCTTCTTCTATTTGATAAAGAGAGAGAGGGAGAGCGAGAGGGAATGGGAGACAGAGAGAGAGAGAGAGAGCTGGATAGAGACAGAGAACAGGAACATTGGAGCATTATCCTGGCACATGGAATACAAGGAATCACAAACAACAACAACAAAATTTTGTGAAACTGCATATGCATTATCAGTAACCTAGGCAACATATAAGCAAGTTCTCTTTATTATAAGAGTGGCTTTCTACTTTACATATACATTATTTAACAGTATTATTATTTTTTGAAGAATACAGACACCAAAGCACTGCTCACCTCTAGCTTATGTTGGTGCTGGACACTGAACCTGGCAGCTCAGCCTCAGGCAGGAAAGTCCTCTCTTTCTATGCCTATCATGCTGCCTTCCTAGCCCATGTTCTATATTTTTAAATGAGAGTGAGAGAGAAAGGTGAAGTGAGTCACAGAGAAATATGAAAGCCCGGACAACTCCAATGATGGCGGTGCTGGAAATTGACACAGGGACCACAGAGCCTCACGAATGAAAGTCATTTAGATCATTATTATACTGTCTCCCCAGCCCCCAACATATTTTTGAACATATGCTACTACTGTACTTTTGAACATATGTTTCTAATTTTATTTATTAACTAAGGCGAGAGACAGAGAGAGACAGAGAGAGAGATTGCATGACTCTGGCCCGTGGTATGGGAGGATTCAAACTCAGAAGTTGAGCATAAAGAAAAAAATAAATAATTAAATAGCATGTGACACGGGTGCCGCCATGTGAGCTGCTTTGAGCTCAGCATGGCTGGATTCTCCAGGCCAAACTGAAACCATCACGCCTTCGGCCATGTACAGGGCTTGGGATTAAGCTCTGTGTGGTCTTTATAATCTTGACCTATGGCCAGGCTCAGAGCCTGACCAATAGCAATATCAGTCATGCAGAATTTTTCAGGAGACTCCAAGAGGAAGAATTGTTTCCCCTTTATCTACGCCACTTCCTTTAGTATTCCCCCTAAAATAGAGAAAGATTGGTAGTTCCCACAGTGGAGGGGCCACCTTACACAGCATAATTAATTAATGGAAAGTTATGGTGCCCGCCTAGAGACAATGGGCCTTTTAATCTACCCCCCCCCCAATATGCTCCCACTTCTTATGCAGGAATAGTGCGCGAGAACCTAGGTCACATAGTGAGCACACACAGAAGATGGATTCCAGCTAGAGAGCTGCACTTTATGGAGAGGCTGGCCAGGTCAGCACCACCTTGGTGCCTTCTCAGTAAGGAACAAAACAAAAGTCTTTGATCAAACAATGGAATAAATTTATGAAAAATGGGGCTGTTCAATTTGTTTAAGGCCTCTAGAAACATAACAAGCTTGAACTTTCTATGAACCACAGCTTCTGATGCATAGGATCCAGAGGATGGCATAAACATACAGGTAGAATATTAACCTTCATCAATAGGACATCTGCCTAGCACACAGGTACAGGAATAACAAAAGACATAGAAACTGATGTGATCTCTAGGGAGAAAAGTGCCCTTGGAATGTGAATGTTCCACAAAGCTTTGGTGATTTTTGTATTAATAATCTATACCTTGGTGATTTTTGTTTTAATGATCGAAGCCTTATGAGACTATAAAAATAAATTTCTGGGAGTTGAGCAGTAGCACAGCAGGTTAAGCACAGGTGGCACAAAGTGCAAGGTCCAGCATAAGGATCCGGGTTCAAGCCCCTGGCTCCCCACCTGCAGGGGAGTCACTTCACAGGCTGTGAAGCAGGTCTGCAGGTGTCTGTCTTCCTCTCCCCCCTCTGTCTTCCTCCTCCTCTCTCCATTTCTCTTTGCCCTATCCAACAACGACATGACATCAACAACAACAACAATAATAACTACAACAATAAAACAACAAGGACAACAAAAAGGAAATAAATAAATAAATATTTTAAAATAATAATAAAATAAAGATAAAGTTCTGCCTGAGCCTGGCAGAGGTGCCTCTCTCCTCTTGAAGCAGTTGACTTGTCTCTCATCTCATTCTCGCCGACACCCCTTATCTTTCAGGATACCCTAATAACCTGCTGGGGCTGGCCCCCAGCAAGCATGCATTAAAAGCCACAGTAGGTAGCATAATGGTTACACAAAGACACTCTCATGTCTGAGGCTCCAAAGTCCAGGTTCAATTCCCTTCCCCACCATAAGCCAGAACTGAACAGTACTCTGGAAAAAATTAAGTCAACCAGGAGCAGTAAAGTCCCAGAGATGACTGAACAGGAGAGAAATAGCTTCCATTATTTGCAACCTAGGTAACAAATAGACAGATGATTTCTTATTTAAGGAGTGAATATTATATGTATTTTCATAATGTTTTCTTAAGGTTTGAAGATAGAACAAAAGGGTCATCAAGGGACATGGGATAGGAAGAATCAACCTCAGGATGTGAGCATAAAGAACAAAATTAAATTAATATTTAATAAAAGTGCATGCATTATTACATTATTATCAGCCTAGATCAGATATGTAAACAAATTATTTTTATAACAGAAGCAATTTTCCTCTCTCTCTCTCTCTCTATATATATATATATATGTAATTTCAAATAGAGAGATGATAACACTGCTCAAATCTAGCTTATGATGGTGCTGAGGATTGAACTTGGGACCTCAGAGTCTCAGGAATGAAAGTCCTTTCTATAACCTTGATTATGTCTCTCTCCTTTAGATTTTATTGAGAGAGAGAGAGAGAGAGAACAAGAACATTCCAGGCACGTGAAGTACAGTTATTAAATTCAGGACCTTTTTTTTTTTTCAAATGCGGCACAGTACTCTGCACCAACTCCATGTCACACAGCTTAAATTTTTTTAAATTTAATTTCAAAGCATCCACATATTTTTTAAATCAAATCCTGAATACAAGAAATGTTTATCACTTCACTTAGTTTACAACCTTGGCTTTCATCTGTCTATTTCAACTTGCTCATGACCTCAGGTCATGCCTTAGGCATGGCTCATCTGCATAATGGATTCTACTTTGGAGAAAAGAGCAAGCAAACAAGAGAGTTAAATAGCTACTTCAGGCCCAAGAAGATATCACAGCTGCTATTTTAGGTTTTCTACCCAGGGCCAAGTCCAGCCAGACCCCACATTGAAGTAATTTGATCATAGTTTCTCCCTCTCCCACTCCGTCTCTCATCCAAGAGTAGATAACCTAATCACATCTCTACCTACTTAAAGAAGAGAGGACTAGGGAGTCGGGCAGTAGCTCACCGGGTTAAGCACACAGTAGCGCAAAGCACAAGGACCAGCGTAAAGATCAGGGTTCGAGCCCCTGGCTCCCCACCTGCAGGGGAGTCCGCTTCACACGCGGTGAAGCAGGTCTGCAGTTGTCTATCTTTCTCTCCCCCTCTCTGTCTTCCCCTCCTCTCTCCATTTCTCTGTCCTATCCAACAACGACAACATCAATGGCATCAATAGCAATACCAATAACAAAGACAACAAAATGGGAAGAAAATGGCCTCCAGGAGCCATGGATTTGTAATGCAGGCATCGAGCCCATGAAAATAACCCTGGATGCAAAAAAAAAAAGTAAGTGGATAAAATCATTATTAAAATTCACAAATATGTTGTCGCTGGTGAGACAGAACAGTGGTCATCCATATGACTTTGCTTTGTGAGGCTCTGTGACCCCAGGTTCAGTCCCCATCACCATCAGCCAGACCTGACCAGGGCTTTGATCTCTGTATCTCTGACTTTCTCAAATTCTCTCTTCCACATGAAAAAACAAAGGATGATACATGTTGGCAACCAAATGGCTTCTATATCTGTATATCCATCTTTGAAAATAAAAAATATAAAATTTAATATGTACAAAACAAGAAAATTTCTCTTCAAATAAAAAAGACATTGCTACTTAGGTTGCTAATAATGCATGCTATTCAGTAATAATCGACTTATTTTTTCTAATCCTTGTATGCAAACTTCTCATGTTATTTTGTAATAACGTGTCACCTTTCTTGAGAAAGGAAATATGCAAGTCCCGTTTGCTAACATTGTGGCTGTCATTCATTCTTGTGTCTGAGAGCTTGACCTCTATTGAGATGCATTCTCTCCTATGTCCACAAGGTGGCAGCAGAACACCACCATCCAGGTTGTTTTATGCATGTTTGTAATTTCGAAGGCTTGGGTTTTATACACTGCATTTTCTCGTGTGAATTGCACAGATTTGGTCAACAGTCCTATTCCACATGATGTGTTGAATGAATGGGCTGTAAAGTCTAATTCTTTGGTAGTGGTAAGAGAAGGCTCTTTCTCACTAACCTGAGGTTCTGAATTTGATCTTAATCCATACTGTCATCTGGACTCACTCTATTCCTCTCTTCTTTTTTAAAAAATATTTATTTGCTCCCTTTGTTTTATTGTTGTATTTATTATTGTTGTTATTAAAGAGAAATCGAGAGAGGAGAGGAAGACAGAGTGGGGGAGAGAAAGAGACACCTGCAGACCTGCTTCATGGTTATAAAGCGACCCCCTGCAGGTGGGGGGCCGGTGGTTCCAGCCGGGATCCCTAAGCGGGTCCTTGTGCTTCGTGCCATGTGCACTTAACCCAAACCCCCCAACTCCCCCGATTTTATTCATTTACTAAAGCAGGAGAGACAAAGAAAAAGTTTGAGAGTTAGTGAAAGCTAACCTAAGAGAGAAAAAACTAGAGAATCACTCTAGCACAAAAAAATACAAGGAATCAAAGTCAAGGAATGAGGATAAAGATAAGAAACAATATATTAATTTTTATCTAAATAACATGCATTATTAGCAACCCAGGGAAATGTAAAACAATCTTTTTATTTTAAAAGTGATTTCATTCATATGCTTTTAAGTTTATAATTTTATTTGTTATTTGAAAGATAGATAAATAGATAGAAAGGTGATAGATAAATAGACCAGAGCTCTGCTCACCTTTAATTTATGGTGGTGCAGGGATTGAAACTGACCCTGCACCACCATAGACCCTCAGCCATGAGAGTATTCTCTATATCCTTATGCAGCCTCTCTGTCCCATATTTAATTTATTTCAGAGAGACAGACAGACAGACACACACACACACACACACACACACACACACACACAGAGAGAGAGAGAGAGAGAGAGAGAGAGAGAGAGAACAAAGCCTTTCTCAGCTCCAGCCAATGATGGCACTTGGAAATGAACCTTGATCCTCATAAAGTCATTAGGATCACCATGATGCTAGCTCAATGGCTGAACCTATTTTCAAACATTTGTGAAAGACTTTTTTGCTAAAGCTGGAAAGAGAGGGAGAGAGAGAGATGGAGCAGAGAGAGACAGAGAGAGATAACACCAAAGCAGCACTCTGGCATATGATATACTAGGAATCAACCTCAGAAGCTTAGCATAAAGATCACAAAAATAGGGACACAGGAAAAAATAAAACTAGAGACCAATATCCTGATGAACACAGATGCTAAAATAGAGAACAAAACTCTAGCCAACTGGATAGAGCAGTATATTAAAAATATTGTTCATCATGACCAAGTAGGGTTTATCCCAAGTATGCAAGGTTGGTTTAATATGTCTAAATCAATCAACGTGATCCACCACATCAATAAAAACAAGACTGAAAACCAGATGATTATATCAGTAGATGCAGAGAAAGCCTTTGACAAACTCCAACATCCCTTCATGATCAAAACACTACTAAAAATGGGAATAGATGGAAAATTCCTTAAGATAGTAGAGTCCAGGGGGCCAGGCGGTGGCAGATCTGGTTAAGTGCACACACTACAGTGTGGAAGGACCCAGGTTCAAGCCCCTGGTCCCCACCCACAGGGGGAAAACTTCACAAGTGGTGAAGTAGGGCTACAGGTGTCTCTCTTTCTCTCTCTCTCTCATCTCTATCTCCCCCCTCTCAATTTCTCTCTGTTACTATCCAGTAAATAAATAAAAGAAAAAGAAAAATAGATAGTGGAGTCCATATACAGCAAACCTATAGACAGCATCACTCTAAAAAAAAATACTGGAAGTATTCCCTCTCAGATCAGACAGGGCTGCCCACTATCACCATTAATATTCAACACAGTGTTGGAAGTTCTTGCCATAGCAATCAGGTTAGAGCAAGGAATTAAAGGGATACAGATTGGAAGAAAAGTCAAACTCTCACTATTTGCAGGTAACATGATATTATACATAGAAAACTTAAAGAATCCAGCGAGAAGCTTTTGGAAATGATCAGGCAATACAGTAATGTGGCAGGCTACAAAATTAACATACACATTGGCCAATGGAATATAATTGATTCCAGAAATAAGTCCCCACACCTATGGGCATCTAACCTTTGACAAGGGAGCCCAGACTATTAAATGGGGAAAGGAGAGTCTCTTCAACAAATGGTGTTGGAAAAATTGGTTTGAAACATGCAGAAGAATGAAAATGAAACACTATATTTCACCAAACACAAAAGTAAATTCCAAATGGATCAAGGACATAGATGGTAGACCAGAAACTACCAGATACTTAGAGGAAAATATTGGCATAACTCTTTTCCACTTAAATTTTAAAGGTATCTTCAATGATACGAATTCAAGTATAAAGAAGACTAAAACAAAAACAAAAAATGTGACTACATTAAATTAAAAATCTTCTGCACAGCAAAATAAGCCACCACCCAAATAAAGAGACCCCTCACAGAATGGGAGAAGACCTTTACATACCATGCATCAGACAAGAGGCTAATAACCAAAATATATAAAAAGTTCGCCAAACTCAGCAACAAGAATGCAAATGACCCCATCCAAAAATGGGGAGAGGACATGGACATGGACAGAATATTCACCACAGAAGAAATCCAAAAGGCCAGTAAACATATGAAATGGAATACACCAAAATAAAAGCCCTGGGTTAAGGGTGAGGGTGTCTTCAGCTTCATGGGGTGGGCAGGGGCAGGGTGGGACACAGTCTTTTGGTGGTGGGAATGGTGTTTATGTACACTCCTATTAATTTGGAGTCATATAAATCACTAATTAGTATGAGAGGGTAAAAACTGATTGAACATCTCAAATTTTTTAATGCACAGACCATAGACTGAGTCTTTGATATGCTGACTCTCTTAAAAGCTTAGACCAGAGAGAACAGAAGCAACCAGTGGCACAGCTATATACAAATAATATCAAGGGACATAAATTATGGTGATGTTGTGTATGATACAGCAAATCCTAACAAAGGGATTTTTCAAAGTTAACCCAATTGCCAAATAATGTGATTATAGCAATCATTCTCTATTGCCTTCTTAAACCCTAAGGCAGCAGGAACCTCCCGCCCTCTATAGAGTCTATATTTCCCCAGCCCTGGAACCTCTAGAGTGGGGCTCACTTTCCTGCCTGCTTCTCTCAATTCATACCAAATGATAGTGCATCTGCTGATGCCAACCTAATCCATGCAACGAGTACCACTTTGGTCTGCTTCACTTCACACTGTGTCCAGAGACGTCAGACATGGAATGTCAGCCCTTCAGTCTCATTACTTGGGTGAGACCTTTGCTTTCATAGGATTCTCTAATTCCATTCCATGTGGTTCACTTCCCAACAACGTCCCAAAACCTAGATATATATACCAGGTCCCATGAGATAGGGCATATGTTCACATGTATCCAGAAATTTGGGCAAAATATATACCTGAAAGCAAAAGTACACAATAGTCTACAGTAAGTCAGTATGAAGTTCATAATGAAATCGTCTCTACTTAGACTTAGATACCCTCTTCACCTATTTCCTATTACACTTCCCTCACTGACTCCCAAGCTATCCTTATCAAAGCAAGGACTGCAAAAGCTGAATAAGGGCAAGAGACTGGCATACTTTAAGGATGACTCTTCAGTCACTATCAGGCCACTGCATCAGCTGGGGCCCTATTTGGGGAGTCCTGAGATTCCCAAAGAGACATGATGGGCCTGGACCTCAAATAAATCCCTCTCTCCATTCTTACCAGTCAACTCTATCAGGAACAAAACAGACCTCTCTGTGGGCCCCCATAGGACCTTGCCCTCAACTTGGATCAACAATGGTAGAGAATGTTCCATCCTCTGAAGTGAGGCTGAACAACATGCTCTATGCTACACCTGAGGAAGATGGGTCCTGATATTATATATATTGATATATAACTAAAATATGAATACTAGCTATCTACAGAATAGGGACCCCCAACTCTTCATCTGCACTACTCCAGCCTTTAGGTTCATGATTAGTCAACAATTTGTTTGGCTTTATATGTTTACTCTCTTTCAGCTACAAGGTTCCAGATGCTAGCATGATGACAACCAGACTTCCCTGGACAGACCTCACCAATGTGTCCTGGTGCTCTGCTTCCCCAGAACCCTGCCCAACTAGGAAAAGAGAGAGGCAAGCTGAGAGTAGGGATTGACCTGTCAATGCCCATGTTCAGTGGGGAAGCAATTACAGAAGCCAGACCCTCCACTTTCTGCATCCCACAATAACCTTGGGTCCATACTCCCAGAGGGTTAAAGAATAGGAAAGCTATCAAGGGAGGGGATGGGATATGGAGTTCTGGTGGTGGGAACTGTGTGGAGTTGTACCCCTCTTATCCTATGGTTTTGTCAGTGTTTCGTTTTTATAAATCAATAATAAAGAAAAAACATATGAAAAAGTGCCCCAAGTCATTGATTGTCAGAGAAATGCAAATAAAGACAACCATGAGATACCACTTCACTCCTGTGAGAATGTCATTCATCAGAAAAGGTAGCAGCAGCAAATGCTGGAGAGGCTGTGGGGAACAAAAGAACCCTCCTGCACTGCTGGTGGGAATGTAAATTGGTCCAAGCCCTGTGGAGAGCAGTCGGGAGAATTTTCACAAGGCTAGAAGTAGACCTACCCTCTGACCTGCAAATCCTCTCCTGGAGATATATCCCAACAAACCAAATACAACCATCCAAAAAGATTTGTGTATACCTATGTTCATAGCAGCACAAACTGTAATAACCAAAACCTGGAAGCAACCCAGGTGTCCAATGACAGATGAGTGGCTGAGCAACTTGTGGTCTGTATACACAATGGAATACTCATCACAGACCCCTGCAAGCATCAACCCGGCTTTGACCTAGCACGTTATGATTGGGCCCTCCTCAATCGCTATCGAACAGGCCATGGCCGGTGCGCCGCTAGGTTCCATCGCTGGGGAGCCAGAGACGACCTGAACTGCCCCTGCGGCTACAGACAGACTATGACCCACATAGTCAACGACTGCCACCTCTCCAGATTCAAAGGAGGTCTCGAAACTTTACATCAGGCTCAACCTGACGCTGTTGACTGGCTACAGAAGGAGGGAAAACGCTAGAAGAAGAAAATGGAATACTACTCAGCTGTAAAAATTGTGATTCACCTTCTTCACCTCATCTTGGATGGAGCTTGAATGAATCATGTTAAGTGAGATCAGCCAGAAAGAGAAGAAAGAACAAGAAAACACAAAGCAGAACTTGGACTGTGTTTGGTGTATTGCACCAAAATAAAAGACCCTGGGGGTGGGGGTGGTAGTGGCGAGGGTTCAGGTCCTGGAACATGATGGTGAAGGAGGACCTAGTGGGGGCTGAACTGTTAGGTGGAAAACTGGCAAATGTTACACATGTACAAACCATTGTATTTTACTGTTGACTGTAAACCATTAATCCTCCAGTCATTTAAATGATATAACAAAAATAAATTAATTTTAATGAAACATCATGTGTTATTGCAACCTAGGTAACATATAAACAATTTATTTTTATTAGGATAGTATATATGTGTGCGCATTCCATAATATATATGTATAGTTTTATAATATTATTTTTATGTGAAATAGAGAGAGGCCAGAGCACCAACTTCTAGTTTATGCTGTTGCTGGGGTTTAAACCTGGCACCCCAGCCTTAGACAAAAAATTCCTTTCTATAACCATTTTTTCTGGCTCTGTGTCCCATATTTCCTTTTTTAGTGAGGCAGAGAGAGAGAGAAATATCAGATCCCTGCTCAGATCCAATGATGGCTGTGCTGGGGACTGGTTATGTGACCACAGAGCCTCACAAGTGGAAATCATTTAGATCAACATTATGCTGTCTGACCAACCCCCACATATGTTTGAACATTTATTAATAATTTTATTTATTTGCTAAAGCAAGAGACAGAGTGAAGGAGACAGGAAGAGAACCAGAGCATCACCCTGGCACATGGGGTCTGAGGACTCATCAGAATCTGAGCATTAAGATAACACCAATGAAAATCAGTATTTACTTAAACAGCATGCATTAGAGCGGCCAAGGTAACAAGTAAACAATTTATTTTTGTTTTAAGAGTTATTTATATATTTTTTTAATTCACAAATATCATTTGTTATTTAAAATGCAAAAGTGAGAGAGACTGAGGGAGAAAGTAGCAGATCATCATTCTGGCCCATGGGATAAGAGGAAGCAACCATGATGCCGACCAGACTTCCCTGGACAGACGACCCCACCCATGTATCCTGGAGCCCCGCTTCCCCAGAGCCCCACCCAACTAGGGGTAGAGAGAGGCAGGCTGGGAGTATTGATCGACCTGTCAACACCCATGTTCAGCGGGGAAGCAATTACAAAAGCTAGACCTTCCACCTTCTGCACCCCACAATGACCCTGGGTCCATGCTCCCAAAGGGGTAAAGAACAGGAAAGCTACAGGGGAGGGGCTGGTGGTGGGAATTATGTGGAGTTGTACCCCTCTTATCCTATGGTTTTTGTCAGTGTTTCCTTTTTATAAATATTTTTTTTAAAAAAAGGACGCAATATCAGAAAATGAGCATAAAGATGACAAAAAATAAAATTTATTTAAATAGCATGAATTACTAGTAACCAAAGTAACAATGTATTTTTTAATTGAAGAGATTTTTTCTTTTTTGTACATATTAAATTTAATGATTTGTTTCTTCTCAAAGATGATAGACTGATGGATGATAGATACATACTCTAGCTAGCTGAGTGCAGAGTGAAACTATAATCCTGTAACCTAATTGTAGGCCATTCTTAAATCACTAAAATGAAAAAAAAACTTTGGGGTCGGGCGGTAGCGCACTGGGTTGAGCACACATGGCACAAAGCACAAGGACTGGAGTAAGGATCCCAGTTCAAACCCCCGACTCCCACCTAAAGGCGGGTCACCTCACAAGCGGTGAGACAGGTCTGCAGGTGTCTACCTTTCTCTCCCCCTCTTTGTCCTCCCCTCCTCTCTCCATTTCTCTCTGTCCTATCCAACAACAATGATGTCAGCAACAATAATAATAATAACCACAACAACGATAAAACAACAAGGGCAACAAAAGGAAAAAAGTAGCATTCAAGGGCAGTGGATTGTAGTGCAGGCAATAAGCCCCAGCAATAACCCTGGAGGCAAAAAAAAATTCAAAGATACATATAGTAAAATGTATACACCAGATAATGTATATGCCAGAAATCCAAGCTTTAAAGGCAAGTATATTTTAACATCACATTGTTTATTAACTCACATATATTTTATTGTTATTAGTGATTTTCAAGATTAGAAGATAATAGGGGCACAGTGCCACACAACACCCACTAACAAAGTTCTGTGCACCTGCCTTAAATAGACTTTTTTTGTCACCTGAGGCTCCAAGTCCCAGGCTCAACACCTCACACCAACATATGCCAGAACTAAGCAGTACTTTGGTAAAACGAGAAACAAAAACAAATAAAATAAGAAACTGTGATTTAAAAATCAGCAAGGAGTGTTGGTGACATAGCTCACTTGAATAGTGTGCTTCTCCGCCATGTCAACAGCCCAGGTTTGAGCTCAGCCCCCACTGTATTGCAGAAAGTGTCAATGCTGTGCTATGGTGTCCTCCCTCCCTCTCTCTCTGTCTCTGTTAAAATGAAACTTAAAACTTCAAGGATGCAATGGAATAAAATCCAACAATTAAAAAGATGAGGCTGTGTCATCTGAAAGAAAAAATGGACAGTATTAATGCCTAAGCTAAACTAGTAAGACGCGAAAGATAAGTCCTGGATCATATTACTTATATATAAACTTGTTTGACTAAAGCAAATAAATTTACAACTACAAAAACATAACCAAACTTTTTCTTAGATTGGTGAGTATTTCTGTGGTTTAAAGAGGGTGGCAGGGCACAGGACATTGGTGGAGACTGTCTGATTGACACTTACCCTGTATGGGTGTGAATCTATACCCCAGAAATCTTATCATTTTGTAACCCACAAATTAAATCAGTAACAATAAAAACTATCCAAATTGTAAACAAACGAACAGTTCAACAAGGCACAAGAAACTCCCAATAGCAGTCACCCTACACTTACACAGAAGACCCTGCCCCAGAGATCCCTGGAGCACAGGGCCAGCGAGCACTCGCAGATGTAATTCTCACCCACTTGCTCAAGCAGGGACCTCCAGACCTCCAAAGCTCTCTCCAGACCCCGAGACCCACCCAGAGCCTGATTCTGACCTGCGGGTGTCTGAAGTATTCATGACTGCAGACCAATCAGGAAAACCCTTCTGTTTACTCTCTATGGCCAGCTAGCGATTTCTTCTGGGGCAGCCATGTCAAAGTTGGCTTGCCTCTCCCTGGAAAGCTAAAGTCAGATGCCAGTCAGGAAGACTCCACTTACTTCCCAATTCCAAACACCTGAACTCGGGATCTGGCTTTTACATCGTCCATCAGGTGTGGGGAGGGGGCGGAGGTGGGGAGAGTGGCGGGGTGGGGGCAGGGGGCAGGGTGGGGGGAGGAGGCAGGGGCGGGGGTAGAAGTGTCCTGGAGGTGGGGCTTGGGTTCTTAACTCTGTAGCTGTTCAGTCGCTAGTGTAATTTGCTTCCCCTTTGCACAGACTCCCATGTGGAGACCACCACGACCAGAGTTGAGTGGTGATCTGGTGATCTGGTAAATATTAGTAAATAAATAAGTAAATAAATAACTAAAGAGTTAAGTGGAGATAGTTACTATAAATATTTTTACCATTTATTATTTATATTTTTTCAAACCTCTTGTATTTACGGAGAATTAGACTTTCCAATTTAGTATTAAAAAATAAGCAATTGTGGTCCGGGAGGTGGCACGGTGGATAAAGCATTAGACTCTCAAGCCTGAGGTTCTGAGTTTGATCCCCAGCTGCATAGGAACCAGAGTGATGTCTGGTTCTTTCTCTCTCTCCTACCTTCCTAATAAGTAAATAAATAATCTTTTAAAAAGAAAGAAAGAAAGAAAGAAAGAGAGAAAGAAAGAATTTTCTCCCTCCTTTACACACTCCCTCCCACTCCAGGACTGGTAAGAAGAAGGTATTTATATTTATATAGGCATCACTCAGACCTGAGTTTACTTCAGAGTCTCTTCCACATCTAAGACATTTTGCCTTTACTCCAGAGTGAAGGTCTCCCCTTCTCCACCCCAAAGCCCCCCTCAAGTTCCTGGGGTCCTTTTCTCCGGGAATGAATCCAGAAGTGAAGTCCCTCCTTCCAGTTCTGACCATCAGACCTGTGCAGTCACTATACTGCTCCCCATTTGCTTGTGTGCAAAATACCAAACACAGTCCAAGTTCTCCTCTGTGTCTTCCCTTCCATTCTCATTTCTCAATTTCTGTCTGTGAGTGATCTCATCCCATGTTAATTTTTCTCCTTCAGGCTTATCTCAATTCACATGACTCCTTCAAGCTCCATCCAACATGAGGTGAAGAAGGTGAATTCACCATTGTTGGTATCTGTGTAGTATTCTAATGTGTGTATAGACCACAACTTACTCAGCCACTCATCTGTTGTTGGACACCTGGGCTGCTTCCAGGTTTTGGCTATTACCAATTGTGTTGCTATGAACATAGTTATACACAAATCTTTTTGGATGATGTGTTTGGCTTATTGGAATATATCCCCAGGAGTGGATTAGCAGGTCATATGGTAGGTCCATTTCTAGCCTCTGAGAGTTCTCAAGATGGCTCTGCACAGGGGTTGAACCAATTTACATTCCCAGGAACAGGGGCATCCTTTGTTCCCACACCCTCTCCAGCATTTGCTGCTGTTACCTTTTCTGATGAATGACATTCTCACATCAGTGAAGTGATATCTCATTATTGTCTTTGTTTGCATTTCTCTGACAATCAGTCACTAGGAGTTTGTTTTTTTCATGTCCATTGGCTTTTGATTACCTTCTTAATCTCTTCATATTCTGTCCCCATGTTTGGATGGGGTCATTTGTTTTTCTGTTGCTGAGTTCTGTGAGCTCCCTCTCTAGATGGGTTACTAACCTTTTGTCTGATGTATGGCATGTAAAGGTCTCCCATTCTGTATGGAGTCTCTGTGTTTGGGTGGTGATTTCTTTGCTGTGCAGAATCTTTTCAATTTGATACAGTCCCATTGGTTAATTTTTGGTTTTAGTCTTCCTTGCTATTGGATTTGTATAATTGAAGATGCCTATAAAATTTAGATGGAAAAAGAGTGCTACCAGTATTTTCCTCTAAGTGTTTGACAGTTTCTTATCTAAGATCCAAGTCTGTGATCCATTTGGAGTTTACTTTTTTTAACTCCATAGAAAACCATGTAGGAAGTTTTTTTAATATTTTATTTATTATATTTTCAGTGAGAGAGATAGAGGTCAGAGCACTGCACAGCTCTGGTTTATGATGGTGCTGGGGATTGAACCTGGGATCTTGAAGCTTCAGGCATGAAGGTCTTTTTTATTATTTTCCTATTGGGGGATTAATGGTTTCTAGTCAACAGTAAAATACAATAGTTTGTACATGTGTAACATTTCCCAGTTTTCCATATAACAATTCAACCCCCACTAGGCCCTCCTCTGCCATCATGTTCCAGGACCTGAACCCTTCCCCCCACCCCCAACACCAGAGTCTTCTACTTTGGTGCAATACACCATGAGTTTACTTTTGTGTTTGGTGAAATGCTGTGGTTCAGTTTCATTTTTCTGCAAGTTTCAACCCAATTTTCCCAACACCATTTGTTGAAGAGACTCTTCTCCATTTAATAAGTTGCCCATCTTGTCAAAAATTAGATGTCCATAGATGTGGAGTATCTGGCCTCTTATATGAACACCTGGTACACCTGAATTGAGGAGGTGTCTAAAGTAATTTTATGAGAGTGTTTAGAACAGTGCTGAGGAAGGAGAGCACATAATAGATTCACTTCACTGCAGGTATGGCAGGCCAGGAATTTATAATTGCTTCTGTCCCCAATAGACTGTAGACCACTGCCGGAGACTAAGCTTCAGACACACAAGACAGTGCTTTTCACTCTGTAATTTCACCTGCCTCTCTGGCTGTTGATATGAAGGAATGATCTTTTAAAAACTATAAAAGTCAGGAGGCAGGGGTAGATAGCACAATGGTTATGCAAAGAGACTCTCAATCCTGAGGCTCCAAAATCCCAAATTCAATCCCCTGCTCCACTATATGCCAGAGCTGACCAGTGCTCTGGTAAAAAAAAAAAATGTATATTTATATTATTTTTTAATTTTATTTTATTTATAAAAAGAAAACAAAACCATAGGATAAGAGGAGTACAACTCCACAAAATTCCCACCACCAGAACTCTGTATCCCATCCCCTCCTCTGATAGCTTTTCTATTCTTTAGCCCTCTGAGAGTATGGACCCAAGCTTATTGTGGGATGCAGAAGGTGGAAGGTCTGGCTTTTGTAATTGCTTCCCTGCTGAACATGGGCGTTGACAGGTCGATCCATACTCCCAGCCTGCCTCTCTCTTTACCTAGTGGGACGGGGTTCTGGGGAAGCAGAGCTCCAGGACACATTGGTGGGGTTGTCTGTCCAGGGATGTCTGGTTGGCATCATGCTAGCATCTGGAAACTGGTGGCTGAAAAGAGAGTTAACATATAAAGCCAAACAAGTTGTTGACTAGTTATGAACCTAAAGGCTGAAGTAGTGCAGATTTATATTTATATTATTTTTATATACATCAGTGCTCTGGATGCATCCTAGTCAAATCAAGAACTGGGCAAGAAATTCAAAGGGTCCCTTTGGCCTGAAGGCAAGGGAACCACGTGTAATGCAGTATTAAGCCGCCCCCTTGTGGACACATCCTAGAATGCACCCCTTCTGCAAATTCTTCATTAAATTCAAATCGCTATCGAACAGGCCATGGCCAGTGCGCCCTATATTCCATTGCTGGGGAGCCAGAGACGACCCGAACTGCCCCTGCGGCTACAGACAGACTATGACCCACACAGTCAACGACTGCCACCTCTCCAGATTCAAAGGAGGTCTCGAAACTTTACATCAGGCTCAACCTGACGCTGTTGACTGGCTACGGAAGAAGGGCAAATGCTAGAAGAAGATTAAATTCAAATGTAATCTTTAGATAGGACTAAATATACATGTGAATTCATTCAATAGAACATAGCAGCACAGCAGGGGTGGTAGATCCTTGGAGAGTGTCTTTTAATTAAAAATAAAGTGAGGGGAGCCCAAGTGATTGTGCAGTGTTTATGCAAAAGGCATTCATCAGGCCTGAGGCTCCAGAAGATCCTGGAAGCTGATGGGATCAGGGAGATGAAGGAGGAAAAGCCGAGAACTGTTTGAACAGACTCCTGCCTGCAGCCTGGTATCCTCATGAAAAACATGAAAATTAGAAATATTTTAGTAGGAGGGATTCGACTTCCAGAGGCGGAGCTACGAGCAGCAGATCTCTTTCTCTCCTCTCCTCTCCTCTCCTCTCCCGGATCAACTAGGAATACCAAAGGAGACCACCCGGACCGAAACAAGACAGGACTAGAATGACCACAGGAACCCAATAAATCACCCATGAGTACAAACACATGTGGCTGGTGACAGAGAGGAGAGAGGGGCCTAAGGAGAGATTAAGTGACTGCTAACAGTTCAACAGTTTATCAGTGGAGACACCACTTTCAGTCTGCTCCACAACAAGGGGACAGCTGAAGGGAGGAAAGGACTCCCCAGAGACTCACCAAGTGCAACTCTGAGTCTCCATTGCTACTACCCTCAGAATCTGGAGCAGCAACAGGGAGGGACACCAGGGGACAGAGATCTAACCGGGAAACTCAGGAGAAGACCTATACCTCGGTGGCATAGCTGAGGGGCTGTGAAAGTCTCTTTGCATAACCACTGGATTATCTCTGCCACACCCTGCTTTATCTCTTGGTCAGGAGTCAGTGATTAAGCTAAGAAGCCTATTGATAGTTTAAAAGCCCTCAGGCTCCCATAGCCTACAGGGAAGAAAAAAAAGAGGCTTTTACACCACTAAACTCCAACTCAGGGATTGAAAAAACTGTTAACTTCCACCACGGTAAACCCTTTAATTAAATTACTTAGACACAAGTCAATTCAGGCAATAGTGATCAATAATTTGAAAATTACTGATAAAGGGAACTCATAACATAATATATAAAATGGTTAAAACAATAAGAAAAAATATTGGAGACTCGAACCAGGACAAGAGTCCAGCTAAAAGTCCTCCAGAGGGTGAAGCACAAAACAATGAGTTCAACATCCAAACATTAGCTAAGGAAATAATCACAGGAGTGAGTAAAGAATTTGAAAAAATTGTAATCAGAAATGCAGGAACAACAAATGAGAATATGGAAGAAAATTCTAATTATCTCATGGTTATTAGAGAGCTGAAAGCTGAAATCGCTGAGCTAAGAAGGCAACTAGCTGAACAAGCTAAAACAGTATCAGAGCAGGGCAACAAAATAGATGAACTCCAGAAAGCAGTAGAGGGCAGAGAGAATAGAATCTATGAGGCTGAAGACAGAATTAGCAAGACTGAGGATGAATTAGAGACAACTAAAAAAGAAGTAAGAGATCTCAAAAAGAGATTAAGAGATGCTGAAAACAACAACAGAGTCCTATGGGATGACTTCAAAAGAAACAATATACGCATTATTGGCTTACCAGAGGAAGAAAGAGAAGGAGAGGAAGAAAGCATTCTCCAGGCCATAATAGCTGAAAATTTCTCTAGTCTAGACAACACCAAAGACATAAAGATTCAGGAAGCCCAGAGGGTCCCAAACAGAATTAACCCAGACCTAAAGACACCAAGACATGTCATACTTAGAATGGAAAGGAATAAGGATAAAGAAAGGATCCTCAAGGCTGCAAGAGAAAAACAAAGAGTCACCTACAAAGGAAAACCCATAAGATTAGCAGCAGACTTCTCCATACAAACACTACAGGGCAGAAGAGAATGGCAAGATATCTATTGAGTGCTCAATGAGAAAGGCTTTCAGCCAAGAATACTATATCCTGCTAGACTGTCATTCAGACTAGATGGAAGCATCAAAACCTTCTCAGACAACCAACAGTTGAAGGAAGCAACCATCACCAAGCCTGCCCTGAAAGAAGTTCTGAAAGGTCTCCTATAAACAACCAGACCACCACAGATAGGACATATATCAAAACACTCTAAAACTCTACAAGAATTGCGTTAAAATATCTTCAATCTTTGATATCAATAAATGTCAATGACCTGAATTCACCTATTAAAAGACACAGAGTAGGAAGATGGATCAGCAAACACAACCCAACAATATGTTGTCTACAGGAAACTCACCTAACTCAACAAGACAAACACAGACTTAAAGTGAAAGGATGGAAAACTATCATACAAGCCAATGGCCCACAAAAAAGGGCTGGAACAGCTATTCTCATATCTGACATGATAGACTTTAAAATAGATAAGATTAAAAAAGATAGGAATGGACACTACTTAATGCTCAGAGGATCAGTCAATCAAGAGGACTTAACAATTATTAATATCTATGCACCCAATGAGAAGCCATCTAAATACATCAAACTTCTACTGAAAGAGCTACAGCAATATATTAACAGTAACACAATCATAGTAGGAGACTTCAACACCCCACTATCTCAACTTGACAGATCATCCAGACAGAAAATCAGTAAAGACATAAGGGAGCTAAATGAAGAGATAGATAAACTAGAACTATTGGACATTTTCAGAGTCATTCATCCCAAGAAACTGGAATACACATTTTACTCAAATCCAAATGGATCATTCTCAAGGATAGACCATATGTTAGGCCACAAAGACAGCATCAGCCAATTCAAGAGCACTGAAATCATCCCAAGCATCTTCTCAGACCACAGTGGAATTAAACTAACACTTAACAATCAACAAAAGATTAGTAACAGTCCCACAATGTGGAAGCTCAACTGTACACTTCTTAACAACTTCTGGATCAAAAAGGAAATCAAGGAAGAAATCAAAATGTTTCGAGAGTTCAATGAAAATGAAGATGCAAGCTATCAAAATATTTGGGACACAGCTAAAGCAGTCCTAAGAGGGAAGTTCATAGCTATACAAGCACACATTAGGAAACAAGAAAAGGCACAAATAAACAGCCTGATTGCACATCTCAAAGACCTAGAAGAAGAACAACAAAGGAATCCTAAAGCAACCAGAAGGACAGAAATCACTAAAGTTAGGGCAGAAATAAATAACATTGAGAATAGGAAAACCATACAAAAGATCAATGAAAGTAAATGTTGGTTCTTCGAAAGAGTAAACAAAATCGACAAGCCTTTAGCCAGACTCACAAAACAAAAAAGGGAGGAGACCCAAATAAATCAGATAGTAAATGAAAGAGGAGATATCACAACAGACACTGCAGAAATTCAACATATCATGCAAGGCTTCTATGAACAACTATATGCCACCAAGCTAGAGAACCTGAAAGAAATGGATGATTTCCTAGATACCTACCAACTTCCAAAACTAAGTAAAGAGGAGTGGATAACATGAACAGGCCCATCACAGCTAATGAAATTGAAACAGTTATCAAAAATCTTCCCCAAAATAAAAGTCCTGGACCAGATGGTTTTACAAATGAATTCCACAAAACTTTCAAAGAAGAACTAATACCTCTACTTTTAAAAGTCTTCCAGAAGATAGAAGACACTGGAATACTCCCTGCCAGCTTCTATGAAGCCAACATCACCCTGATACCAAAAGCAGACAGGGACACAACCAAAAAAGAAAACTACAGACCAATATCTCTGATGAACATAGATGTGAAAATATTGAACAAAATTCTAGCCAACCGGATACAGCAGTATATCAAAAAGATTGTTCATCATGACCAAGTGGGGCTTATCCCAGACATGCAAGGTTGGTTTAATATACGTAAATCAATCAATGTGATCCACCACATCAACAAAAGCAAGACCAAAAACCACATGGTCATATCAATAGATGCAGAGAAAGCCTTTGACAAAATACAACATTCCTTTATGATCAAAACACTACAAAAAAATGGGAATAGATGGAAAATTCCTCAAGATAGTGGAGTCTATATATAGCAAACCTACAGCCAACATCATACTCAATGGTGAAAAACTGTAAGCATTTCCCCTCAGATCAGGTACCAGACAGGGCTGCCCACTATCACCATTACTATTCAACATAGTGTTGGAAGTTCTTGCCATAGCAGTCAGGCAGGAGCAAGGAATTAAAGGCATACAGATTGGAAGAGAAGAAGTCAAACTCTCCTTATTTGCAGATGACATGATAGTATACATGGAAAAACCTAAGGAATCCAGCAAGAAGCTTTTGGAAATCATCAGGCAATACAGTAATGTGTCAGGCTGTAAAATTAACATTCAAAAGTCAGTGGCATTCCTCTATGCAAACACTAAATTAGAAGAAATTGAAATCCAGAAATCAGTTCCTTTTTCTATAGCAACAAAAACAATAAAATATCTAGGAGTAAACCTAACCAAAGAAGTGAAAGACTTGTATACTGAAAATTATGAGTCACTACTCAAAGAAATTGAAAAAGACACAAAGAAGTGAAAAGATATTCCATGTGCATGGGTTGGAAGAATTAACATCATCAAAATGAATATATTACCCAGATCCACCTACAAATTTAATGCTATCCCCATCAAGATCCCAAGCACATTTTTTAGGACAATAGAAAAAATGCTACAAATGTTTATCTGGAACCAGAAAAGACCTAGAATTGCCAAAACAATCTTGAGGAAAAAGAACAGAACCAGAGGCATCACACTCCCAGATCTCAAACTGTATTATAGGGCCATTGTCATCAAAACTGCTTGGTACTGGAACATGAACAGAGACACTGACCAGTGGAATAGAATTGAGAGCCCAGAAATGAGGTCCCACACGTATGGACATCTCATCTTTGACAAAGGGGCCCAGACTATTACATGGGGAAAGCAGAGTCTCTTCAACAAATGGTGTTGGAAACAATGGGTTGAAACATGCAGAAGAATGAAACTGAATCACTGTATTTCACCAAATACAAAAGTAAATTCCAAGTGGATCAAGGACTTGGATGTTAGACCAGAAACTATCAGGTACTTAGTGGAAAATATTGGAAGAACTTTTTTCCGCATAAATTTTAAAGACATTTTCAATGAAACGAATCCAATTACAAGGAAGACTAAGGCAAGTATAAACCTATGGGACTACGTCAAATTAAAAAGCTTCTTCACAGCAAAAGAAACCACTACCCAAAGCAAGAGGCCCCTCACAGAATGGGAGAAGATCTTTACATGCCATACATCAGATAAGAGTTTAATAACCAACATATATAAAGAGCTTGCCAGACTCAACAACAAGACAACAAATAACCCCATCCAAAAATGGGGGGAGCACTTGGACAGAATATTCACCACAGAAGAGATCCAAAAGGCTGAGAAACACATGAAAAAACGCTCCAAGTCTCTGATTGTCAGAGAAATGCAAATCAAGACAACAATGAGGTATCACTTCACTCTTGTGAGAATGTCATACATCAGAAAAGGTAACAGTAGCAAATGCTGGAGAGGGTGTGGGGTCAAAGGAACCCTCCTGCACTGCTGGTGGGAATGTCAATTGGTCCAACCTCTGTGGAGAACAGTCTGGAGAACTCTCAGAAGGCTAGAAATGGACCTACCCTATGATCCTGCAATTCCCCTCCTGGGGATATATCCTAAGGAACCCAACACATCCATCCAAAAAGATCTGTGTGCACATATGTTCTTGGCAGCACAATTTGTAATAGCCAAAACCTGGAAGCAACCCAGGTGTCCAACAACAGATGAGTGGCTGAGCAAGTTGTGGTATATATACACAATGGAATACTACTCAGCTGTAAAAAATGGTGACTTCACCGTTTTCAGCCGATCTTGGATGGACCTTGAAAAAATCATGTTGAGTGAAATAAGTCAGAAACAGAAGGATGAATATGGGATGATCTCACTCTCAGGCCGAAGTTGAAAAACAAGATTAGAAAGGAAAACACAAGTCGAACCTGAAATGGAATTGGAGTATTACACCAAAGTAAAAGACTCTGGGGTGGGTGGGTGGGTGGGTAGAATACAGGTCCATGAAAGATGATGAATGACATAGTGGGGGTTGTATTGTTAAATGGGAATCTGGGGAATGTTATGCATGTACAAACTATTGTATTTACTGTTGAATGTAAAACATTAATTCCCCAATAAAGAAATAAATTATTTAAAAAAAAAAAACAGTGAGGAGGGAGTCGGGCGGTAACACAGCGGGTTAAGCGCATGTGGCACAAACTGCAAGGACCAGCATAAGGATCCCAGTTCCAGCCCCCGGCTCCCCACCTGCAGGGGAGTCACTTCACAGGCGGTGAAGCAGTTCTGCAGGTGTCTGTCTTTCTCTCCCCCTGTCTGTCTTCCCCTCCTCTCTCCATTTCTCTCTGTCCTGTTTAACAACAATGACATCAATAACAACAACAATAATAAACAACAAGGGCAACAAAAGGGAAAATAAAAAATAAATGAAAAAAACAGTGAGGCTGGGGAAGGGCACCCACTTTCTCTACATACTGAGCTGTCTGCTTCTAAACAGAGGAAAGAGAGAGAGAGAGACAGAGAGAGAGAGAGAGATGGGATGGGGAAAGAACAGCAACACGCCCAGACCTGTGTGTCTAAAGCCCCAGAGGTCCCAGGTTCAATCCCTGGCACCACCATTTGGCAAAGCTAAGCAGGGCATTATGTCTCTTCCTCTCTCTCTCTCTCTCTCTCTCTCTCTCTCTCTCTCTCTCCCTCCCTCTCTCTCCCTCTCTCTCTCTCTCTCTCTCTCTCTCTCTCCCTCTCTCTTCTAAATAAAAAAAAAGAAAGAAATAGTTTAGTAAAAAGTTATGGGCAGAGGGTAGATGAAATAATGGTTATGCAAACAGATTCTCATACCTGAGGCTCCAAAGTCCCAGGTTCAATCACACTTACCACCAGAAGCCAGAGCTGAACAGTTCTCTGGTCAAAAAAAAAAAGTTATCATGAAGAACAGCTTGAACAGTAGACAGTCATTGAAAAGATGGTTGATACCAGAGACAAACTCACATTTCACTAGAATCACTGAGCAACAGTCCTCCTGGCACTAGGAAGGAGAATTCCAGTTTTACCTGGAGGCTACAGAGGAAACAGACTAGAGTCCACCAGTGAAAAGACTGGATAGAGGGACTGATGTGATCTCTGGGCCTACAGAGAGAAGAGGTTGGGGAGGAAGTCTTTCTTGTTTGTGTTTGTGTGTGTGTTACTATACCATTTAATTGAATTCTTCTAAACCAGAAGAGGAAATTTGGAAACTGGTCCCTTTAACTTTAGCTGCAGAAAAAAACCAACTGGGGGCCGGGTGGTGGCGCACCTGGTTAAGCGTATACATTGCAGTACACAAGGACCTGGGTTCAAGCCCCTGGTTCCCCACCTGCAGGGGGAAAGCTTCATGAGTGGTGAAGCAGTGCTTCAGGTGTCTGTCTCTCTCTCTCTTATCCTATTCCTTCTTGATTTCTGGTTGTCTCTATCCAATATATATAAATAAAAAATAATAAAAAAATGTAAATGACCAGCTATCTAGAAAGAAATTTACAAAGGAGGTAAAAGACTTGTACACTGAAAATGATGAGTCATCATTTGATGAGTCATCAAATCAATCATGATGAATGATTTTCATACAGGAAAAATTGAAAAATATACAGAGGGCATGGGACACAGAACTCTGATGTTGGGAACTGTGTAGAACTGTATCCCTATTGTCTTACAATCTTGTTAATCATAATTAAATCATTAAATATATATACATATATATGTATATATATAAAGATGTCCTGTACTCATTCATTGGAAGAATGGACACTGTCAAAATCATCATTGGGAGAGAGAAATTTTTAGAGAAAGTTCTCAGCACTAAGGAGGGTCTCACAAGAAATCCATTCCAAGGAGCGGGGATGGGGTGCATGGAGCACCCTTAAGCAGGAGGATCTGAGACCCATCCCCAGCTTTGCATGTGCTAAAGTGATGCTCTGGTTCTTTTTCTGCCACTCCCAGTATCTCAGTAAAGCTTTTCCTTTAAAAAGTAGAAGTCAGGGGGCTGGAAGGTGGTGCACCCACTGAGCAAGGATCAGGGTCTGCGCCCTTCTCCCCAGCTGAATGGGAATGCGCCACACGCAGTGAAGCAGGTCTGCATGTGTTGCTAGCTGTCTCTCCTGCTCTGCATCCCCCCTTCTATTTCTCTTTCTTATCTAATAGAATGGTGGAAGGGGGGAGGAAAAATTAAGTGTCTCCAGTGTCTATGGATTTTTTTTAGTGCAGGCCCCTAACCACAGCAGGATGCTGGTTACAATTCTTTCTACTTAAAGGAAGGAATTCTCACACTTCTTTGGCCTCAGTTATAAGAGATGTCACTTCATTCAACACATAAATTCTTAGCACTCAAAACTCACTATGTGTATGTGGTCTCAGCTGACCTCAGGTTTGAATAATTAGAGCAGTGTAGTTCTGGGTGGGGAGGCAGATAGCATGGTGGTTATTATGCAAAGAGACTCTTGTGCCTGAAGCTCTGGAGTCCCAAGTTCAATCCCCTGCACCACCATAGAACAGAGCTAATCAGGGCTGTTAAAAAAAAAAAAAAAGTAGTTCTGAGGAGACGGCATAATGGCTATGCAGATGACTGACTCTGAGCTTCAGACTCTGAGCTCCCAGGTTCTACCCCAAGCACCAGAATAGGACAGTGAGAGCAGTGCTGTGTCTTTATGTGTCTTCTTTATCTTCATCTCTATACCTCTCACGATAAAATAAATAAATAGATAAACCGGGGCTGGGTGGTGGTGCACCTGGTTGAATGCACTCATTACAATGCGCAGGGACGCATGTTCACGCCCCCGGTCCCCACCTGCAGGGGGAAAGCTTCACAAGTGGTGAAGCCAGGCTGCAGGTGTCTCTCACCCTCTCTATCCCTCCCTTTCCTCTTGATTTCTGACTGTCTCTTTCCAATAAATAAAGATAATTTAAAAAATAAATAGATAGGGAGTCGGGCTGTAGCGCAGCGGGTTAAGCGCAGGTGGCGCAAGGCACAAGGATCGGCATAAGGATCCCGGTTCGAACCCCGGCTCCCCACCTGCAGGGGAGTCACTTCACAGGCGGTGAAGCAGGTCTGCAGGTGTCTATCTTTCTCTCCTCCTCTCTGTCTTCCCCTCCTCTCTCCATTTCTCTCTGTCCTATCCAACAACGACAACAACAATAATAACTACAACAATAAAACAACAAGGGCAACAAAAGGGAATAAATAAATAAAATAAAAAAAATAAATTTAAAAATATATAAATAAATAAATAGATAAACCAACAAAGAAATAAAGAACAGATTTTATTTAAAAATAAGATTAAAAAAAAACACTCTTTAGGGTGTATACCCCCAGGAAGATAAGAACGCTACTTCTAGAAACATATGTTCCCCTCTTCCTAGCTGTGCTGTGTTCTCTGTAGCCAAGAAGATGAAGTCCTGAGTTAATCAATGGTCTGAGCATGTTCCCTGCATGATTCCAATACTCTTGTAGACATTGTAAACTAGTTACCATTTTTGCAAAATGTTATGGTTATTTTGTAAGTGCAAGGTAGTGTTCCACTTAACCCCTTCCTTGCTGCCCCTTCACATTTCTTTGGCCTCGGTTCTAAAGGGAAGCACTTCAATCACCATTTAAGTTCTTTTGACTCCAAATTTACTGTGTGGTGGCCACAGAGGACCTCAGGTTTGAATAATTAACAAATGTAGTTCTGAGGAGACAGCTTAATGCTTATGCAAATGACTTTCATGCCTGAGGCGCTGAGCTCCCAGGTTCTCCTCAACCCAGCATTAGAGAAAAATAGGCCCTCAGCTTCCCCAGAGCCCCGCCCCACTAGGGAAAGAAAGAGACAGGTAGGGAGTATGTACGACCTGTCAATGCCCATGTTCAGCGGGGAAGCAATTACAGAAGTCAGACCTTCCACCTTCTGTACCCCACAATGGCCTTGGGTTCATATTCCAGAGGGATAAAAAATAGGAAAGTTATCAGGGGAGCATATGGGATATGGAGTTCTGGTGGTGGGAATTGTGTGGAGTTGTGCCCCACTTATCCTATGGTTTTGTCAGTATTTCCTTTTTATAAATGAAAATAATAAAAAAAAAAAATAGGCCTTCTATGACTTTCCTGAGAAGTTGAGGTTGCTGTCACTTCCCCATCTCATCCTTTGTGTACTTTGGGGAAGAATAGGCCTCCCTGGGTACTAGGCCCTGAGGGTGCATCTCTTCGTGCCTGCAGGTCCTGCATTCTACAACAGTCTCCCCTGAGCTCCAGCCAGAGCCTCTCCTGCTGCCTCCCTGTCAGTGCCTGGCCCCCTGCCTCCTCCATACCCATCATCCTATCTCCACTCTCATTTATATAAAATGGTGGAATATTTTCTCTCTCCTTTTTATTTTTTTAAAATATTTATTTATTCCCTTTTGTTACCCTTGTTTTACTGTTTTCGTTATTACTGTTGTTGTTATTGATGTCATTGTTGTTGGATAGGACAGACAGAAATGGAGAGAGGAGGGGAAGACAGAGGGGGGAGAGAAAGAGAGACACCTGCAGACCTGCTTCACCGCTTGTGAAGCGACTCCCCTGCTGGTGGGGAGCCAGGGGCTCAAACCGGGATCCTTAAGCCGGTCCTTGCACTTTGTGCCACGTGTGCTTAACCTGCTGCGCTACTGCCGGACTCCCCTTCTCTCTTTCTCTCTCCTTTTAAAAATATTTTTATTTATTTATCATTGAATCACAGAGAGAAATTAAGAGAGATGGGGGAGGTCGAGAGGGAAAGAGAGGGTGGGGTAGATAGCATAACGATTATGCAGAGAGACTCTCAAAGTCTCTGGTTCAAACCCCCACAACCACCATAAGCCAAAATTGAACAGTGCCTTGGTAAAAGGAGAGGCAGAAAGAGAGGGAAGGAAAGGGAGAGGGGGAGAGAGAGAAAAAAATAGAGAGAGGGAAGGAAAGGAAGATGGAGGAGAGAGAGAGAGGGAGGGAGAGCAAGACAGAGGCCTACTTCACCACTCCTGAAGCTTTCCCCCTGCAGGTGGGGACCAAGGGCTTGAACTTAGGACATTGCACACTGTATTGTGTGCTCTTCACCAAGTGTGCCACTGCCTGGCCCTGGAATATTTTCTCCATATACTTTTTGCTGGTTTCCCTCCCCTTCATGAGGAGAGTGAATATTTCTTTGGTCCTTCTGAACCCTGCCTTCTAAGGGCTGTAGGGGCTGTGTTGATGCTGAAGGAGTGCATACAAATTAATAACTGCTTGTACCAAACGCCTTTTAACCACCTGTGAATCCTAAACCTAACCCCTCTGCCTCTTGGTATTTGTAAAATCCTTGGCAGATTTAAAGTTAGCTTCTGGTATTTGTAAAAGTCCTGACAGCCTTTGACCTTTGCGACCTCTACCCACCTGTTAGTCCTTGTATGCATATTGTGAATCATTTTATTTTGAAACCTTTCTTTGTCTATAAAAGGGAAATCTTATAGTACACAAGGGCCCAGAAGCTTTTTGGTATTAGCTGATTCTGGATCTGGCAAGCCAAAAAAAAAACAACTCTGTTTTCCAGTAACTCCAGGGTGTCATGACTTTTGTTCAGATTCCCGAGTTTACAATGCCTGTTGTGAGCTGTGCCTGAGGGAGGGGTGCCCAGGGGCATGATTCCATTACCATCTCCTGAATATTGTTTCCTCTCTTGTGCTGAAGACATTTATTTGTATTAATATTTAATACACCTAAATTCAGTGCCCTACCTACACTTTTCCCTAATGATAATCTCCAGCACTCTCACAATCTCAACTAGGATTTTGACTCAGTACAATTTTTGTTGTTATTTTGGTACAATTACCATAGAATCCATCTCAGATCCTCACAGTAGGCATGAGTGGGAGCCAACTCCTATGCTGATGGGAATGTATTTATTTACTTTGGTATCATGTATATTTTATTAGTAGTAACTTAAACTGCTATAAAGTGACAGATTAAAGTTCTACTCCACACCCAACCCCCAAGATAACATCCATAGTTCTCACAAAGGGCCATTTGAAATATTTGCAGAACATTCAAGAACCAGGTAGTGTTCGATTCCCAAATACCAGAGCAGGTGAAATATTCACAAGTGATGAACAGTGATGCAGATGCCTCTAATTTCGGCCACTCTCTTTCTCTTTTCAATAATACATCTCCAATTATACAAAATTAGACTTTGGGGCATGGGAGACAGCATAATGATTATGCAAAAGACTCAGGCTGGAGGCACTGAGATCTCAGGTTCAATCCCTGCACCACCATAAACAAGAGCTGAGCAGTGCTCTGGTCTCTCCATCATTCTATTTCTCTCTCCTTAAAATAAATAAAATATTTTTTTAAATAAGAGTACATGGGTACAGTGGATTTGTATACAGAATCTGACCCATCGATAATCCTAATTACAACAAAAATATGCACAGGTATAAAAGGCTACTGACAAAAATAAAATGGGGGCAATTGACAGACCTCAATAAACAAAGGATCAGTATATATTTATTGGGTTTGATGGAATTTATAAAAACTCTCAGCTGAGCTCCAATGAAACTATGTAGAGTTAATAAGGATGCAGTACTAAGCACAGAAAGGGGGTAATTGTGGCAAACTTTCAAAGTTTAATTCAGGGTGGGGTGGATAACATGATGCTTATGCAAACACACTCTCATGCCTGAGGCTCCAAAGTCCTAGATTCAATCCTCTACACCACCATAAGCCTGAGCTGATCAGTGCTCTGGTTAAAAATAATGATAATAGTGGTCCGGGAGGTGGCACAGTGATAAAGCCTTGGACTGTCAAGCATGAGGTCCTGAGTTCAATCCACAGCAGCACATGTGCCACAGTGATAGCTGGTTCTTTCTCTCTCCTCCTATCTTTCTCATAAATAAATTAAAAATATTTTTTTAATTAAAAAATAATAATAAACAACCATAAATAATAAATAATAATAAAAGGGGGTTGTATTGTTATGTGGAAAACTGAGAAATGTTATGCATGTACAAACTATTATATTCACTGTCAAAAGTAAAACATTAATTCCCCCAATGAAGGAAAAAATGTTCAAAAAAAGAAAGTGAACCCTCAGGACAAGGACCACTTTAGGGTGGGGCAGAGTTGTCTTCAGTAAGAACCAGGTGAGGATTAATCTTCCATAGGACTCCTGGTGCCTGATAGGATTTGCAGACACCTCTTCTGATTGGCTGAAGCCAGAGCTCAGGGTGGGAAGTAGTAGGAGTGAAGGGTATAAAAAGCAGCAGAAGCAGTGTGGGGATGCATTGGAGTTGCAGAGGACCGGAGTTGAAGATGGCAGACGTGCTGGGCATCCTGCGGCAATTCCACATGGAGCAGAAGGAGATTGTGGTAAGAGGAGATTATGTGACTTTTGGAGAATTCTCATGGCCCAAGAGCATGCAGACCAACTATGTGGCCTGCGGAAGTGGCAAGGATGGAGAAGCCAGAGAGTACTACACGCTGGAGTGCCTGCTATTCTTTCTGATGCATGCCCAACTGCCTCATGTTGTGTATGTGAGAAAGGCAGCCAGTGAACACATTCCTGTGGTGAGAAGACCTGACAGAAAGGATCTGCTGAGCTACCTGAATGGGGAAGTATCCACATGCATGGGCCTAGAGCGCACTGGCCCTGTGCAAATGCGTCTTGGGCAGGTGGTTCCAGTCAAGCGAGCTGCAGAGGTAGTCCTCCCAGAAGCCAAGAGGGCACGAGTGGAGGATGAAGAGGCTGTGAGGCAGGACCAGGAGAGACTGGCTGCTCTTCTGCAGGCTCCTAAGGAAGCCAGTGTCTGCACTGAACGCCTCAAGCCACTGTCTGAAGCCATGTCCGTGGACAAGATTGCTGAGATTAAGGCCAAGAGGATGGCTAAGAAGAAGACTACCATCAAGGTGGATATTGAGGGTCCTGGAGCTGCCCCGACAGCCAGGAGATTCGTGGATGCTGACGTGGAAGCCACCCGAGAGATTGTCAGCAGAGAGAGGCTGGGAAGGACACGCACCACCATTCTACAGAGCACAGGCAAGACTTTCAGAGACAGCATCTTTGCCATCCTGGACTCTGTCAAAGCCAGAGAAGCAGGCCAGGCCCCTGAACAGCCAGCAGCTCCAAAGGCAGCAGCAGCCGGGCCTCCCACAGGGTGCACCCAGCCGCAGCCTCCATCTGCCTATGACAGATACGACCAGGAAAGATTCAGACACAAAAAGGACACCGGAGACTTCCACATAGACACCAAAGGTACCTACCATGGCCTGAGCCTCCCTTCCATAACAGCCTCTGTCTTCCTTCCTCAGCCTCAGGCTCAGCCTCCGTCTCAGACTCCAGGAGGCCAGGCTGTGCCAAGACCCCTTGTCCAAACCAGGCCGCCCCTGCAGCAGAGCAACAGAGGCTCTGGCACACCCATCATCCTTATTCCGGCGGCACCCACCTCTTTAATCACCATGCTGAATGCCACAGACCTTCTCCAGGACCTGAGCTTCGTGCCTTCCGAGGCCAAGAAGAGACAAGGCTGCCGGCCCGCCAAGGAAACTCTCATCCAGAGAAGCAAGAGCCCGAGGCCAGCGTGGGACTCTGCCAGCACTGTCAGGGTTCACTACCGAGTCATGGACCAGCCCCTGAGACTCAGCCCTGGAGACTGGGATCGAGTTGTAGCCGTGTTTGTGCAAGGCCCCACCTGGCAGTTCAAGGGCTGGCCCTGGCGCCTGCCTGATGGCTCTCCAGACCACATCTTTGCTCACATGAAGGCCTTCCACCTCAAGTATGACCATCTTCCTCTCGAGCCCAATGTGCACAAGTGGGACGTCACAGTCTTGGAGGTCAGCACTCACCAGCGCCATTCCGACAGACCCGTTTTCCTGCGCTTCTGGGAAACACTGGACAGCTACATGCTGAAGCACAAAGCTCACCTGCGATTCTGAAGCACGGCCTTGACCCAGGAATTCTGGATGGACAAACTTGTCTTGCTAAGGCAGACAGATAAAAGCCATTTGGATGGTGTCTTTCCAGCAGTGACAGAGACTGGGCACCAGAGGCACCTTGGGACTCCTGGTGTGGGTTCTCCCCCTCTGTATAATGTACTGACTACATTGTTCCCTTTATCTTTGTATGGAATGCAGTGAATGATTGAATAAAGCATCTAAAAGGAAATCTCTCATGTCATCTGATACCATTGTATTTATTTATTTTTATGTGAACCATAACTCAGGGAAACCTACCAATGTTCTTGATAGGAGTTTTTTTTAATTCATGTAGATTAGTGGTTTATAGTAAATACATTTCTTTATAAATGTGTAAAATTTCTGTTTTCTAAAAAACACTCTCAACCCCAGCCTAGGTCTTCCTCCACCATCATTACACCATGACCTGAGCTCCACCCACCCCTGCCCAAACCCTTTACTTTGGTACAATATACCAAACGCAGTGTAAATTCTACTTTGTACTTCCCCGTTCTATTCTTCACTGAAATTTCTGGATCTCTGACGTGGCCTCAGAAGATGGGGACAGTTGATTTGGGGGGAGCCTGAAATGTGGGCCCTCCCAGACCTGCACAGGTGCTCTTTGTGTCCCGACTTGGTCTCCCATAGATTGTTTTTAGCCTGTTTTTCTAAAAATAAAAAAAAAACTTTAAAAATAGTATGTATTTGTATGGGGACAGAGCCAAATACAGAGGGCACAAGAAATAAAGGTTAAAACAGATGTGAGGGAAGGAGGGAGAGAGAACAAAGAAGTGAGATACACATGCAGGAATGCTTCATGCTGATGAAGCTTCCCACCCCTGCAGGACTGAGGCCTTGAACCCATGTCCGTAAGACTGCAATGTGGGTCCTAATACAGGTTTACCGCCACCCAATCCCTACCTAGAAGTAAAAATATAAATATAAAAATAAAAATATAATAAATATAGATGCAAAGAACCCCCAAATGTTTCAATGCAGTTTGTTTATAAACACAGAAGGGTAAACATGAGTTAGAAGTAAAAGCAGGCAATGTCCACACAGAGGAGAGGGAACAGATGGTCCTGGAATGGAAGGTTCTGCCTGGAACCTGGGGGGCCCTCCATATGTAGACTTTTTTTTAGTTTAATCATCCACTCCTGACCAAGAGATAAAACAGGGTGGGGGAGAGATAGCACAGTGGTTATACAAAGAGACTCCCAAGCCCCAAGGATCCAAAGCCCCCGGCCCAATTGAACTGCTCAGACAGCAGCCAAAGCCAATCCAGGCAACACTCCTTTGCCCTGTGAGTCTCTTAAAAAAAGCTGTTTGTACATTGTGAGTTCTGAGGAAATTATTCAACACATCTCCCCATTCATCAGGAGAACAATGTGGGAAGGCTGCCACTATACAGCCCCACTTGCAGACCACCAGTCTGTTGCCAGTCACTCCCGAGTAGATACGGACTTTTAGCCGTATCTCTCCTTAGGCACCTCTCTGTCCACGAGTCAACCGTGTTAGCACTCACTTGTGACTTGGTGGGCTACCAAAGCAATCCTGGTCTTGTCTTACTGCATTCTCAGGTGATCTTCTTTGCTATTCCTAATACTGGCAACATTTCTAGAATGGGCAATAGGGGCCTGAGAGATAACATGCTACTTATGCAAACGATTTTGCTGCCCACCACTCTGAGATCCCAAGTTCACTCACTGTCATCACCATAATCCTGACCTGTGCAGCACTCTGAATAGGGAATGAAAATAGAACGAGCAGTATAGCACTAAGGGGTGTGTTCGGATGCCAGTGTGAGATCTCACCCCAAGCATGAGAGAGTGTGATTATCAAACCTCAGTAGGATCACAAAGCTATTATTTTCCAAAAGCACCTTTTGCAGGTGAAGATGATTGAAAACTAAAAGAGATAATCCTAAATCAGACCCTTGATTCTCTACACTGAACAATTATCTCCTCAGTAAATTGTAGTCATTTTTCACGACCTGATCAGAAAGTGATTAATTTGAAGGAGCCATAGGTGATGTATGCATTGACCACAGGCATGTCTGTGCTTCAGAATCCAGGCTCCTACCAGGAGAGATGGCGGGTCCATGGAGCAGAGCAAGACTTGCATGGAAGAGATGCCAGGATCCATTCCTGCCACTCCTAGGTCAGAGTTGGCTAAGCCATCTGTCCTTTTATAACATCGGGAAGACTTAGTTGACAGGATGTACATATGCCCTGTGTGAAAAATGGAGAATCTGGAGTCGGGTGGTAGCGCAGTGGGTTAAGCGCACACACGTGGTGTGAAGCGCAAGGACCAGCGTAAGGATCCCGGTTCTAGCCCCTGGCTCCTCACCTGCAGGGGAGTCGCTTCACAAGCAGTGAAGCAGGGCTGTAGGTGTCTATCTTTCTCTCCCCCTCTCTTCCCCTCCTCCATTTCTCTCTGTCCTATCCAGCAATGACATAAATAACAACAACAATCATAACTACAACAATAAAACTACAAGGGCAACAAAAGGAAATAAATAAATAAATAATAAAAGAAAGAAAGAAAAATGGAGAATCCCCAGAAACAGAGAAAGGAGGGAGACCCTGCACACCCCACCATGGACTCTGGAGTCAGAATTCCAGGCATCCTGGACAACGTACAGAGAGCAAGCAGAGGGGCTCCCCCCTCAGACAACCTCACTTCTCTCAAGGTGACCTTCCGCTTGACTGCAGAGAGACCACACCTGAAACCTCAACAATCTTAGAAAACTCTGTGATCACAGTGGAATGAGAATCAGCAGTTGGAAGTCTTTTGAAATACCCTGATTTTGTTTTAGGTTGTTGGTTTGTTGATTTCTTTTTACCAGATCACTGCTCAGCTCTGGCTCTGGAGGTGCAGGAAATGGAACCCAGGACTTTGAAGCCTCACACACGAAAGTCACTGTGCATAACCACGGTGCTCCTTCCTTGCCCTGCCTGCTGCTTCTTTTGGCCTTCAGTCATCAACTAGCATTTCTCAGTGCTCTGGAGCATGGGAGACCTCTATCAAGATGTTAGCTTCCTTGGTAGCTAAGCAGTGTCCATTGCCTCCCTCCCAGAGGGCTGCCTTCTTGCCTTCATCTGAAGGAAAGAGGCAGCACCTTATTTCATTGGATGCTCTCCTCCAACTTGTACTTAAGGGAGTGAATGAGAAAAAAATGGAAAGAGAGAGTGATGATGATGATGATGATGATGATGATGATAATGATGATGATGATGACTGCTCAGCTCTGGCTACTGGTGGTGGCAGGGATCCAAGCTGGGTACTTTGTTGTATAATGCTTGTGCTATGCCATGCTTCATCTCTTGGCTGTGTTTCTCTCTCTCTCTCCCTCTCTTTCTTTCATATTGAATTTAAATGCATGGAGTCCCGAGTTCAAACTTCCAATGCCACATGTGTCATTCCTCTCTTTCCCGCTATTAAAAATTCTTTAATAGTATAGTAAATAATAGATACTGATAATAGTACTTGGTTTCTATCTACCTTCAAAACATATGACATATACTTTTTAAAAAGAACTTTAACTGTATCAGTACACAGACATTTAAATATTTCTATTACCATCATTTGGCACTCTGTCTACTCCCCTCAACTATGTACAGGGAAATTTATTTATTTTAATAAGATTTCATTAGCGGTTAAATAATATTTTCAAGTATATAAGACAGTAGTTGTACCATTTCACTCCACAGCCACCATAACAGATTTTTTAATTTATTTTTTTACCATCAAAGTTTTGTACCCCACACCTCTCCCAGCTATAGCCATCATCATTCTCACAAATAAATAACTGGTTTTTATTTTTGCAATTCCATTTCCACATGTTAGGGAAAATGTCTAGCAGTTGTCTTCCACTTTTTACTGAAATCACTAGGCATAATCAACACCAGGTCCAAAAAGTTTGTCCTGAGGACAAACATCATCTTTGTAAACTGCCAGGTAATACTGCTTAAATACTTTACCTTTTTCTCCAGCCCCCTAGCCTTTTCTTTGGCCTCAGTTAAAAAAAAGGCATTTCTTCACTCACTACATTAAGTTCTTATGACTCAAAATTTTATATGTCATGACCACAGCTGCCTCAGGTTTGAACAACTAAGACAGCACAGTTCTGAGGAGGCAGCCTGTGGTTATGTAAATGCTTTTCATGCCTGCCTGAGGCGCGGAGGTCCTGGATTCTATTCTGAGCACTAGAATAAGAGTTGAACAGTGCTCTGTCTCTTCCTCTGTATCTTTATCTCTATACCTATCTCATTAAAATAAATAAACCTTCCAGACACCAAGTTGCAGCTGCTACCATGATTATCCAAAAGATTTTGCTGCTGATTCCATCCTGATTTCTCTGGGCAGATGACCTCACCAGTGTGTCCTGGAATGTCACCTCTCAAAAGTTCTACCCCATTAGGGAAAGATAGAAACAGGCGGGGAGGTGGGCGGTAGTGCATCGGGTTAAGTGCAGGTGGTTTGAAGCACAAGGACCGGTGTAAGGATCCCGGTTCAAGCCCCCGGCTCCCCACCTGCAGGGGAGTCGCTTCACAGGCGGTGAAGCAGGTCTGCAGGTGTCTGTCTTTCTCTCCCACTCTCTGTCTTCCCCTCCTCTCTCTCCATTTCTTTCTGTCCTATCCAACAACAAAGACATCAGTAACAACAATAATAACTACACAACAATAAAAAACAACAAGGGCAACAAAAGGGTAAATAAATAAACATAAAATAATAATAAAGAAAAAAGAAACAGGCTAGGGGTATGGATTGACCTGTCAATGCCCAAGTCCAGCAGAAAAGCAATTACAGAAACCAGAACTCCTACCTTCTGTACCCCCAAAACAAGTTAGGTACATACTCCCAGTGGGGGAGAAGTGATAGGAGGAAGAGGATAAGAGGGTTCTGAACTCCAGCTCCATCAGGACTTGGAGAGAAAAGGGAGGAACATTTGGACATCGTAAAAGGGTCGTGAGTGGCTGGGAGGGGAAGATAGGCCTGGACCTGGAAGGAAAAGGGGGCAATTATGTACAAATGTAGACAGATAGTTGTAAAAATGACAGTTAACTCATGTCTGCAACCTTAGGAGAACTAGGGTAGCTTGCAATGGAGGGACTGGCTCTGGTGGTGGGAATGGTGTTGACATGTAATTTTGTAAATCAAAATTAAATCACTAAAAATAAATAAATAAAGATCATGTTATTTAAAAAAAATAGTGTGCATACACTCTCAAAGAGATAAAATACTAACTCCAAAAACACCTGCTCCCCTACGTTCCTAGCTTCACTATTCACAGTAGCCAAGAAGATGAAGTCTTTACTTACTTCATTAATTGCCTAGTAGTCTGAGCATTGTTCCTGAATAATTCCACTACACAGGTGGACATTATTATTTTTCCTTTCAATTTCTGTCACAAAAATCTGGGGGTGGGGTGGGGTGGGCTAGATAAATGGTGAACAAAGCTGCAATATCTCTCCTTCTCTGTCCATTTCTTTATCTCTCCACTCAAGAAAGAGCCCTGAGAAAGATGGAGTTAAACAGGGACCATAGTAGTCCATAATCCTAGTTTCAAAAAAGCTGAGATGATTACATAGGTACTAAAGTGACAACAACAGACTACTATAAATAAAGGAACAGTTTGTAGAAGTTAGTTATGATAGGAATTTGCAAACAAATTCCACAGTGCAAAAGAAATCAAGAATCAGGATGCAGAGCTAACTACATAAAAAGGTAACGTGGTGCTTTTTCTTTTTAAAGATTCATTTGTTAATAAGGCAGAGGACTAAGAGAGAGAATTCTGGCACTAAAGAATCACTTGGGCACATGCTTTTCCAGGGAGCAGTCTAGGACCCCATGATGGAGCATCCAATGCCACCTGCTTGGCTGCTGAACTCATTGTTAGCATACACATATTCTTGTGGTCCTCTGCGTGTCCTGAAGATTCTAGATTACTAGTGGCCCATGTACCTCACTGAGCTCCCACTAAATAACATAGGACCGAAGTACTCTAAATTTTACAAGCTGTAAAAAAAAAAAAAAGGAGATTTGTATATAAGTTATCATTTTTGTGAAATTTTAATTTTTTTAATTATTTTTTAACCAGAGTATTGCCCAGCTCTGGCTTATGTTGGTGCAGGGGGTTGAAGTCAAATCTTATTAGAAAATAACTACACAGTTCATTTAAAATACTATAGACAACAGGAAGCTATATCCCATGGAGATTCCCACTGCAATAACACTTTAGATTCTGTCTCTTCACCTACCCACTTTGATGAGTGCCTGTCACAGAGCACCCATGTTTAGTGGAAGCAGTTACAGAAGCCAGAACTCCTATCTTCTGCATCCCAAAAATAACCTTGATCTATACTTCCAGTGGGGGAGAAGTGATAGGAGGAAGAAGATAAGAGGGCTCTGAACTCCAGCTCCATCAGCACCCAGAGAAAAGAGGAAAAGGAGAAGGACATTTGATTGTAGTAATGGTGTCATGAGTGGCTTGGAGGGGAAGAGAGGATTATATCAGGAAGAAAAAGATGGCAATTTTGTATAAATTTGGACAGATAATTGTAAAAATGATGGTTAGTCCATGTCTACAACCTTGGGGGAATTGTGGTGGCTTGCAGTGGGGAGACTGAAGATTTGGAACCCTCGTGGTGGGAATGGTGTGAATTTAAACCCCTGTTGACATGTAATTTTGTAAAATAAATAAATTAATTAATTTTTTTAATGGGGGTCAGGCTGTAGCGCAGAGGGTTAAGCACACATGGCGCAAAGCACAAGGACCAGCTTAAGGAGCCCGGTTCAAGCACCCTGGCTCCCTACCTGCAAGGGAGTCACTTCACAGGGGGTGAAGCAGGTTCTGCAGGTGTCTGTCTTTCTCTCCACCTCTCTCTCTGTCTTCCCCTCCTCTCTCCATTTCTCTCTGTCCTATCCAAAAACGACATCAATAACAACAACAACAATAACAACAACAACAATAAAAAACAAGGACAACAAAAGGGAAAATAAATAAATATTAAAAAACAAACAAACAATGTGCTAGGACTCTGCTTCCAGTCTAGTAAGCAGAGTGGAGCACTGTCCCAGTTTACACTAATGTTGGTGCCCTGGATTGAACCCAGGACCTCGGAACCTTAGGCACAGAAGCCATTCATGTAACCATTATACTATCTCCCCAGTCCCTATGCCTAATGTTGACATGGGCGGGGGGAGTCGACATGAATGGAAAAAAAAAAGGCTCAAAAAGTTTTAAAGTGAATTTTGTGGACATATCATAAATAAATGAAGAGTTGAGCAACAAACCCAAAAAGTCCATTTGACAAGAAGGCTGGGAAACCACATGGATTTCAGTGCTATGTCTCATACTATGACTGTGTTGCTGTTAATATATTGCGTTAGCTCTTTCAGTAGATGTTTTAATGTATTTAGATGGATTCTCATTGGGTGCATAGATGTTAATAATTGTTAAGTCAGGGCCAGGCAGTGGCGCACCTGGTTGAATGCACATGTTGCAATGCACAAAGACCCAGGTTCGAGCCCCCGGCCCCCACATCCAGGGGGAAAGCTTTGTGAATGGTGAAGCAGGGTTGAAGATGTCTTTCTGTCTCTTTCTCTTTCTGTCTCCCCCTTCCTCTTGATTTCTGACTGACTCTATCCAATAAATAAATAAAGATAATAAAAAAATTTTTAAAGAAAGAAATACAATTAAAAAATGAAAAAATTTTTTTTTACCTCCTGCTAGAGAGGCAGGAGGTAAGTGAAGTCGGGGCGAACGTGGAATCTGGAGGAAACGGGGCCATGACTTATGCTTATCTCTTCAAGTACATCATCGTTGGGGACACAGGTGTGGGAAAGTCATGTCTCTCATGCAGTTTATAGACAAGCGCTTCCAGCCTGTCCACGACATCACAATTGAGAGCGAGGAATAGGAGAAAGAGAAGCAGAGCATCACTCTGGCACATACACTGCCAAGGACTGAACTTCAAACCTCTCATACTTACGAATCCAACACTTTACCCACTGTACCGCCTCCTGGACTGCCGACAACTGAATTTGTGTGTGTGTTGAAGAGAAAGAAGAAAATTGAAGAGTCATTCCAGACTTAAAAGGCAGATGGGAAATAAAGGTGTGGAGTTTGGGGCCCATATGGTCAACATTGATGGAAAACAAATCAAACTGCAAGTCTGGGATACATGACTTAGAATCTCGCAGAGATGTGAAGAGAGAAGAAAGAGAGGCTTTTGCTTGTGAGCATGGGCTTATATTCATGGAAACTTCAGCCAAAACAGCCTGCAAAGTTGAAGAGGCTTTCGTTAACACAGCCAAAGAAATATATAGGAAGATCCAACAAGGTGTATTTGATGTCCACAATAAGGCAAATGGTATCAAGATTGGTCCCCAAGAGTGTACTTCAACATCAGTGGGATCCAGCACCTCTCAGCAGAACTCTGATGACTTAGGGTCCAGCTCTGGCTGCTGCTGAACATCTAACCTGAACTCTTTTTTTATTCCTGGAAAAGCTTCAGTCAATGGGCTTATGAAAGAGAGATTACTTGCTTTGGCTGTGAAAGGCCTCCTTTTAAGGTGTGATGTTTTGCCTTCCTATTTTTAAAAGGATGAGGGGAGAGTTGGGGTCCTATTGATCCAGTTCTCCTTCGAGGACATGAGCATTCCCTAGAGGTCAGGTCACTTCTTATCCTGCTATTTTAGTTTCCATAGTGTTAGAATCAAACACAACTACAATGGTAGTTCAGAAGGAAGCACATTATTTTATAACAGACAGTATGCTTTGCACCAAGAATTTATGACAAAGGTCTAGGACTTTCTGCTTGAGCACTTAAGATTACAGGGATCTGGCTCAATTTTAGATGATAAATAGGAATTTCGTTGAATTTTTTGTTTCTTGCCTTTGGTGTCCACGTACCACTTCATAAAGAGTTCTCAAAAAAGGCAATTCTACTTCTCCCTTACCACTCAAGAGGCTCGTTCCTTCTATATTACCCCATTGCTAATTTTTCTGTCTTAGAGTAACTATAAACCTTGAGAGACCTTGGACCATTTGCCATTATTATCTAAAGAAAGCATTCTTCCCGTGTTTATTTTGGTTTAAGGAATCAGACCTAAGATTGCAGTGTCTTTCACCAAAGAAGTCCACTGTTAGATCACATTGGCTTCTTAACTAGACCTTTCTCAACTTTCTGCTATAATCAAGCTAATCTGCTTATTGGACATGATATAATTCTCTCATTTCTATGCCTTTGCATACACCCCATTTTGTGCTAACATTATTCTCAAAGTTCAAATTTTTTTTCTTTCATAAAGTCTTCTTTGACCTTGGGACTCAGAGACAATTATTGACACATTAAACCTTAGTAAACCTTAGCTTTCACAAGTTGTTCATTCATACATATATTTATTTATATTTATGTTATTTTGTAAATATGTTTTATAGTTGTTTTGTGTATGGGGTCTGTACCATATAGATTGTAAGGTCCTTGAGCAAGAACCATATTATCCCTTTATTTTTGTAAACTACTCCCTCTGCCATTCCTTCCCAGTGCCTACTGCTTGTTATGTGAATATTGAATTGACTGGCATCTTAAAACCTTGGAATAGGTTTATTTTATATTTCAGAGGAAACAAAAGGCCTTAGAGTTACCTTTGTGTAACTTGATCTCACTTTCTTCCATCTGCTTACCTTGGATTCTATGATTCTATATTGCTTCTCTCTCTCTCTCTCTCTTTCTCTCTCTCTCTCTTTCTCTCTCTTTCTCTTTCTCTCTCTCTCCCCCACCCTTCCCTGGCTCTTCACCTACATTCCACGCAACAAACAGTCAAGCCACCTGCTTCTAAGTAGTTGAATAAGTGGGTACTTTACTAACCATTCTTCTTTTCAAGAGCATAAAATACCATCCTAGCCAAACTTGCCTTTGCTTTACTTGTCATTCAGCCCTTTGGGTCAGTTGCTATGTCTTTTTGCTTTGCTGTCCATTTTCTTCCATAGTACTGGGGTCTTTCTCATAAATTTTTTTAAATTTCTTTGTTGTTGATAAATTGTTTCATCGTTAAATGCATGCATGTCAAAAAATGAAAATTGAAAAAAAATTTTAAGTCCTCTTGATTGACTGATCCTCTGAGCATTAAGTAATAACCATTCCTATCTTTTTTAATTTTGTTGATTTTAAAGTCTATCATGTCAGATATGAGAATAGCTGTTCCTGCCCTTTTTTTGTGGGCCATTGATAGTTTTCTATCCTTTCACTTTGAGTCTGTGTTTGTCTTGTTGAGTTAGGTGGGTTTCCTGTAGACAGCATATTGTTGGGTTGTGTTTTCTGATCCATCTTCCTACTCTGTGTCTTTTAATAGGTGAATTCAGGCCATTGACATTTATTCATATCAAATATTTAAGATAGTTTAATGCCATTCTTGAGATTTTTAGAGTGTTCTGATTTATGGCATATTTATGGTGGTCTACATGTTTATAGAAGAACTTTCATAACTTCTTTCAGGACACGTTTGGTGATAGTTGATTCTTTCAACTGTTGCTTGTCTGAGGTTTTTATGCCTCCATCCAGTCTGATTGACAGTCTAGGAGGATACAGGAGTCTTTCTCATTGAGCAGTTGATAGATATCTTGCCATTCTCTTCTGGCCTGTAGTGTTTGTGTGAAGAAGTCTGCTGCTAATTTTATGGGTTTTCCTCTGTAGATGACTCTTTGTTTTCCTCTTGCAGCTTCAGGATCCTTTCTCTATCCTTATTTCTTTCCATTCTAAATATGATGTGCCTTGGTGTCTTTAAGTCTGGGTTAATTCTGTTTGGGACCCGCTGGGCTTCTTGAACCTTTATGTCTTTTATGTTGTCTAGAGAATTTCTTAGCTATTATGTCCTGGAAAATGCTTTCTTCCCCCTCCCTCTCTTTTTTTCTTCCTCTGGTAAGCCAATGATGTGTATATTATTTCTTTTGAAATCATCCCATAGGTCTCTGTAGTTTTGAAATCATCCCACAGGTCTCTGAAATCATCCCATAGGTCTCTGTAGTCTCTGTTTTCAGTATCTCTTGATCTCTTTTTGAGATCTCTTACTTTTTTGGTTGTCTCTAACTCATCCTCAATCATGCTAATTCTGTCTTCAACCTCATTTATTCTATTCCCTCTCCCCTGTACTGTTTTCTGAAGTTCATCTATTTTGTTACCCTGTTCTGATACTGTTTTAGCTTGTTCAGCTAATTGTGTTCTTAGCTCAGCGATTTCAGCTTTCAGCTCTCTAATAACCTTGAGATAATTAGTGTTTTCTTCCAGAGTTTCATTTGTTGTTTCTGTATTTCTGATGACAATTCTTTCAAACTCTTTACTCACTGCTGTGATTATTTCCTTAACTAGTGTTTGGACGTTGACTTCATTATTTTGTGCTTCATCCTTTGGGGGGCTTTTAGCTGGACTCTTGTCCTAGTTCATTTCTCCAATATTTCTTCTTGTTGGTTTGACAATTCTATATAGTATGTTGTGAGGTCCTTCTCTCAGTACTTTTCAAATTACTGATCACTCTTGCCTGGGTTGACTTGTGTCTAAGTATGGTAATTAAAGGGTTCACAGTTGTGGAAATTGACAGTTGTTTCAATATTATTTTAATCCTGGAGTTGGAGAACAGTGGCTAAAAAGTCTCTTTTGTGCTTTTTCTTCCCTGTAGGCTAAAAGCCTGAGGGCTTTTAAACTCTAAGTAGGCTTCTTATCTTAATCACTGACTCCTGACCAAAAGATAAAGCAGGGTAAGGCAGAGATAAGGCAGAGATAATCCAGTGGTTATGCAAAGAGACTCTCACAGCCCCACCACTAGGCCACAGAGGTATAGATCTTCTGAGTTTCCTCATTAGTTCTGTGTTCCCTGGTGTCAGCATAGGGCCTTCCCCCATGCTGCTCCAGATTCGGAGAGCAGTAGCAGTGGAGACTCAGAGTTGCACTTGGTGAGTCTCAGGGGAATCCTCTCCTCCCTTCAGCTGTCCCCTTGTTGGTGAAACAGACTGGAGGTGGTGTCTCAACTGATAAACTGCTGGACTGTTACCAGCCACTTCATCTCTCCGTAGGCTCCTCTCTGTCCACCAGCCACAGGTGTTTGCACTCAGCGGTGATTTGGTGGCTTCCTGAAGTCGTTCTAGTCCTGTCTTGTTGCGGTCCCAGATGATCTCCTTTGGTATTCCTAGTTGACCTGGAGAGGAGAGAAACACAGCTGCTGCAGCTCCATAGCACCCCCCCACCTCCGGAAGTCCAACTTTGAAGATTTCTAAACTTAGTAGGAGGGCTATGAGTGTGTATTAGTGAGACAATCCCATCAGTGGATCAGGATCTGATCCCAGATTAAAGATTAGGGTGGAACCAGAGCAGGTAGCCAATCAGGTTCCAGGATATGAGCTCTGAGAATTTAGGCTAGGGTGTGACCTGAGTTAGCGGATCTACATCCGTCAAGGTTCTCAAAGGTATTCTTTCTGATCTCCTGCTGGTACGTCTCAAGAGTGTCTTCTGAAGAAGAACCTCCCAGACGCCCTGTCTTCAGAACTGTCTACTAGAAAGAACCATGGAGTTCTCTACTCAGCTCGCCAGAACCGAGGCTACATTGGAGGATCCTGTGCGAATTCAATCCCCTCCTAGCGAATCCCAGGAGGCTGGTGTTGGCTGCAGACCCTGTCTCCCTGCTAGGCCATCCCAGGAGATCCAGAAACTTGACACTGCCCAGGATGAAGAGACTCCGGAGACACAGAAACTTGACACTGTCCAGGATGGAGAAACCCCGAAAACTCAGAAACTTGACGCCACCCAGGATGGAGAGACCCGGGAGATCCAGAAACTTGACGCCACCCAGGATGGAGAGACCCCAGAGACCCAGAAACTTGACACCACCCAGGATAGAGAGATTCCAGAGTGCCCAGAGCCGGCCCCCCAGCACCCAGAGGACGTGAGTGAGGGGATCCCCAGCGGGGTGGGGGCCGGTCTGCAGAACCTGGGCAACACGTGCTACGCCAACGCGGTTCTGCAGTGCCTGACACACACACCGCCCCTGGCTACCGCCCTGCTGCGCAGGCAGCGCTCGCACTGGTGCCCACAGGAGCCCTGCTGCGCCCTGAGCGCCCTGCAGGCCCACGTGAGCTGCTCCCTGCGGCGACCTGGCCAGGTGCTGTGGCCTCCCCTCGCCCTGCTCCGAGGCTTCCACCGGCACCAGCAGGAGGACGCCCACGAGTTCCTCATGATCACTCTGGACGCCCTGAGCCAGGTATGTGTGCAGCCGCAGGGCTGCTCCGGGGACCCAGCGCTTGTGCCCAGCATCTTAGGAGGCATGTGGAGGTCACGGGTGCGCTGTCTGCAATGCCACTCCAAGTCGGACACCTTGGAGCCTTTCCTGGACGTGGCCCTGGACATCCAGTCGGTGGACAGTGTGGAGGAAGCTCTGCAAGAGCTGGTGAGGCCCGAGGTGCTGGATGGGCCCAATGCCTACGCCTGCAGCAGGTGCGGCCGGAAGGGCAAGGCCCGCAAGCGTCTGAGTCTGCACCGCCCGCCGCGGGTGCTGGTGCTGGTGCTAAAGAGATTCTGCCCGTTCACCGGCCTCAAGGAGCCCAAGGCACTGGCCTACCCAACGCAGCTGGACCTGCACGCATGCGCAACCCGGAGGGCCGGGCCACCGCTGCCTTATAGTCTCTGCGCGGTGCTGGTACACCAGGGCGAGAGCGCGCAGCGCGGCCACTATCTGACCTACGTGTGCGCGCGCAGCCGCTGGTTCCAGATGGACGACAAGCTGGTCATCGCCTGCCCCGGGGCAACTGCGCTCAGCCAGCAGGCCTATATCCTCTTTTACGTGCAGGAGACTCTACTCCCGCGGCCTTCCTCAGCCTGGCAGTGGGAAGAGAAGCCTCCTGCAGACAGGTCTGGGGGCTCTCTCTTTTCTGTAACTGTACGCCGCATCCCTGAAACTCCTTCAGGGGCAGCCCTGCCCCACAGAAAATCCCCCAAAGAGCCAGAGAGGCTGCACAAGCTCTTCATTAATGGCCTGAGCTGGGAAACCACCACTGAGAGTCTGAGGAGCCATTTCCAGCGATGGGGGATGGTCACAGACTGTGTGGTCATGAGAGACCCCCAGACCCAGTGCTCCCGAGGTTTTGTCACCTATACCAACGTGCAGGAGCTGGATGCTGCCATCAGAGCTGGGCCACACGAGCTGGATGGAAAGGTCGTGGCAGTCAAGAGGATTGTCTACAAGGAAGACGCTCAAAGACCTACGACCCACTTGACTGAGAAAAAGATTTTTGTGCGTGGCATTCGAGAAGACACTGAAGAAGACCACCTCAGAGACTATTTTGGACAATACGGAAATATTAAAACTGTTGGGATTGTGGCAGGCCGAGGCAACAGCAGGAAGCGAGGCTTTGCATTCGTCATATTTGATGATCACGTCGCGGTAGACAAGGCTGTCATTCAGAAATACCACACCGTGAATGGCCACCTCTGTGAAGTAAGGAAAGCCTTATCCAAGCCACACATAGCCCGAGCTTCATCCAGACATGGAAGGCAAACTGATACTAGGACATCTGCTGGTTGCTTTAGTTTAGGTGACAACTTTGGTCATGGTGGGAGAGATGGCTTAGGTGGTACCCAAGGAGTTGAAGGCCTTTATGGCAGTGGGCATAGCTGGAATAGATTTGGCAATGATCTTGGCTGTTACAACTATCAGCCATCAAATTTTGGAGCCATGAGAGGAGGAAAATTTGCCAGTCAAAGTTCTGGCCCTTATGGTCCTAGAAGATAATACAGTCAAGCCAAGAGAACAAGGAAGCTAAGGTGCCCCATAACCGCAGTCAATGCGACAGTGGCCATGGTTTCAATTGCCAGGAAACGAGACTTATCAAGCGAAGAGAGTCAAGTGATGAAGAAGCTCCAGGTGACAACATATCTGTGGACTCAGTCAAGCACAGTGGTGGCAAGGCCTGGCTATTCAAAGAAGCATGTCTTAGACAATGCTTTCTTGTTTGGGCAACAACTTTAGTAACTTGTGTTTGAGAAGAACTCTATCACAGCTTATTTTAGGTTTTGATTGGGGACAATGCAAAACTTTCCCCTGAAAGGTTTGATGTAGTTGTTTTTCATAGCACCCATACTAATGATTATTAAATGTAAAATAACATTATCACTATGATGTATAAAATATGTCCTTCTCTGCAAAAACTGAATAAAGGCAAGAGACTGTATTTGTTGTTTATTTCTTTATTGGGGAATTAATGTTTTACATTCAATAGTAGATACAATAATTTGTATATGCATAACATTTCCCAGTTTTCCGTATAAAAATACAACCCCCACTAGGTCCTCTGTCATCCTTCTTGGATCTGTATTCTCCCCACCCACCCCAGAATCTTTTACTTTGGTTCAATACACCAAATCCAGTTCAGGTTCTAGTTGTGTTTTCTTTTCTGATCTTGTTTTTCAACTTCTGCCTGAGAGTGAGATCATCCTATATTCATCCTTCTTTTTCTGACTTATTTCACTTAACATGAATTTTTCAAGGTCTGTCCAAGATCGGCTGAAAATGGTGAAGTCACCATTTTTTATAGCTGAGTAACATATATATATATATATATATATATATATATATATATATCACAACTTAAGGCAAGAGACTTTAAAGATTAAAGATACTTTAATGGAGATTTGGGTGGTAGCACAGCAGGTTAAGCGCACATGGCAAGAAGCACAAGGACCAGCATAAGGGATCCCCGTTCAAGCCCCCGGCTCCCCACCTGCAGGGAAGTCACTTCACAGGTGGTGAAGCAAGTCTGCAGGTGTCTTATCTTTCTCTCCCCCTCTCTGTCTTCCCCTCCTCTCTCCATTTCTCTCTGTCCTATCTAACAATGATGACATCAGTAACAACAACAGTAATAACTACAACAATAAAACAACAAGGGCAACAAAAAGTAAATAAATAATAATAACAATATAAACTTTAATTATGACTCTTTAGAGTCACTAGCAAGCCACCCCATCAGCTGGGGCCCTAGTTGGGGAATCCTAAGATTCCCAAACAGTCATTATGGGCCTAGACCTCAAATAGATCCCTCTCTCCATTGTTACCAGTCATCTCTATCAGAAACAACACAATAGACCCCTTTGTGGGGCCCCATAGGACCTTGTCCTCAACATGGATCAACAGTGATAGATAATATTCCATCCTCTAAAGGGAGGCTGGACAACACTCTATCCTCTACATGAGGAAGATGGGTCCTGAAATTGGGGCAGCTTGGAACGTTCCTACTCATGACCACAGAATGTGAGCTCAGATCTACAGGGATACAGAGGCTACATAGGCTCCTAAGCTGAATATGGGCCCCAGATCACATCAAATCGATGGGATTTACAGTCAACAATATTTATACATCTTTCCCATATATGGGAGCTACACTCTTCCCAGATCCAGCTTTCTGGTCCTTTTTCCATCATGAAATGATGTCCCCAGACAATAACTTGGGCCCACCTGCATATCAGATGTTAGGATCAGGGAAAAAAAAACTAGTATAGTCATGGGCCCTTTGGAATAGACCTAAAATAGTCCTACCAGCTATCTCCAAAATGGAGACCCCAAACCTTCTTCTGCAATATTCCAACCTTTAAGTTCATGATTAATCAACAATTTGTTCGGCTTTATATGTTAACTCTTTTTTCAGCTACCAGGTTCTAGATGCTACCATGATGCCAACTGGACTTCCCTGGGCAAATGACCCCACCAATGTGTCCTAGAGCCCCGCTTCACCAGAGGCCTTCCCCACTAGGGAAAGAGAGAGAAAGGCTGGGAGTATGGATTGACCTGTCAACACCCATATTCAGTGGGGAAGCAATTATGGAAGCAGGACCTTCCACCTTCTGCATCCCACAATGACCTTGGGTCCATACTCCCAGAGGGTTAAAGAATAGGAAAGCTATCAGGGGAGAGGATGGGATACAGAGATCTGGTGGTGGGAAATGTGTAGAGTTGTACCCCTCTTATTCGATGGTTTTTGTCAGTTTTTCCTTTTTATAAATAAAAAATTAAAAATATATATACGTCCCACTGATCAAGACCACTCATTCTGCTGGGTGAGCCAGAGCCATCAAGAGAAGAAAAGGAAGGCCGACAAGACTCTTTGGCCATTCAGAGCTATCTGCCCTCCCCTGCCTATCATTGCTTAGAGGACACTCACATCTTCCCCAGGCCCCAGAGCACAGTCTGTCTGGGTAAGAGGTCTGCTTCCCATCTTTGCACCAGAGGGGATGGGCCAGCTCAGCCCAGGACACAGTCCTTCTGTCCTGGGCACTTACTCAGGCCCCTGAGGACATGGGGTGGCTGCTTCCCAGGGAAACCTGCCCTCCCAGCTAGTCTCAGCTGCACTGGGACCCTTCTATGGGAAGGCTCTACAGTCACTTCTCTCATTGTCCACTCTGTGATAGACACTTTATCCTCACTATCCTGTGGAAGTGAAATGACAGTTTCTAATTCTGGATGCTATATGTCTGTGGGAATCTCTGCAGGAAATATGTTCTTGTATTTACTCACTTCATGTTTTGTAGTATTTTAAATGAACTGTATAGTTTCTAATAAAATTTGACAAGCATGACAACTTGTTTACTACTCATTTTTTCTTGAAGACTGTATAATTTAAAATAGTTTTAATCCAAGGATATTTAAAGGAGTTAATGAGAGCTTAGTTGCTTAGTTAAGAGCAGGTGGCGCAAAGCGCAAGGACTGGCTTAAGGATCCCGGTTCGAACCCCCCGGCTCCCCACCTGTACGGGAGTTGCTTCACAGGCAGTGAAGTAGGTCTGCAGGTGTCTATCTTTCTCTCCCCCTGTCTGTATTCCCCTCATCTCTCCATTTCTCTCTGTCCTATCCAACAATGATGACATCAATAACAACAACAATAATAACTACAACAATAAAAAATAACAAGGGGAAATAAATAAAAATTGAAAAAAAAGAAATCTAGAATCTGCATCACACTCAGAACCACGAGAATACCTGTGTGCTAACAATGAACTTTGTAGCCAAGCAGGTGGCATTGGACTCTATGATGGGGTCCCAGGACTGCTCCCTGGCAAGGCATGTGTCAGAGTGATGCTTTGATACTGTGGAAGGGTAAAGAAGAATTCCATTCTGGGGATTGATGTAGATTCAACCCAAAAGAATTTCAAGAATTCTCCAAAAATGACTTCATCTCCTCTTACCACAATCTCTTTTTGCTGGATGTGGAATTGCTGAAGGAAGCCTGTAGACACATGGGGAGGGTGACTCCCCAGGAGTCACTTGAGGGTGAGGAGGATCACTTGAGGGTGGGGCAGAGTTGGATGCCGAGCATGTCTGCCATCTTCATCACCATTCCTCTGCAACTCCAATACCAGCCTGATGCAAGCTTTTATACCTTCCATCCCTTGCTTCCTGGCCTGGGCTCTGGCTTTAGCCAATCACGTGAGGGCTCTGCAAATCCAATCAGGCACCAGGAGTCAGGGGCCCAGACCATGAGTCCCCACACAAGTTTCTTGCTGAGGCCAACTCTGCCCCACCCTCAAGTGATCCTCCTCCTGGGGAGTCACCCTCCCCATGTGTCTACAGGCTTCCTTCAGCAAGGACGTCTCAGCCTCATCTTCCTACAGGCCTCCTTCACAACTCACTGCGCCCTCTTCATGTTCCCAGAGCCTGCCTGCTGTACCTACACTGCTAGGGTACAGCACTTGACATCTGATGTCCACAACTGCCCCCAGCCCTGACAATCCACCAGCCAGTGGCCAATGCATTAGTGCCTTGAAGATATGGCAGAGCCTGGTGCCTCTCTTAGGGACAGAATTCTTGGACTGTGACACTGCGGTCCTTGCTTGGACTGAGGGCAACATACATCCCATGGATGTGCCACAGTTCATGTTTTAATTCATGTTTTAATTAACTTCATGTCTTAATTCTCTATTATGAGTTTATATCATTAATAACATCATTATTACTATTATTATTTTCCCATAGCACTGCTCAGCTCAGGCTTATGGTGGCGTGAGGTATTGAACCTGAGACTTCAGAGCCACTTCAAAAGTGATGAATCAGTGCTGCAGCTGTCTCTTTTTCTCTCTCCTCTATCTCCCCTTCTCTCTCAGTTTCTCTCTGTCCTATCAAATAAAAATTAGAAAGAAAGAAATGGCCACTGATAACAGTGAATTTGTAATGCAGGCACCAAGCCCCAGCAATAATCCTCATGACAAAAAAGAGAGAAAAGAAAAAGAAAAAGGAAAACCCTTTGAATGTAATAGTTATATGGAGTCCTTTAGGCCTAGTTCAATGTCTAAAGGATATAGTACACAATTCATACAGCAAAGAAACTGTATGGAATATATATATAGTAGATAGTTAAATTATACCACCAAGAAACAATTGGAACGAAGAGACTATGCGAAGGATTTTTTTTTATTTCTTTATTGGGAGATTAATGTTTTACAGTTGTCAGTAAATACAATAGTTTGTACATGCATAACATTTCTCAGTTTTCCACATAACAATACAACCCCTACTTGGTCTTCTGTCATCCTTTTCCAGGACCTGTACTCTCCCCCTACTCACCCCAGAGTCTTTTACTTTGGTGCAATACACCAACTCCAGTTCAGGTTCTACTTGTGTTTTCTCTTCTGAACTTGTTTTTCAACTTCTGCCTGTGAGTGAGATCATCCCATATTCATCCTTCTGTTTCTGGCTTCACTTAACATGATTTCTTCAAGCTCCATCCAAGATGGACTGGAAACTGTGAAATCACCTTTGTTTAGATGTCCATGAGTGGGTTTTTTTTCATTTTTTATTAGTGATTTAATATTGATTTATAAAATTATAATATAAGGTTATAATTCTGTACCATTCCCACCACAAGAGTTCTGTGTCCCTATTCCCTCCATTAGAAATTGCAGTAGTTCTCCCAAGTTCACAGATACAGGTTGACTATTGTTTCTATAACTATTTATCTATATATATGTATATTTACCCATTTTTTTCTATGGTCCTGCCTTCTCTTTCTTTTTTTTTAAATTAATTAATTTATGAAATGGAAACACTGACAAGTCCATAGGATGATGTCAGGCTCAGGCAAAAAGTATTAAAGTCATAGGCCCTTTGGAATATTGTCGGGCTAACATCGAGAGAGAGAGAGAGAGAGAGAGAGAGAGAGAAACCAGGAACCAAGATAGAGGTGGCAAGGCAATTCAAATCTTTATTGATGCGAGCACCCCAGCTGGTTAAGCCATGTGGCATAAACCGCAATGGCCTCCATCTCTGACACGGAAGAACCAAGACAGAAACGAAAGTGGCTTGACAATACCATACATGGCCAGGAAAGGGGAGGAGAAAAGTGGGAGGGGTAGAAATGGTAGGGGCTCCCTAGCAGCTATTGCTAGGGGTTCAACTGGCTGGAATTAGCAATACCCTGTGGGGATATAGGGTGGAGCAGGCTTAACGTAATGTTGGCAGCTCCTGCGGAAAGATGCATTTTGTGGGCAGGGAAGACTCACATGGCCACCAACCTTGTGAGATTTATGTGTTCCCCTATTTTGCTCAACCCCTCTGAAGAGGGAGAGACTTACCAGGAGAACTCATCTCATAGGTTAAGCTCTGCCAGGCTTCACCACCTCCCCACTTCCCTGCAGAATATACCTAAAATATACCTACTAGCTATTTCCAAAACAGAGACCCCAAATCTTCATCTGCAATATTCCAGCCTTTAGGTTCATGATTAATCAACAATTTGTTTGGCTTTATATGTTAACTCTTTTTCAGCCACTAGGATCCTGATGTTACCACAATGTCAGCCAGACTTACCTGGACAGATGACCCCACCAATCTGTCCTGGAGCTCCACTTCCTCAGAGCTCTACCCCACTAGGGAAAGAGAGACAGCCTGGGAGTATGGATTCACCTGTCAGTGCCCATGTTCAGTGGGGAAGCAATTACAGAAGCCAGACCTTCCACCTTCTGCACCCCATAATGACCCTGGGGCTTAAAGAATAGGAAAGCTATGGGGGGAGGGTAATACATAAATCACCATTTTTAATAGCTGAATAGTATTCCATTGTGTTTATAGACCACAACTTGCTCAGCTACTCATCTTTTGTTGGACACCTGGGTTACTACCAGGTTTGGGCTATTACAAATTCTGCTGCTATGAACATAGGTACACACTAATCTTTTTGCATGGGTGTGTTATGTTCCTTAGGATATATCCCCAGGAGAGGAATTTCAGGATCATAGGGTAGGTCCATTTCTAGCCTTCTGAGAGTTCTTCAGACTGCTCTCCATAGAGGTTCGACCAATTTACATTCCCATCAGCAGTGCAGGAGGGTTCCTTTGCCCCCACAACCTCTCCAACATTTGTTACTGCTACTTTTTCTGATGTATGACATTCTCACAGGAGTGAGGTGGTACCTCATTGTTGTCTTGATTTGCATTTCTCTGACAGTCAAAGACTTGGAACATTTTTTCATGTGCTTCTTGGTCTTTTGAATCTCATCTGTGGTGAATATTCTGTCCATGTCCTCTCCCCATTTTTGGATGGGGTCATTTGTTGTCTTGTTGTTGAGTTTAGCAAGCTATTTACATATTTTAGTTATTAAACTCTTGTCTGATCTATGGCATGATCTTCTTCCATTCTGTGAGGTGTCTCTTTGTTCTGGGTGTTGTTTTTTTTCTGTGCAGAAGCTTTTTAATTTAAGTAGTACCATAGGTTTATACTTGCCTTAGTCTTCTTTGTAATTGGATTCATTTCATTGAAGATGTCTATAAATTTATGCAAAAGAGAGTTCTGCCAATATTTTCCTCTAAGTATCTGATAGCTTCTGGTCTAACATCCAGGTTCTTGATCTACGAGGAACTTACTTTTGTGTTTGGTGATATATAGTGGTTCAGTTTCATTCTTCTGCATGTTTCAACCCATTTTTTCCAACACCATTTGTTGAAGAGACTCTGCTTTCCCCATTGAGTAGTCTGGGTACCTTTGTCAAAGATTAGATGTCCATAGGTGTGAGGGCTTACTTCTGCACTCTCAGTTCTATTCCACTGCTCAGTGTGTTTATTCATGTTCTAGTACCAAGCAGTTTTGATGACAATGGCCTTATAATACAATTTGAGATCTGGGAGTGTGATGCCTCCGGTTCTATTCTTTTTTCTCAAAATTGTTTTAGCAAGTCAAGGTCTTTTCTGGTTCCAGATAAACATTTGTAGCATTTGTTCTATCCTTCTAAAAAAATGTGCTTGGGATCTGGATGGGGATAGCATTAAATCTGTATATGGCTCTGGGTAGTAAATTCATTTTGATGATGTTAATTCTTCCAACCCATAAACATGGAATATCTTTCCACTTCTGTTGTATGCTTTACATTGGTTTGTTCTAGCCCTCCCCCGCCAAGAAAATTGGATCAGTCCAGTTAGTTTCGCGGGCCTGCTTGGCCCCGCCCCTAGGAACCCCGACAGAGTTCCAGAGTTCCAGAGCTGGATAGTTGCAGAGTAAGAGAGAGTGCTTGCGCCGCCGCAAAGAGACAGCAGAGTTCTGTTTGGTGATTAGTTTGTCTTAGTTTATGAATCGTTGTTCCTGAATGAAGAAATGCAGCTTCCCTGCCCAGCCGTATGTCTCTGGTTGTCTCTGTTGCCCGCCCATGAAGCTAGCCCGGCCGGCTGGAGTCGCAGAATTTTAACAACACACTTCCTTGTGTCTTTTTCAGTTTCCTTGAGTTGTAACTCATGATTTTCAGTATAAAAGTCTTTCACTTCTTTGGTTAGGTTTACTCCTAGATATTTTATTGTTTTTGTTGCTATAGTAAAAGGAGTTGATTTCTGGATTTCATCTTCTTCTAACTTAGTGTTTGAATAGAGAAATGCCACTGATTTTTGAATGTTAATTTTGTAGCCTGACACATTACTGTATTACCTGATGATTTCCAAAAGTTTCTTGCTGGTTTCTTTAGGTTTTTCTTTTTTTATTGTTGTAGTTGTTGTTGTTATTGATGTCATCATTGTTAGATTGGACAGAGAGAAATGGAGAGAGGAGGGGAAGATAGAGAGGGTTAGAGAAAGATAGACACCTGCAGACCTGATTCATCTCCCGTGAAGCGACTCCCCTGCAGGTGGGGAGCCAGGGGCTCAAACCAGGGTCCTTATGCCAGTTCTTGGGCTTTGCACCACCTGCGTTTAACCCACTCCTCTACGTCCCAACTCCCTCTTTAGGATTTTCTATGTATACTATCCTGTCATCTGCAAATAGGGAGAGTTTGACTTCTTCTCTTCCAATCTGTATCCCTTTAATTCCTTGCTTCTGCCTGATTGCTATGTCAAGAACTTCCAACAATATATTGAGTAGTAATGGTGATAGTGGGCAGCCCCTGTCTAATACCTGATCTGAGGGGAAGTGCTTCCAGTTTTTCACCACTGAGTATGATGTTGGCCATAGATTTGCTATATATAGACTCCACTATCTTCAGGAATTTTCCATCTACTCCCATTTTTGTATCATTTTGATCATAAATGGATGTTGGATTTTGTCAAAGGCTTTCTCTGCATCTATTGATATAACCATGTGGTTTTTGGTCTTGCTTTTATTGATGAGGTGGATCACATTGATTGATTTACATATACTAAAGCAACTTTGCATCTCTGGGATAAACCCCAGTTGGTCATGATGTACGATCTTTTTAATATACTGTTGTATCTGGTTGGCTAGAATTTTGTTCAATATTTTAGCATCTATGTTCCTTGGAGATGTTGGTCTGTATTTTTCTTTTTTGGTTCTACCCCTGTCTGCTTTTGGTATCAGAGTGATGCTGGCTTCATAGAAGCTGGAAGGGAGTATTCCTGTGTTTTCAATCTTCTGGAAGACTTTTAAAAGTAGAGGTATTAGCTCTTCCTTGAAGGTTTTATAGAATCCATTTGTAAAACCATCTGGTCCAAGACTTTTATTTTTGGGAAGGTTTTTGCTGTGTCAATTTCGTTAGCTGTGATGGGCCTGTTCATATTATCTAGTTCCTCTTCATTTAATTTTTGAAGTTCATAGGTATCTAGGAAATTGACCATTTCTTCCAAGTTCTCTAGCTTGGTGGCATATAGTTGTTCATAGAAGCCTCGCATGATATGTTGAATTTCTGCAGTGTCTTTTGTGGTATCTCCTCTATCATTTACAATCTTATTTATTTGGGTCTTCTCCCTTTTTTGTCTTGTGAGTCTGGCTAAAGGTTTATCGATTTTGTTCACTCTTTAGAAGAACCAACATTTATTTTCATTGATCTTTTGTATGGTTTTCTTATTTTCAATGTTATTGACTTCTGCCCTAACTTTAGTTATTTTTATCCTTCTGGTTGCTTTAAGGTTCCTTTATTCTTCATCTTCTAGGTTTTTAAGGTGTGCAATCAGGTTTTGTGATGACAATTCTTTCGAACCCTTTGCTCACTCCTGTGACTATTTCCTCAACAAGCATTTGGATGTTGACCTCACTATTTTGTGGTTCAACCTTTGGGGGGATTTCAGCTGGACTCTTATCCTGGTTCATTTCTCTAATATTTCTTCTGGTGGGTTCTGTATAGTATGTTATGAGGTTCCTCTCTCAGTACTTTTCAAATTACTGATCACTCTTTGTGATCAGTAATTTGCCTGGATTGACTTGTGTCTAAGTAAGGTACTTAAAGAGTTTGCAGTTGTGGAAATCAACAGTTGTTTCAATATTATTTCAATCCCTGAGTTGGAGCACAGAAGTTGTTAAAAGCCTCTTTTGTTATTTTTCTTCCCTGTAGGCTATGGGAGCCTGAGGGCTTTTAAACCCTAAGTAGGCTTCTTAGCTTAATCACTCACTCCTGACCAAGAGATAAAGCAGGGTGGGGGAGAGATAGCACAGTGGTTATGCAAAGAGACTCTCACACCCTAAGGATCCAAAGCTCCAGGCTCAATTCAGCTTCTCTGCCAAGCCAAGCAGCACTGCTGGGCCCTGTGAGTTTCTAAACAAGTCCTGTTTATAGTCTGTAGGTTCTGAGGCAATTATTAACCATGTTCTCATCAGGAGAACAGTGTGGAAAGGCTCTCAGTATACAGCTCCACTGTTAGGTCACTGAGGTGTAGCTCTTCTCCTGAGTTTCCTGGTCAGTTCTCTGTTCCCAGATGTCATCCCAGGGCCTCCCTCCTGCTGCTCCAGCCTCTGAGGGCAGTAGCAGTGGAGATTCACAGTTTAATTAGGTGAGTCCTAGGGGAGTCCTCTCCTCCCTTCAGCAGTCTGTTTATTGGTGAAACAGACACGAGGTGGTGCCTCAACTGGTAAACTGCTGGACCATTACCAACTGCTCAGTCTCTCCTTAGGCTCCTTCCTGTCCAAGAGCCACAGCTGTTTGCACTCACTGGTGTTTTGGTGGGTTCCTAAGTTGTTCTAGTCCTGCTTTGTTGTGGTCCCAGATGAGCTCCTTTGATATTCCTAGTTGAGCTGGAGAGAAGAGAAAAATACAACTGCTGCTGCTACATAGCCCTACCTCTGGAATTCTCCAGAAATTCAAATTTCTAACTGGTGCTGTATTTCTCTATCTTTTCCTCTCTTCCATTAGTAACAAAATTAATCTTCTTTATAGAATGTATTCCAAAATTTTTCATTCTTTTCATTCTATACAACCAACATTAACCTGACAGTAAAGGTAAAAACATCAAGAAAAGAAAACTACAAACCAATGTCCCATTAAACACTGACAGAGATGTAAACAAAGCTGCACTCTAAAGCATGGTGTAATAATTATACACTTTGACCAAGTGAGATTTAATTTCTAGAGCTCAGGATGCCAAACATTGACTGATGAGGTATGAACATCAAGGAAATGAATGGGAAATAACCACATTATCTCAGTTGATGTAGAAAAAAAATCTGATGGAATTTAGCACTCTTTCATGGTAAAAAAAAAAATCCTCAACAATATAAGAATACAAGAAAACTGCTTCAACCTAACAAAACTCTTTAACTGAAAGCCTACTGTAAACAAAATATTCAGTGGTGAAAGAGTGAAAGCTTTTCCTCCAAAGTGAGAAACAGACAACATTACCTACTTTCAGAATTTCTATTCAGTATATTACTAGATGTCCAAACCAAAACATTTAAGCAGAAATTAAAATGTCATTCACATTGGAAATTAAGTAGCAAAATTATCTGCTTGCAGAGAGTACAGTCTTATATGTAGAGAGACACACACACCTATTAAAGGGAATAAACTAATTTAGCATCAAAGTTCCTTACAAAGTCAACATACAAAAGTTAAAGAAGCAAGGAGATGGCTCACCCAGTAAAGCACGAGCTTTACCATGCACAAGAATCAGGCTTAGAGCTCACAGCATATGGAAGAACCATGCAAAACACCAGGGAAAGTTTCATGAACAAAGAAGCAGTGTTGTAGCATCTCTCCTCTCTGTATCTGTCTCTGAAATTAAGAATGAAAAATATCCATCAGGAGTAAAATTTTAGAGGAAATTCAGAAACAGATTTTTTATTTATTAATGTATTTATAAAAAGGAAACAATGACAAAACCATAGGATAAGAGGGGTACAACTCCACACAATTCCCACCACCAGATCTCTGTATCCCATCCCCTCCCTTGATAGCCTTCCTATTCTTTAACCCTCTGGGAGCATGGACCCAAGGTCATTGTGGGATATAGAAGGTGGAAGGTCCAGCTTTTGTAATTGCTTCCCCACTGAACATGGGCGTTGACAGGTCGAGCCATACTCCCAGGATGTCTCTCTCTTTTCCTAGTGGGGTGGGGCTCTGGGGAAGTGGAGCTCCAGGACACATGGTGGGGTCATCTGTCCAGGGAAGTCTGGTCAGCATCATGCGAGCATCTGGAACCTAGTGGCTGAAAAGAGAGCTAACATACCAAGCCAAACAAATTGTTGAACAATCAAGAACCTAAAGGCTGGAATAGTGCAGATGAAGAGTCAGGGGGTAGCATATCTTCAGTAAGAAAAACATGAAAGTGAAGAATTAACTTCATTATATAACAACAGATTAAGGGACATTATGAATAATCAGTAATATTTCTTATCCATTATGATATACTTCTTTGTGTTGATATATATTATGTCGCTTAGTCACATGCAGGTGATACCCTCTTTCTTTGCTGACATATTCATAGAGACACTGATATTAACTCTGGCAGATTAAAGCTCTTTTTAAATTCAGAAAATCTAAACAGTCCCATGTTCTTAATTTCAGCACGGTTTCTCTTTCTATGTTGAAAATTTTTTTAACTTAAATTCCTTTTCGAAATATGCCTTCAGGTTGATTAAAAACAGCTTGCTAGGATAGTAAACCCAGATTTGAGCCCAACCCCCAATCACTTTGAAGAAAGCTTTGGTGTTTTTACCATGTCTTCAGAAGTCTCCCCTCACTTGAATTATTAATGAAGCCATAGTATGCCACAATAATGATTAACCTGTTGTCTACTGTGAGATATTTAAGTCTTACAATTTTGGTTATCAAAAAGTGTTATCTGATGAACATTCTTTTCATAGTTCCTTAGTTATATCTCTGTATGTGTGTCTATGTCTGTGTGTATCTGTATGTGACCCAGGTTTTGCACTGTGCAACTCACTGTTCATGTAACTTTTGTTTCATTCTGTTTCAGATAGACACAAAGAAAGGAGAAGCAGCAGAACTTCTCGAAGTGCCTTGACACTACCATATGCTTGGGCTTGAACCTGAGTTATGTTTATATGACAAGACATGTGCCCTTATGAATGAGTTACCTTCTGAGCCCTTTATTTCCTTTTAAAAAATTCCTAGAAATAATAATTTTGTGGTAACAAAAGAAAAACACCTTTTCCTAAATGCCTAAAATACACTAGATCTAGGAATTATAGGATTTGGGGCAATTCAATCACTAAAAAGATGTGAAGGCTTCCTTTAACATGGTTTTTATCTGAAGTGAAGGTAGGGGCCTGGCAGTGGCACACGTGGTTAAGCACACACATTGCCATGCTCAAGGACCTGGGTTTGAGCCCCTGACCCTCATCTGTGAGGGGTAGAGTGCTTCACAAGCAGTGAAGCAGGTCTGCAGGTATCTCTGTCTCTCCCTAACTTCCCTGCCTTCTTAATTTCTTTCTGTCCTATCAAGTATAATAAAAAAGGAAAAACAAAAGAATAAACGGCCACTGAGAGCAGTGGATTTGTAGTGTCAGCACTGAGCCTTGGCAATAACCCTGATGGCATAAAATAAATAAAAGATAAAATGTGAATAGATTTGTTGTATTGCACCAAAGTAAAAGACTTGGGGGGCAGGGTGCATGGCAGTTAATGTCCTGGAACATAATGGCAGAGGAGAACCTAGAGGGGGTTGAATTGTTATGTGAAAAACTGAGAGATGTTACACAAGTTCAGATTACTATGTTTTACTGTTGACTTTAAAACATTCATGCCCCAATAAAGAAAACCTAAATAGGGGGCTGGTCAATAACGCACCAGGTTACGCACACATGGCACTAAGTGCAAGGATTAGCTTAAGGATTCCAGTCCAAGCACCTGCGGGGCAGGAGTCGCTTCACAAGTGGTGAAGCAGGTCTGCAGGTGTCTATCTTTCTCTCTCCCTCTCTATCTTCCCCTCTTCTCTCAATTTCTCTCTGTCCTATCCAACAGCAGCAGCAGTAACAACAACAATACAATAAAATAGAAAAAAAAAAATGATGGCCGCCAGGAGCAGTGGATTCATAGTGCAGGCACCAACCCCAGTGATAACCCTGGAGGCCAAAAAAAAAAAAAAAAAAAAAAAAGAAGGGAAGGGAAGAAGAAAGAAAAAGAAAAAACAAAAAAGAAAGATAGCCTGAATAGAAGTGTAAGACAGTGTGTGGCGATGTGTATAGGAAATATTTAGGTGAGTGCCCAGTGAACTCATAAAACAAACCAATCTCTATATTGATAGTGTGCAAACAAACTAAAGTGATTCTATGAAATCTTGTGGTAATGGATTTTATGCTGTGACTTTTTGTGTGTCTTATGTTATATCCTTGCCTTACATTCAGAAGGCTAAAAACCCCCTGAATCAAAGATTGAGAGGTTTTACGCCCCTTTCTCTTTTCTTCCAGAACCTTCATTGCTTGCTGCGCTTAAAGCAACATCACCAAAATGGCGCAACTAAGCCATTCTTATTTGACTCTCCAACCCACGCCCCCTTTCGTCCCAACCACACTTGAGCACCCACCTGAGGCTACATAGCTTTCAGCTGTAGATTATGACTTCAGTTGGGTCTTTTGTATTTATTTGTTGTCTTTATTTGTTGTCTTGGGAGAAGAGATGATTCAATCCTCCTTAGCATTTTTTTTTAACTCAGTGTTATAGTTGTCTATTGTTGCATTGGAAACAAATTACCTAAACGGTAACTTAAAAGCAGCAAACCTTTGAATTTTTAGTATTGTTTAAAGATTTTTTAATATTTTATTTATTTATTTTCCCTTTTGTTGCCCTTGTTGTTTGTTGTAGTTATTGTTATTGTTGTCATTATTGATGTCGTCATTGTTGGATAGGACAGAGAGACAGAGAGAGGAAGGGAGACAGGGGGAGAGAAAGATAAAACACCTGCAGACCTGCTTCATCCTTGTGAAGTGACTCCCCTGCAGGTGAGGAGCCGGGGGCTCGAACCAGGATCCTTACGCCCGCCGGTCCTTGCACTTTGCACAGTGTGCGCTTAACCTGCTGCACTACCACCCAGCTCCCAAATTTTTAGTATTTTTTACAACCCCTCCTAGCCCAACTGTTTTCATCCTTTTGATTTTAGAGAGACAGAGAAAAAGAACAGTTCTTCTGTACCATCCACAGAGATTCCCCTGCGTCAAGAGATTCACATGTATTGCTTGGTCCTCGAACCTGGGATCCTGAGCACAGTAAGGGTCCTGCACATGTACCCAACTAGGTGATGTATCTCCTGACCCCAAAGGAGAAATATTGATTTCATCATTTCAGTAGTTTAGTAATCTATACATGGTTTAGGTTAGGCTCCTGTTGCAGAGCCTCTCACAAAGCTATCCAGATATTGTTCAGGGCTGTGGTCATCTGAAGGCCAGTACTGGCTTTCCTTACTTCCAAGTTCACTCAGGCGACTTTCGGCAGAATGTAATTACTTGCAGGCTATTGATGGGAGACCACTCTCGGTTGAGCAAGTGAGATAAAAAGGAAGCAAGCAATGCAAAAATCACAATCTTTTATAACTTAATATCAGAAATAACAGTTTACCAATTTTGTCTTATGTTGTTAACTAAGCAAGTTATTTACTTCATCTTGCTCATAAAAGGGGCATAAATGCCAGAAGATGGTCACTGACAATCTAATTTACCAATAGAACTTAAAAGTGGAAGAAGTTGGGGGGCGGGCAGTAGTGCCCCGGGATAAGTGCACATAGTACAAAGCACAAGGATGGGTGCAAAGATCCTGGTTTGAACCTCCGGTTCCCTATCTGCAGGGGGGTCACTTCACAAGCAGTGAAGCAGGCACACAGGTATGTATCGTTCTCTCTTCCCTCTCTGTCTTCCCCTGCTCTCTCAATTTCTCTATTTTCCTATCCAACAACAACAGCAACAACAGTAACAGCAACAACAATGGGAAAAAGATGGTCGCCAGGAGCAGTGGACTCCTAGTGCAGGCACCAAGTCCCAGAAATAATCCTGGAGGCTAAATAAATAAATAACATTTTTTTAAAAAGTGGAAGAAGTTACCTCCACACTTGCACAATCCAATTATTCAGTGAAAAATGATAGATGGCAACAAATAATTGACCATAATTAAGTGTGTATGGGGGGGAATAGCATAATGATGGTGCAAAAAGACTTTCATGCCTGAGGCTCTGAAGTTCCAGGTTCAATCCCCACACACTACCATAAACCAGAGCTTAAAAGTGCTCTGGAAAAAAATTCATAAGTAGGTAAACACAAAGTCACAGAACTGGGGGAAGATCTTATAGGTGTTGTGCATTCTAGCTGTGAAAATAATTAAATTTTACATATTTATGAATTATGCACTGAAAAGTCACAGATTGGTCAAAACAAAATAATCAGAGTAAGATGGAGCATGAAGAATGACACTTTATTCATCCCATGGTAGCCGGTAGTGAACAGGTAATGAAAAATAATTAACAGGTAAGAATTCAACTCTGTGGCCCAAGTCCTGGAAGTCCTTCCAGAGTCCTAATATTCATCCAAATTAGAGAGTTGGAGTCAAGGTGATCGGAAGAATCTCAGGGTTAGACTTGACTTGTGGGAGGCTTTTCCAAGCAAGTTCCAGGAACCCATACTTGGCAATGCCCACAGGCTGATTAGAATGTACTTTGTTCTGCCCAGACAGGGGGATAACTTCCTGGAACTTGAGGGGACCTACAGGGACCTGGGAACCACCACAAAAGAAGTCATAGAATACCCGCTCACCAGGTACCAGTTCCTCAGTTTGGGTGGCCTCTTTATAGGTGACCTCTAGGAACTGATATTCACTTCTCCATAGCAACTCCAATAACAGCATCTGGATTTTGGGGGACTTAATGTGGTACAAGTCCATGAGCTGGTAGAACTGTTCTCTCCAGGTAATGCTATCTTCTGCATATCGATCCTGCCACATATGCAGAACATAGTACAGTGCCACAAATATCTCCCATGGAGGCATCTCCTCCTTTTCTTTGGATGTGAGCTGCACCTTCTTCTCTAGCTTGGGCAGCCTGGTATGTCTGCTTTTCTCTCTAAAGGTCCTGAGATCTCTTTGAAACACCAGTGCCTGTGTTTGTTTTCTTACAGAGTCCTGGGCATGTGCAGAAATGGGTCTTTTGATTGGATAACCATTTTGCCTTTCTATTTCCTTGAGAGCAGTAGACATCTGCTGTGCCTTCAAAGTCCTGTAAGTCTTCCCAAAATGATGCCAGTGTACAGTCTGTGGAACTTGAACTCTCTTAGTAGTTGGTGAGAACATTGGTGCAGGAATGAGTGGTGCTTCCTTCTGGGTCTTGTAGAATTTAGGAAGTCTAGCTCTCTGAGTAGGTGGTGACATTGGTGTAGAAATGAGTGGTGCTTCCTTCTGGGTCTTGTAGAATTTAGGGAAGCCATCCCTCTGAGTGGCTGGTGAGAACACTGGTGTAGGAATGAGTGATACTTTCTTCTGAGTCTTGTAGAATTTAGAAAATCCAGCTCTCTGAGTGGCTGGTGAGAACACTGGTGCAGGAATGAGCGGTGCTTCCTTCTGGGTCTTATAGAATTTAGGAAAGCCATCCCTCTGAGTGGTTGGTGAGAATACTGGTGTAGGAATGAGTGATGCTTCCTTCTGGGTCTTGTAGAATTTAGGGGACCCATCCCTCTGAGTGGGTGGTGACATTGGTGTAGAAATGAGCGGTGCTTCCTTCTGGGTCTTGTAGAATTTAGGGAAGCCATCCCTCTGAGTGGTTGGTGAGAACACTGGTGTAGTAATGAGTGGTGCTTCCTTCTGGGTCTTGTAGAATTTAGGAAATCCAGCTCCCTGAGTGGGTGGTGACATTGGTGTAGAAATGAGCGGTGCTTCCTTCTGGGTCTTGTAGAATTCAGGGAAACTATCCCTCTGAGTGCTTGCTGAGAATACTGGTGTAGGAATGAGCAGTGTTTCCTTCTGGGTCTTGTAGAATTTAGGAAATCCAGCTCTCTGAGTGGGTGGTGACAACATTGGTGCAGAAATGAGTGGTGCTTCCTTCTGAGTCTTGTGGAATTTTGGGAAGCCACCTTTCTCAGTGGTAGATGAAAAGTCTGGTATAAGAATGAGTGGTGCTTTCTTCTGGGTCTTGTGGAATTCAAGGAAGCTAGCTCTCTGAGTGGTTAGTGAAAAGACTGGTGTAGGAATGAGCGGCGCTTCCTTCTGGGTCTTGTAGAATTTAGGAAAGCCAGCCCCCTGAGGGGCTGGTGAAATGACTGGTGTAGGAATAAGTGGTGCTTCCTTCTGGGTCTTGTAGAATTTCCTTGTTAAGGCCCTAAAGTCCTCCTGAAATATCAGAGGCAAGGGTTTTTTATCCACAGAAGGATAGGCAACAGTAGAGACTTCCTTTCTGACTATATAACTGTGTTCTGTCTTGACAGCTGTGGCTAACTGTTGTGCCTTCTTCTTCCCATAGGACTCAACCAAGAATTGCCAGTTGAAAGCTTGTGGGGTTTTCATCCTTTGGGTAGCTGAAGGTAACACTGGTTTTGAGAGAGGCGATGGCTCTAGCCTGCCTTCTTTTTCTTTACTTCTGATTGTAGGGATCACTTTTAAGTGCAATGGACTCAAAGCATCCATAGATGATTGTTCTTTAACTAAGTGGCTTACGTCATGTTTCAGGCTGAGATGTTTAACGATGGCTTTAAGAGCAAACAGCTGCATCTCTTCCATATGTTCCTTTGAAGTGAAGTCTCTGAAGACCTTGTTCATTCTATGGAGACTTTCCATAGAAAGTTGATTTCCTGATTCTAGTTCTATCAAAGCTTTAGTAATAAAGTTCTCATCTGAGGATGACATTTTAGCTGGCACATTGGAAAGGTCTGAAATTTTAGGGAGGTATGGGGCCTCGTCCTCAGTTTTCCCCACTATGTCCTCCTGATATTTCTTCTGCATTTCAGGTTCCTGTGGTACCATAACAGGAGGTAGGTGGGACTCTGGCTTGGAATAGACTTCTGGAATCTGAGTCTCTAGATCTATTTCCATGGCTCGTAAAAATGTATCCTTGGCTTTCTCCAAAAGCAACAGAGCCTCTTCTGAAAGCATCCCTTCCATAAATCTGCTCTCATTTTCTATCTCTTTACTCAAGCCATTCACATCCTTTTGTCTTTTCTCCTTTTCTTCTTTCTCTTCCTCTGCCTTTTCCATTTGCCCCTTTTCCTCCTCCTCACTTAGATGCTCCTCTTCATCTTCACTCCAATGCTCTTGCTCCTCCGTCTTCTTCTCTTCACTCAGGCTCTCTTCCTTCTCTTCTTCCTCACTCAGACTTTCTGCCTCCTCCCTCTCCTCCTCCTCACTCAAGCTCTCTTCTTTCTCTTCCTCACTCAGACTCTCTTCCTCCTCACTCAGACTCTCTTCCTCCTCACTCAGACTCTCTTCCTCCTCACTCAGACTCTCTTCCTTCTCCCTCTCCTCCTCACTCAGGTTCTCTTCTTCCTCTTCCTCCTCACTCAGACTCTCTTCCTTCTCCCTCTCCTCCTCACTCAGGTTCTCTTCTTCCTCTTCCTCCTCACTCAGACTCTCTTCCTCCTCACTCAGACTCTCTTCCTTCTCCCTCTCCTCCTCACTCAGGTTCTCTTCTTCCTCTTCCTCCTCACTCAGACTCTCTTCCTTCTCCCTCTCCTCCTCACTCAGGTTCTCTTCTTCCTCTTCCTCCTCACTCAGACTCTCTTCCTTCTCCCTCTCCTCCTCGCTCAGGCTCTCTTCTTCTTCTTTCTTACTCACACTCTCTTCTTTCTCACTCAGACTCTCTTCCTTCTCCCCCTCCTCCTTTTCACTCAGGCTCTTTTCATTCTTACACACACTCTCCTCCTCCTCACTAAGACTGTCCTCCTCACTCAGGCCCTCCTTCTCTGCCTCCACCTCCTCCCTTCGGCCCTTCTTATCAAATTTCTCCAGCGTCTCTTTACTCAGGCTTATTTTCCTTTTCTTTTTGTCCAGAAATTTCTTTTTCTTCAGTGGCATATGCTCCTCTTTATCAGTCAGACTCTCCTCTTTCTTCATTGGACCTTCCTCTTTGGTCTTCTTGGTCGGTCTCTCAGAGGGGGTCTTCAACAGACTGACTCTAATCATTTTAAATAAATCTTTTGCCAGGATCTTTCCTAGCTTGTTCTCTATAATTTTCTCCAGAATCTTCATTGCCTTCTTTCTTCCTAACAGTTTTTGCTCCTGGATCTTATTTAATATATTTGTTACTTGCATTTTATCCAAAAGTCTCTTCTCCTGGGCCTCGTCTAATAACCTCTGGCCCTTTTCCAAGCTTTCTTTCTCAGTCCATGTGCTCACTTTGGTGGTCAGTCTGTCATCTGATTTTTTCTTTTTCTCTGCTTTTATGATTTCCTCCTGCTCCTTAAGTAATTCCCAATTGTGGTCACTACTTTCCTTAGGTATTTCTGTTTCTTCCACTGACATGGTACTCGTTTCTCTGATTATTTTAGCAATGATGCTCAGTGTATGATCTTTTTCCTCCCTTAAATCTTCCCTAAAATTAACCTCTCCTTCTTCAGAACTAATCTCCTTTTCCACCTCCCATTCTTTTTCTTTTCTTCCAATCCCCTTTTCTATACCCAATTTCTCCACTTCTTGTATTCTCTCCTCTTTGGTTTTTCTCTTTTTCTTGGCAGGGCTCATTTCCTTCATCCCAGGGCCAAAGGTCAATTCTTCCTCTTCCTGGAACCATTGATCCTTTTCCTTCTCTTCTTGGGTACTTAGTTTCTTTATCTTAGTTATACCAACTTCCTTAATTTCCTCTGCCTTTTCTTTGTTAGCTCCATACCTCTTTTCCTCATCCATTTGAACAGCTTGTTCCTTCTCTTCTAAGAATGACTCCTCTTTTTCCCATTGACTTTTTTCAATTGCTTTCTTATCTTCCCCAACCCATTTCTCCTCTTCCTTGGCTTGTTTCTCTTTATCCATAGCCAGTTTTTCCTTTTGGGGGGTCAATTTCTCAATTTTCTCTATCATTCCCTCTATGGGGACAAGTTTCTTTTTTTCTTCGTCCTTTTTTTCCCCCTCAACTGCTTCCTCTACTTCTTGAGCCAATTTCGCCTCTTTTTCCCATTTCTGTGTCTTTTTCTCAACTATTTTTCCTTTCTTTGGGCCCCTTCTCTCCTCTTCCCAAGATTCTGTCACCTTTTTCTGTTTCCCTTGATCTTCTTGTGATCGTTTTTCCATTTCTCCAAACTGTCTTTCCTTTTCTAGACTCAGTTCCCTTTTGATTGAAGTTGATTGTTTGTCATCAGCCTTTTTCTCCTCTCTCTTTTTCTGGACTTTCTTTTGTCGTCCAACTTCCTTTGGGTTTTTTTTCACCTTTATTGGCTTGTCCTTCTTTTCCTGAGTCAATGTAACCTCTTGCTCTGCCAAACTGTCCTGTTTTTCCATCTCTTGAGATAAATATTCCTCTTCTTGAGTCAATTTCTCCTGACTCCAAGTCACGTGCTTATCATGTTTCTTTGTATCCCAGATGTCTTCCTCGTCCCAGACCATCATCTCTTTCTCTTTTCCACCCATCTTCTCTTTTTTCCAGCTCAGTAAACTCTCCTCACCCAACTGCCTCATTTCCTGGGTTTCTGTTCCCTTTTCCCAGCTCATTCTCTTTCTTTCCCCTAGCACTTCCCCCTCTTCCTCAAGCCATTCATTTTCTCCTTGGAATAAATCCTGTGATACTTTGGATAATTTCCTTTGTGAGGAAACCAGTAACTTTCTTTCCCAAGTTTCTTTTTCTGTCTGTAGGGTTGGTGTCTCCTTTTCCTGAGTTAATCTACTTTCTGCCTCAGTTGCCTGCCTCTCATCCTCTGATACTTTCCCTTCTTGCTTGGCATGTTTCCTTAAGTCCTTTTGAACTTTCCATTTTTCAGTGATTCTGTGACTTAAAGAAGCTTTCTTTTTCTTGCTTTTCCTTAATGCTTTCCTGCCTCTATTTTCTCTCAGTTCTACTTCCTCTTCTTCCTTGACCACTTCTTGATGCACAGTCTCTGTGGCAACATGTGGTTCTTCCACTGTTCCATCATAAAATTCTGATGAGTCTCGTAAAAGGGGGCAGATATATTGGAAGAGATACCAGCTGGGCTCTTGGGGAGCAAGCACCTCCTGAGCCAGATTCACCAATTCTTGACCCAGGTCCCTCAACATTCCTGGACTGCAACTCGCTATCCTTGAGGTGACAAGATGGCAAATGTCCTCCCGCCAGGAGATGACACTTGATGTATTTGAACGTCCAGGAATCCCAGACAAACCACGACCACTCTTTCTAGGGGTATATCTTATATTTTTTTCCTCCTCAGTAGCCTGCATGACTTCTTTCTTGAGCTCCTCTGCAATCATCTCTGGAATAACCTCTAAAGGTCTTCTATCTTCCAGTGGCATATCTCTCTTCTCATGGCCTTTTCTTAATGTACTTTTCTGAATTTGTTTCACCTGTTCTAACTTTTCCTTGAGGATTTCCTCTCCATAATCTTTCAGGCTATGCTTATTTCTGGTCATAACAATCCCTGTGGCCTCGGGAGCTTCAGGGGTCATTTGGCTTTTGATGCTTCTGGCTTTTTTGTCTTTCATTAGGGATTCTGTGAGTTCTGTGTCCTCTAATAAGGTTTCTTGGCTTTTTGTTGTCTTTGTGGCCTCCAGGAGGCTGTCTTTGCTTTCTGTGGCTATTGTGGATTCCAGAAGGCTCTCTCTCCTTTGTGCAGCTGTTACAACTTGCAGAAGGCTCTCTCTCCTTTGTGCAGCTGTTATGACCTGCAGAAGGCTTTTTTTCCTTTGTGCAGCTGTTATGACCTGCAGAAGACTTTCTTTCCTTTGTGCGGCTGTTACGACCTGCAGAAGGCTTTCTTTGCTTTGTGTGGCCTTTGAAAGATTTATTTTGCTTTGCCTATGTCTTGTGGACCCAAACCTGTCCTCCTCTGAATCACTATCCTCTTTATATTTGAGTGAGCTGATAATTTGTAGTGATGACTCTGATTCCCGGGTGTCAGTTTGCTGTGATTCCATGGCCTTGATTTGTTCATCTTCCTCCTCTGAAAGCACCAGTGAAGAGTCAAACCTGATTTGTTTCTTCACAGGAATTCTTGCATTCTTTTTCTCTGCACAATATTGGGAGAAAAAAAAATAATTAAGAAAAACATTGAGGGACTGGATGGTGGCACACCTGGTTAAGTGCACACATTATAGAGTGCAAAGACCCAGGTTCAAGCAACTGGTCCCCACTGGATGTCTCTAATTAAAAAAAAAAAAAAAAAAGAGGATCAACAATGGTAGAGAATGTGCCATCCTCCAGAGGAAGGATGGATAACACACTCTATGCTACACCTGAGGAAGATGGGTCGATACTGGGGCAGCATGGAATTTTCCTACTCATGACCACAGAGTGTGAGCTCAGATCTACAGGGATGCAGAGGTCACACAGGTTCCTAAGCTAATTATGGGCCCCATATCACATCAAATCGATGGGTTTACAGTCAACAATATTTATACCCTTTTTCCATATTAGGAAGCTACTCTCTACTCTGATCCAGCTTTCTGGTCCTTTTCCCAGCCATGACATCATCTCCCTAGAAAATAACTTGGATCCACCTGCATATCAGATTTCAGGCTCAGGAAAAAAAAAAAAAAACTAGTATAGCTACAGGCCCTTTGAAATATAACTAAAATATGCCTACTAGCTATTTACAGAACGGAGACCCCCCCCCCAACTCTTCATATGTACTACTCCAGCCTTTAGGTCCATGATTGTTCAACAATTTGTTTGGCTTGGTATGTTAACTCTCTTTTCAGCCACCAGGTTCCAGATGCTAGCAGGATGCGACCAGACTTCCCTGGACAACCCCACCATTGTGCCTTGGAGCTCCATTTCCCTAGAGCCCTTCCCCGCTAGGAAAAGAAAGAGACAGGCTGGGAGTATGGATCGACCTGTCAACGCCCATGTTCAGCAGGGAAGCAATTACAGAAGCCAGACCTTCCACCTTCTGCATCCCACAATGACTTTGGTTCCATACTCCCAGAGGGTTAAAGAATAAAAAGGCTATCAAGGGAGGGGATGTGATACAGAGGTCTGGTGGTGGGAACTGTGCAAAGTTGTACCCCTCTTATTCTATGGTTTTGTCAGTATTTCCTTTTTTAAATAAAAAAAATTAAAAGAAAGAAAGAAAGAGAGAGAGAGAGAAAGAAAAACATTGAAATCCTTAGTAACACTGAGTGCAGTGAAGTGCCAAAAAAGGTACAAAAGTGAAGAGAGAGGCCGGGTGATGATGCACCTGGTAGAATGCACATGTTATAGTGCACAAGGACCCAAGTTCAAGCCCCCAGTCCCCACCTGCAGGGGTAAAACTTCATGAGTGGTGAAGCAGGGCTGCAGGTGTCTCTTTCTCTCTCCCTCTCTATCTCCCCCTCCCCTCTCAGTTTCTGGCAGTCTCTGTCCAACAAATAAATATAGCTTTAAAAGCTAAGAGAACTGACGTTTTACGGTACATAAAGGCTGTAGGGCCAGGCGGTGATGCACCTGGTTGAGCACACACATTATAGTGTGCAAGGATCCAGGTTCAAGTCCCTGGTATTCATCTGCAGGGGGAAAGCTTCATGAGTGGTGAAGCCGGTCAGCAGGTGTCTCTCTGTCTCTCTCCCTATCTCCCCCTTCCTTCTCAATTTCTCTCTGTCACTATCCAGTAAAAGAAAAAGAAAAAGAAAAATTTAAAGGCTTTCTATTTTGTCCCAGCTTCCGTATCCTAAAGAAATAAGACTTTAGTGTTTGTTACAGGGTAGATCTTTCCCAGAAAAGTTGCTTTCTATAAAAAAAAAAAAACCCATTGTACCCCTCTTATCCTATGGTCTTGTCAGTATTTCCATTTTATAAATAAAAATTTTTTAATTTTATTTACTTGTTACTTAACTCTGTTACTTAATTCTGTTCCCACTGACCATATATATATATATATATATATATATATATATATATATTTGACCATATATATTTGACCATATATATTTGACCATATATATGACCATATATATTTTGTCTTATTGGTTCTGCCTTTTGGAACCCTGAAATAGGTCCCAAAGATGTCCCATATATTATCCCATACATACTAAGCCTTCTGCGCCTTGCTTCAGTATATTTCATTCTTCTCTTTAGATTGATGGTACTGTCAACTTGTAATAAATGTCTACGTATAGATGCTTGTTTAGCAAAGATCTTCACTATGTCAAAAGACCGTTGCTGTCTACGTGACAAGGTCAAATTTTCATTAAGCCGCTGCTCCACCTGAACAATCAGGTTCTGGATGTCTTTCTCTTCAAACCCCAGAAGCTGGTCCAGAGAAACATTTCCAATAAAGTCTTGCCTGAACAAAGCAAGGAAAAATAAGGATAATGGTAAGCCATGTATAAAATAGAATTCAGAGACAGAAAAAAAAAAAAAGGAAGAATGATGGGGCAGTGGGAGGAATAATATAAGAGGTAGAGATAAAAGTAGTCATTTAGGATGAAATAGGCTAAAGTAAAGAATACAGAAGAATCAAACATATCAAGCAATAGTCATAGTGTCACAAAATGCTTTTTTGAGGGACCCTGGGAGGTAGCATTGGATAAACTGATGGATATTTAACCCCTTCTGACTATTGATTGATTAGCCTCCCCTTTTAGCATTTCCTCACTTCCATAGGAGTTCTCAAAATTCAAGTCTACACATCACCCAACCAAAGATTTTTTGGTGTGATTTTTTGGTTTTGTTTTTATTGCCCCCAGGGTTATTCTGGGTTTCAATGGCTATATGATCCCATCACTCCTTGAGACCATTTCTTTTTTAGAGGGTGAGAGACAGACAGATACATAGGTAGAGAGAGACAAAGAGGTAGAAATAGATATACTGCAACACTGGTCTATGGACATACCACCCTAAACATTCCCAATCTCATGAGATACTGCAACATTGTTCCACTACTCACTCAGCTTCCCCCACACAGGTTCTCCTATGTGGTTACTAAAGTCTCAAACTCATGTCCTTGTGCATGTTAATGTGTGCTCCTTACTGGGTGAACTACTTCCTGGATCCCCTAGAAACAGCTTATTTAAACTAAAGATTCACTTACCTATTAATAAGAAACAAAACAAAAACCAGAGCATCACTCTGGCACATGAGATGCCAGGGATCAAACTCAGGACCTCCTGCCTGAGATAGAAACAAAGAACTTGGAGGAATAAAAGACTGGAAAGAAAGCATCCAATAGCACAGCTATATACAAGTTACTGGGTACTGTACAGCAAACCATAACAAAGGGACTTTTCAAAGTTAACCCAATTAACAAATAATGTGATATTATTAACTATCGATTGTCTTTTTGAACCCTAAGACAGCAGGAACCTCACATCTCCACTATAGAGCCCCTACTTCCCCCAGTCCTGGAACCCTTGGATAGGGCCCACTTTCCCGTATGCATCTCCCAATCCAAACCAAATAATATTGCATCCGCCAATCACAACCTAACCAAAGCAACGATTGCCACCTCAACATGCTTCACCTCAGACTGTATCCAGAGACTTCACGTGTGGAATGACAACCCTTCAACTTCATTACTCGGGTGAGACCTTTCCTTTTATAGTACACTCTAATTTCATCTCAGGTAGTTCACTTTCTAACAAAGTCCCATAACCTAGATATACACCAGTTTCTGTGAGAGAGAGCTTATGTGCACATGTATCCATAAACTACTGCAAAATATATACCTGAAAGCAGAAGTACACTAGAGTTTGCAGTGAGTACCTCCCTAACACTTCCTCTCCACTATTCCAAGCTTGGGATCCATGATTGCTCAACAAATTGTTTGGCTTCATATGTTAACTCTCTTTTCAATCACCAGGTTCCAGATGCCACCAGGATGCTGGCTAGGCTTCCCTGGATTGAAGACCCCACCAATGTGTCCTGGAGCTCAGCTTCCCCAGAGACACACCTTACTAGGGAAAGAGAGAGGCAGACTGGGAGTATGGACCGACCAGTCAACGCCCATGTTCAGTGGGGAAGCAATTACAGAAGCCAGACCTTCTACCTTCTGCAACCCACAATGACCCTGGGTCCATGCTCCCAGAGGGCTAGAGAATGGGAAAACTACCATGGGAGGGGGTGGGTTATGGGGATTGGGTGGTGGGAATTGTGTGGAGTGGTACCCCTCTTACCTTATGTTTTTGTTCACTAATCCTTTCTTAAATAAAAAATTAAAAAAAAAAAAAAGACTGGAAAGAATGGTGAGAAAGGAGAAGGAATCAGAATCTATAGTTTAGGGGCTAAAAGGTAAAGAAAACAGGAAGTTTACCACCAAACTTACTGCATTTCCTGCATAATATCTTGTTCTTCCAGCAAGTCTACCAACATGGTCTTAGTTCGGATGCCTGTAACATTTATCAAAATGGATAAGGCCTTAGCCCGGACACGTTCATCAGAGTCCAATAGTCCCAGTGTCAGTGGAATAGCAAAGAGATAACTCATTAAGCCTAACCTTTCCATCCCCTCCCAGCTGAGCTTGCGGATCTGAGGGTTGGGGTGAACTGTGTCCTCTATAAAGCGACTGGCAGTCTCAGTGCGCAATTCTGGAGACACTTCATAATTGGCAAAAATCTGTGCCAGCACAGCAATATATGTCTTGTATTCCTTTACAGAACAGCAAGTTGTGAGAGAAAGGATGACCTCAACTAAATTGTTTATGAGTCCCTCATCAAATTTTTTCTCCATCCAATTTCGGTATGTTGTATTAATGAGGACGTTAAGGTAGGTTCGAATACTTGGCTTTAATTTACTCTTGCCTCTACTGTCTGAGAGTATCAGAGAGGGCTTCCAGGTGAGCTGACTCATATCCCAGTCCTTAGTCAGGTAAGAAAGGTCCATGTCATGGTGTAGGTAGATTGGGGTGCCCTCAGGCCAGAGGCGGGCACGGACCACTGAGTTAGGGATGTAACCATCAGGAGCCAAAGGCCATTTCCTCCCTTGACCAAAGAAGTTCTTTAATATGTGACAGATGTTGAGTTCATCCCAGCCAATCAGCTGTAATTGAGGAAGATCTTTGTGTTGGGGACCACTATCTTTGTGTTCAAGAGTAGACCATTCAGTAGTTTTATCCTCCAAAACAGACAAATTGGGTGTCTCTTGAGTGATAGAGGATTTTCGTCTTTCTCCTTCCACAACATGGGGCACAGTTTTATCAAATGCAATGATCCGTTTGTTAGCCAGGGCCTCCAGCCCTTGAAATTCCTGAAGCCCTTGTTCAAGGTAGGTGAATTTGGGTACAAATATTAAGCCAAATGAAAAGAAGAAGCTAGGCAGGAAGGGTTTAGGGACTTCTTGTATTTCATCTGCATTATTATGGAGAGACAGATAGATCAGCTGAGCCGGAGGGAACAGTTTTAAGCAGGACACCAGATAAAGACTTTGGTTGAAAGCCACAAGCAGATCACCTCGACTATTGGCAAAGCATAGTGGACCAAAAGGGAATGCTGAGTCCAACTCAGTCATGAGTGTACCTTGGAAGTCCCAGATCCGGACTGTGCCATCAGCACCCCCTGTGACAAAAAGTTTCATGGGGACACAGACATCAAAGGCAGTGATGTTACACTGGTGTAGGTGCTTGGTCTCTTTAAACATAAAACTCTGCTCTGACTCGGAGGATCTCAGAAAATCTTGGAAGTGCCACATCCGCCAGGAGTGGTTTTCTGTGATTGCACCCACAGAGCCTGGCATGAGTATCACATACATTAGGAAGCAGCCACAGACAATTCGGATTACAGGCTCCAGGATTATCTTGTTCTCCTCCAGAGAAGCTTCGGTCAGGTATATAGTGTTATCCATGCCATACGAACAGAGCAAGGCGTCCTTCTGGGGACCTTCTAGGGTAGACAGTGACAGCACCGCCCCAGAATGAATGGTCTTGTTGGCTTTGGCACAGTGAAGGTGGGAGAGAATCGTCACAGTACCACTGTCGTGCCCACAGAACATCAATCCTATGAGGTCCTTGCCCAGATGGGCCTGCCCATAGGCCAGGCACCTGACTCTATCACCAGAACTTTCTGAGGTGCACATAAGGTACTTGACTGTACAAGGGGAGCAAGTTGTGTCAAACACCAGCACCTCTGATCTCTGGGTCACCACAAAGAGCTCCTCTCTCTGTGAGTCATAGGCCCATGCCATAGCCTTATCCATGAGGAGGAGAGGCCAGGTGATGACCAGCAGCTCCCCTGTTACCGGAGACAAGAAACGCACCAGACCATCCTTCGTGGCACATAGGATCCGAGTCCAATTCTGACCACAGTAGACTCGCTTCACATTCTGGGGAGCAGAACCACAGATGTTGAAGAGGCTGTAGAAGCAGGGCAGGCGGTGCAGTGAGAACGAGGAGCTCGTCAGGCAGAAGAAGGTGGTGTTATCCACAAACTGCAGTTGCTGCAGATCCTTGTGGATAGGCAGCTGCCGCAGCAAGCTTCCCAAAGTGAGATCCCATTCTTTCACGAGACCTTCACCACCAGCTGTCAGCAAGGTGTGGATCTCCGGCCGACTATGGATGCATAACACAAGTGAGGAATGGGCCTGGAAGCTTTGGAAGAAGTCACGCTGGTCCAGACCCCAGGCATGGATCTCTCCAGCCCTGTTCCCAGCATAGAAATAGCCCTGAGAGACGCACGTGTAGGAGCAAGTGATGGCGGAGCCACTGTTTACAGGCATAAATTGCTTTACCTCTTTCAGACGGCCCTGGCCCTGGTGGGTGAGGACCCTCACATTGTTCTCACAAAAAGCCAAGACAGAGCCCTGGGGGCCATTCACGGACAGGCCCTGTACAAACTCTTGCCCAGGGAGGGTCATCCTCTGTGCCATCTGTAGGCCCCTGCCATGTGGCAAGACAAACCAGGTGACCACAGCCCCCAGTGTCCCAGACAGAAGCAGCTCAGTGACTGGGTCATAGCAGAGGCAGCTGATGGAAAAACGACAAGGCACTTTTCCCAGAGGAGTGAAAGCTTGATGGTGGTCTTGGAAGAGCCACAGGCACATGTCACAACAGTAAGCAATCAGCATGTGGTGGGGGCGCACGTGAACCACTACTTGGAAGGGTGGAGCTGGAGCCATGGTGTGACACTGCTTCTCTATGTCTGCATCTTTCTTCTGTATCCAGAGCACAGCCTAGAAAAAGATGAGAGAAGAAAGCTGACACACAGAAGCAGATCATCACACAGAAGTGAGGGGTATATATGTTGATTACATTTTATTTATTTACTAATTTATTTCTTTTGCCATCAGGGCTTCACAGGGGCATCATGGCTGGCTGCATGATTCCATGATTCCCAGCACTTTTTTTTAAATTTTCAGATTGAAGGTGAAAGAGAGCAGCAGAGCATTGCTCCACAGTTCATCAAACTCTCCCCAGGGGCTCAAGCCTGGGCCCCAAGTATGGCAAAGTGTGCACTCTACTAGGTAAGTTATAGTTCCCAGCTCCAGGAATTGTATTTGAATTCCTTCTTCCCCCTTGGTACTAAAGACAGAAATGACAACTTGACTTCCAGAATTTCTGGATACTAGGAGTTGAGTACATGCTAGAAGGACTACGTTCAAGAGGCTCTTTCCTTGGCTTTCAGTCTACTTAGTGGGTAATATGAATTCTGAGCCTGGTGACAACAGGTAAGGAAAGCCCACTGCATCCTGGTGAATATGGGCTATGGAGATGAGTATTAAAGTGAGCTAAATCAGAAGCACTCTCATCATTATGCAGTAAGATTTAGGTATGATGCATATATGTAGGTGGGAGAGGATGATGCTATCACTTTACCTGCATTTGTTTTGAACTTAGTTCCATCCAGTTTAAAGAAACAAAATAGTTGACATCAGCGGAATAGAAGCAGATAAAAGGTGTGATCTGGGGGTGACGAGGCTCCTCATACAGAGTTTCAGGCCTGTCACTCAATACAACCACATCAGTCATAGATTTTCCATCAACCTGAAAGAGAACAGTAAGTGAATGAGCTGATAGAACTAAGTTCCCGCTCAGTACTTAATACATGCCTATCAAAGGTTAGTGGACACTTGTTTATTTGTTTGTTTTAATTCCTTCTGACCAAAGCACTGCTCAACTCTGGCGTATGCATCTGGGACATCTGAGCCTCAGGCATAAAAACATGCTCTGGCCCAGAAATTTCTTGGTTTCTAGCTAAACAACATTATTATTATTATTTTTTGTCATCACTGAAGCTGTACCACTGGCCTAACTTTTTTAGACAAAGGAAGAGATAGACCAAATCTGGTGTGTTCAGAGTGGTATGGCTATAGACAAGAAAGAGGCAGAAAGGGAGCTGGGGGATGGCGCACCAGGTTAAGTGTATAATACTAAGCATAAGGACCAGGGCAAGGATCCAGGTTTGAGCCCCTGGCTTCCCACACTTCACAAGCGGTAAAGCAGGTCTGCAGGTGTCTTTCTCTCTCCCTCTCTCCTCTGAATTTCTTTCTTTCTTATCCAATTAAAATGGGGGGTGATATGGCCACCAGGACAGTGGATTCATAGTGCTTCCATGTGATATACTGGGGACTTGAACCTGGGTTGTACAGATGGCAAGGCAGGTGCTCTCATAACCCTTAACCAACATTTATTCATTCTAATACTAAGAGCACTATTGGGGAAGTCATCCCTCCCTTGCCTTCACTTTGCAATATAATATATTCTAGTTTATCATAGTACCTTCCAGACTTTCTCAACTAAGGCTCCACAAGAGAAATAAGTCCCAATGTCTTAAAGTATCAAATCTTTGTTATGAGTTAATTTTCTACCATGTTTCTAGCATGCTACTGGTTATGTGAATTAATGGGTTATTTTCTCTCCTATGCCTCTATAATGTTATTAGTTATGTACCATCCTTAAGAGAACTGAGAGGGATGACCATTCAAATAATTTTATGTCCCGTGGTTCAGATAAGAAACCACATTTGAGGAAGGCTAGTGTATCCTACAATAGACACCGAAACTATAATGCTGAGCAAAAGAGATATGACCTTCACTCTCTAGAACTAGAGCAATAGCTCACCAGGTAGGGTGCATGCCTTGCCATGAGCACGGCCTGGGTTCAAGTCCTGGTACTACATAGGAGGTACTACAGAAAAGCTGGAAACTCTGGTGCTACAGAGTCTATCTCTGAACGAGTAACTGTGTCCATCTCTGACTGAAGAAGAGGGGACTGAGTAGGGTACTGTACTTGCCAACATAAGATCCCAAGTTGGATTCCTGATATTCCATGACTAGAGTGATGCTCTAGGGGGTGTGTGTGTGTGTGTGTGTGTGTGTGTGTGTGTGTACACTTGTGCTCTCTCTCTCCCTATCATGTGTTAACAAAATATTTTCCAAAAGTGACCCAGATCAATGAAATCATGCATGTGCAAGCTCCCAGCAATGCAAGGAAGGAAGGAAGGAAGGAAGGGTAGAATGAAAGAAAGAATGTGAGAGAGAGCATGGAGGAAAGAAAGAAAAAGAATATGGATGCCTGATCATGTGTAAAACAAAAAATATCTCCTACTTTAATCTATTTAGGTTTATTTTCTCATTTTTGTTGGTTGTTGCAGCAGATTATGTGCTACTTACAACTAAAGGCATTTGTCTTATTCTAGAAGGAGGAGTTGTTTAGCAGTATGGCAGAGTGTTTTTCAAACTCCTCCTCTCTTGCCTGTGTCACAGGGCATGGGGCAGAGCACTACCATCCCTCTCATACACAGCACCTGTACATCCTTCTGGATGTTATTGATGCAGCATTTCAAGTCATCCCACTTCGGAATAAGTCTGGGTGGAGGTGACGACCTTGTGATCTTCCAGCCCTTTAAGGACATGTTGGATTACAGAAGCTGTGGGAGAGAAGAGCACCTTAATTATAACATCTGCCATTAGTCTGGAAAGTAAGGCAATTGAGAGAGGGTGAAGCAACAGGATTAGAAAGAGGGGGAAGCAAAAGTACTCCATTGAGTGCTATTATTTCAAAAATATAGGGGTGAATTGGGAGTCGGGCGGTAGCGCAGCAGGTTAAGCGAAGGTGGCGCAAAGCACAAGGACCGGCAGAAGGATCCCCGTTAGAGCCCCCGAACGACATCAATAACAACAATAAAAAAAAAAAACTACAGGAGTCGGGCTGTAGTTCAGCTGGTTAAGCACAGGTGGTGCAAAGCACAAGGACGACCATAAGGATCTCGGTTTAAGCCCCCGGCTCCCCACCTGCAGGGGAGTCACATCACAAGCAGTGAAGCAGGTCTGCAGGTGTCTTTTTCTCCCCCTCTTTGTCTCCCCCTCCTCTCTCCATTTCTCTCTGTCCTATCCAACAAGGACGACATCAATAACTACAACAATAAAACAAGAAGGGCAACAAAAGGGAATAAATAAATGAATATTAAAAATAGGATTCGACTTCCGGAGGCGGAGCTACAAGCAGCAGATCGCTTTCTCTCCTCTCCTCTCCTCTCCTCTCCTCTCCTCTCCTCTCCTCTCCCGGATCAACTAGGAATACCAAAGGAGACCACCCGGACCGAAACAAGACAGGACTAGAATGACCACAGGAACCCAGTAAATCACCCGTGAGTACAAACATGCATGGCTGGTGACAGAGAGGAGAGAGGGGCCTAAGGAGAGATTAAGTGACTGCTAACAGTTCAACAGTTTATCAGTGGAGACACCACCTCCAGTCTGCTCCACAACAAGGGGACAGCTGAAGGGAGGAAAGGACTCCCCAGAGACTCACCAAGTGCAACTCTGAGTCTCCATTGCTACTACCCTCAGAATCTGGAGCAGCAACAGGGAGGGACACCAGGGGACAGAGATCTAACCAGGATACTCAGGAGAAGACCTATACCTCGGTGGCATAGCTGAGGGGCTGTGAAAGTCTCTTTGCATAACCACTGGATTATCTCTGCCACACCCTGCTTTATCTCTTGGTCAGGAGTCAGTGTTTAAGCTAAGAGGCCTATTGATAGTTTAAAAGCCCTCAGGCTCCCATAGCCTACAGGGAAGAAAAAAAAAGAGGCTTTTACACCACTGAGCTCCAACTCAGGGATTGAAAAAAACTGTTAACTTCCACCACCGTAAACCCTTTAATTAAATTACTTAGACACAAGTCAATCCAGGCAATAGTGATCAATAATTTGAAAAGTACTGATAAAGGAAACTCATAACATAATATATAAAATGGTTAAAACGACAAGAAAAAATATTGGAGACTCGAACCAGGACAAGAGTCCAGCTAAAAGTCCTCCAGAGGGTGAAGCACAAAACAACGAGTTCAACATCCAAACATTAGCTAAGGAAATAATCACAGGAGTGAGTAAAGAATTTGAAAAAATTGTAATCAGAAATGCAGGAACAACAAATGAGAATATGGAAGAAAATTCTAATTATCTCATGGTTATTAGAGAGCTGAAAGCTGAAATCGCTGAGCTAAGAAGGCAACTAGCTGAACAAGCTAAAACAGTATCAGAGCAGGGCAACAAAATAGATGAACTCCAGAAAGCAGTAGAGGGCAGAGAGAATAGAATCTATGAGGCCGAAGACAGAATTAGCAAGATTGAGGATGAATTAGAGACAACTAAAAAAGAAGTAAGAGATCTCAAAAAGAGATTAAGAGATGCTGAAAACAACAACAGAGTCCTATGGGATGACTTCAAAAGAAACAATATACGCATTATTGGCTTACCAGAGGAAGAAAGAGAAGGAGAGGAAGAAAGCATTCTCCAGGCCATAATAGCTGAAAATTTCTCTAGTCTAGACAACACCAAAGACATAAAGATTCAGGAAGCCCAGAGGGTCCCAAACAGAATTAACCCAGACCTAAAGAGACCAAGACATGTCATACTTAGAATGGAAAGGAATAAGGATAAAGAAAGGATCCTCAAGGCTGCAAGAGAAAAACAAAGAGTCACCTACAAAGGAAAACCCATAAGATTAGCAGCAGACTTCTCCATACAAACACTACAGGGCAGAAGAGAATGGCAAGATATCTATCGAGTGCTCAATGAGAAAGGCTTTCAGCCAAGAATACTATATCCTGCTAGACTGTCATTCAGACTAGATGGAAGCATCAAAACCTTCTCAGACAACCAACAGTTGAAGGAAGCAACCATCACCAAGCCTGCCCTGAAAGAAGTTCTGAAAGGTCTCCTATAAACAACCAGACCACCACAAATAGGACATATATCAAAACACTCTAAAACTCTACAAGAATGGCGTTAAAATATCTTCAATCTTTGATATCAATAAATGTCAATGACCTGAATTCACCTATTAAAAGACACAGAGTAGGAAGATGGATCAGAAAACACAACCCAACAATATGTTGTCTACAGGAAACTCACCTAACTCAACAAGACAAACACAGACTTAAAGTGAAAGGATGGAAAACTATCATACAAGCCAATGGCCCACAAAAAAGGGCAGGAACAGCTATTCTCATATCTGACATGATAGACTTTAAAATAGATAAGATTAAAAAAGATAGGAATGGACACTACTTAATGCTCAGAGGATCAGTCAATCAAGAGGACTTAACAATTATTAATATCTATGCACCCAATGAGAAGCCATCTAAATACATCAAACTTCTACTGAAAGAGCTACAGCAATATATTAACAGTAACACAATCATAGTAGGAGACTTCAACACCCCACTATCTCAACTTGACAGATCATCCAGACAGAAAATCAGTAAAGACATAAGGGAGCTAAATGAAGAGATAGATAAACTAGAACTATTGGACATTTTCAGAGTCATTCATCCCAAGAAACTGGAATACACATTTTACTCAAATCCACATGGATCATTCTCAAGGATAGACCATATGTTAGGCCACAAAGACAGCATCAGCCAATTCAAGAGCATTGAAATCATCCCAAGCATCTTCTCAGACCACAGTGGAATTAAACTAACACTTAACAATCAACAAAAGATTAGTAACAGTCCCAAAATGTGGAAGCTCAACAGTACACTTCTTAACAACTTCTGGATCAAAAAGGAAATCAAGGAAGAAATCAAAATGTTTCGAGAGTTCAATGAAAATGAAGATGCAAGCTATCAAAATATTTGGGACACAGCTAAAGCAGTCCTAAGAGGGAAGTTCATAGCTATACAAGCACACATTAGGAAACAAGAAAAGGCACAAATAAACAGCCTGATTGCACATCTCAAAGACCTAGAAGAAGAACAACAAAGGAATCCTAAAGCAACCAGAAGGACAGAAATCACTAAAGTTAGGGCAGAAATAAATAACATTGAGAATAGGAAAACCATACAAAAGATCAATGAAAGTAAATGTTGGTTCTTCGAAAGAGTAAACAAAATCGACAAGCCTTTAGCCAGACTCACAAAACAAAAAAGGGAGAAGACCCAAATAAATCAGATAGTAAATGAAAGAGGAGATATCACAACAGACACTGCAGAAATTCAACATATCATGCAAGGCTTCTATAAACAACTATATGCCACCAAGCTAGAGAACCTGGAAGGAATGAATGATTTCCTAGATACCTACCAACTTCCAAAATTAAGTAAAGAGGAAGTGGATAACATGAACAGGCCCATCACAGCTAATGAAATTGAGACAGTTTTCAAAAATCTTCCCAAAAATAAAAGTCCTGGACCAGATGGTTTTACAAATGAATTCTACAAAACTTTCAAAGAAGAACTAATACCTCTACTATTAAAAGTCTTCCAGAAGATTGAAGACACTGGAATACTCCCTGCCAGCTTCTATGAAGCCAACATCACCCTGATACCAAAAGCAGACAGGGACACAACCAAAAAAGAAAACTACAGACCAATATCTCTGATGAACATATATGTGAAAATATTGAACAAAATTCTAGCCAACCGGATACAGCAATATATCAAAAAGATTGTTCATCATGACCAAGTGGGGTTTATCCCAGACATGCAAGGTTGGTTTAATATACGTAAATCAATCAATGTGATCCACCACATCAACAAAAGCAAGACCAAAAACCATATGGTCATATTAGTTGATGCAGAGACAGCCTTTGACAAAATACAACATCTCTTTAGGATCAAAAAACTATAAAAATGGGAATAGATGGAAAATTCCTCAAGATAGTGGAGTCTATATATAGCAAACCTACAGCCAACATCATACTCAGTGGTGAAAAACTGGAAGCATTTCCCCTCAGATCAGGTACCAGACAGGGCTGCCCACTATCACCATTACTATTCAACATAGTGTTGGAAGTTCTTGCCATAGCAATCAGGCAGGAGCAAGGAATTAAAGGCATACAGATTGGAAGAGAAGAAGTCAAACTCTCCTTATTTGCAGATGACATGATAGTATACATGGAAAAACCTAAGGAATCCAGCAAGAAGCTTTTGGAAATCATCAGGCAATACAGTAATGTGTCAGGCTATAAAATTAACATTCAAAAGTCAGTGGTATTCCTCTATGCAAACACTAAGTTAGAAGAAATTGAAATCCAGAAATCAGTTCCTTTTTCTATAGCAACAAAAACAATAAAATATCTAGGAGTAAACCTAACCAAAGAAGTGAAAGACTTGTATACTGAAAATTATGAGTCACTACTCAAAGAAATTGAAAAAGACACAAAGAAGTGGAAAGATATTCCATGTGCATGGGTTGGAAGAATTAACATCATCAAAATGAATATATTACCCAGAGCCATCTACAAATTTAATGCTATCCCCATCAAGCTCCCAAGCACATTTTTTAGGACAATAGAAAAAATGCTACAAATGTTTATCTGGAACCAGAAAAGACCTAGAATTGCCAAAACAATCTTGAGAAAAAAGAATAGAACCGGAGGCATCACACTCCCAGATCTCAAACTGTATTATAGGGCCATTGTCATCAAAACTGCTTGGTACTGGAACATGAACAGACACACTGACCAGTGGAATAGAATTGAGAGCCCAGAAATGAGGCCCCACACATATGGACATCTAATCTTTGACAAAGGAGCCCAGACTATTACATGGGGAAAGCAGAGTCTCTTCAACAAATGGTGTTGGAAACAATGGGTTGAAACATGCAGAAGAATGAAACTGAATCACTGTATTTCACCAAATACAAAAGTAAATTCCAAGTGGATCAAGGACTTGGATGTTAGACCACAAACTATCAGATACTTAGAGGAAAATATTGGAAGAATTTTTTTCCGCATAAATTTTAAAGACATTTTCAATGAAACGAATCCAATTACAAGGAAGACTAAGGCAAGTATAAACCTATGGGACTACGTCAAATTAAAAAGCTTCTTCACAGCAAAAGAAACCACTACCCAAACCAAGAGACCCCTCACAGAATGGGAGAAGATCTTTACATGCCATACATCAGATAAGAGTTTAATAACCAACATATATAAAGAGCTTGCCAGACTCAACAACAAGACAACAAATAACCCCATCCAAAAATGGGGGGAGGGATTGGACAGAATATTCACCACAGAAGAGATCCAAAAGGCTGAGAAACACATGAAAAAATGCTCCAAGTTTCTGATTGTCAGAGAAATGCAAATCAAGACAACAATGAGGCATCACTTCACTCTTGTGAGAATGTCATACATCAGAAAAGGTAACAGCAGCAAATGCTGGAGAGGGTGTGGGGTCAAAGGAACCCTCCTGCACTGCTGGTGGGAATGTCAATTGGTCCAACCTCTGTGGAGAACAGTCTGGAGAACTCTCAGAAGGCTAGAAATGGACCTACCCTATGACCCTGCAATTCCCCTCCTGGGGATATATCCTAAGGAACCCAACACATCCATCCAAAAAGATCTGTGTACACATATGTTCTTGGCAGCACAATTTGTAATAACCAAAACCTGGAAGCAACCCAGGTGTCCAACAACAGATGAGTGGCTGAGCAAGTTGTGGTATATATACACAATGGAATACTACTCAGCTGTAAAAAATGGTGACTTCACCGTTTTCAGCCAATCTTGGATGGACCTTGAAAAAATCATGTTGAGTGAAATAAGTCAGAAACAGAAGGATGAATATGGGATGATCTCACTCTCAGGCCGAAGTTGAAAAACAAGATTAGAAAAGAAAACACAAGTCGAACCTGAAATGGAATTGGAGTATTACACCAAAGTAAAAGACTCTGGGGTGGGTGGGTGGGTGGGTAGAATACAGGTCCATGAAAGATGATGAATGACATAGTGGGGGTTGTATTGTTAAATGGGAATCTGGGGAATGTTATGCATGTACAAACTATTGTATTTACTGTTGAATGTAAAACATTAATTCCCCAATAAGGAAATAAATTATTAAAAATAAATAAATAAATAAAACCACAACAATAAAACAACAAGGGTGACAAAGGGAATAAATAAATATTAAAGTATATATATAGGGGTGAGTTGATCTACTGATAATGCAACAACATGGATAAGTTTTGAAACAATTCAATGAGTAGAAACCCGACACCATAGAGCACATACTCAATGATTCCACTTACATGAAACTCTAGAAAAGAGTAATGTAATTTAACCTACAGGACTAGAGAGCAAGTCAGGGGTTACTTGAATTAACAATTAGAAGCATTGGGGACTGGGTGGTGGTGCACTTGCTTAAACACACACATTACCATGCACAAAGACCTGGGTTCAAGCCCCTGATCCCCACTTGCAGGGGAGAAGCTTCACAAATAGTGAAGCAAATACAGCAGGTGTCACTCTGTCTCTCCCTATTTCCCTCTTCCTTTCTTACTATTGAAATGAGGACAGCCTAGAATGTTCCTAGCTATCTCAATGGAATGCAAGCTCAGACTGAGAGGAATCTAGAGGTTATGCAGGCTCATGTGCTAAATATAAATAGATGTGGGTCCTAGGTCAGCTCGATGGGGTTTACAGTTTATAGTATTTATATACTTTTCCCATATTTGGGAGTTACTCTCTGTCCTGATCCAGCTCTCTAGTTCTATTCTCAACTCTGACACCATCTTCCCAGACAATACTTTTAGTCTACCTGCATGTTAGCTGTAGAGTTCAGCAAAAATTAATGAAGTCTATTTAGGCATATTTCAAGATTGGTGTCATGGTAGCATCTGTAACTTGGTGGCTGAAAAGCATTAAAATATAAAGCAGAACAAATTGTTTAATAATCAGGAACCAAAAGGTAAGAATATAGAAGGTGATATTTGGGGGTCTCCATTTTTGAAAAAGCTAGGAAGTCAATTTTTTAAATATTTATTTATTTTCCCTTTTGTTGCCCTTGTTGTTTTATTGTTGTAGTTATTATTGTTGTTCTTGATGTCATTGTTGTTGGATAGGACAGAGAGAAATGGAGAGAGGAGGGGAAGACAGAGAGGGGGAGAGAAAGATAGACACCTGCAGACCTGCTTCACCACTTGTGAAGTGACTCCCCTGCTTGGGAAGTGACTCCCCTGCAAGCCCCCAGCTCCCCACCTGTTGTCAATAACAACAACAATAATAACTACAACAACAAGGGTAACAAAAGGGGAAATAAATAAATATTTTTAAATGCTTTTAGAAATATTTATACACCTTTCTCATATTTGGGAGCTACTCTCTTCCCTGACCCAGCTTCCTAGGCTTTTTTCCAGCCATGACACCATCTCCCCAGACAATAACTTGGGTCCACCTGCATATCAGATGTAAGGCTCAGGAAAAAAAAAAAAAACCAGTATAGTGATAGGCCCTTTGGAATATAACTAAAATAGGCCTACTAACTATCTACAAAATGGAGACCCTCCCAAAGCTTCTTCTGCAATATTCCAACCTTTAGGTTCATGATTTGTCAACAATTTATTTGTCTTTATATGTTAACTCTTTTTTCAGAACACCAGGTTCCACATGCTAACATGATGTCAACAGTACTTCTCTGGACAGACAACCCCACCAATGTGTCCTGGAGCCCCACTTACCCAGAGCCCCACTCCACTAGGGAAAAAGATAGACAGGCTGGGAGTATGGATTGACCTGCCAATGCCCATGTTCAGCGGGGAAGCAATTACAGAAGCCAGAACTCCCACCTTCTGCACCTCAGAATGATCCTGGGTCCATACTCCCAGAGGGATAAAAATTAGGAAAGCTATCAAGGGAGAGGATAGGATGCGGAGTTCTGGTGGTGGGAATTGCGTGGAGTTGTACTCCCTTTATCCTATGGTTTTTGTCAGTGTTTTGTTTTTATAAATAAAATTAAAAAAAACAATAACACCGTGCCTCATCATCACTTTCTCTATTCCCCTTCCACCCACTCCTAGCATGCATGTGCAAGCGCACGCGCACACGCACACACACACACATACACACACACACATACACATACACACCTTTATTCACAAAAGATAAGATGCCTCTCATTCTAGATGAGGCAGGGTCTGGTGACAGCTCCTCATAGAGTGTCACAGGCTTCAACATCATAATGGCTGGGCCTCTGTAAGCTGTCTCCTCACCACACACTTTTGTCTAGTGACAACACACCAATGTTAGAGAATCTGAATGTGCTAAGTGCTAAGAGACAAGAGGACTCTGGTCCTTTGTGGCAGTAAAGCAGGGTCACACTGTAGCATAGTGGTATGGAAAGGGCATTTACACTGAGTTTGCAGGACAGAGTGACTTTCTGAGGGCTATTTAAGACAACACAGCCAGATGACTAAACACACTGTGAGAGGAGGCAGATACTGTGGGAGTTTAACTTTTTATCTTTTTTTAACTATCAGATAAGACAGAGGGAAATTGAGAGGAGAGGGGGGAAATAGAAAGACCTTTGCAGCACTGTTCTACCACTTGTGAAGCTTCCCCCCTTCAGGTGGGGACCAGGGACTTGAACCCAGGCCCTTACCCATGGTAATATGTTCAACTAGGTGAGCCACCACCTAGCTCCCAGAAGTTTGACATTTTATTTTTAAGCATTATTATTTTTTTTTTTTTAGGTAGGGGGAGGAGAGAGACCAGAGGACTGCTCAACTCTGGCAAAAGGTGGTGCTGGAGATTGAACCTTCAGCCTATTAAGACTTAGACATGGGGACCGGGTGGTGGCGCACCTGGTTGAGCGCACATGTTACAGGGCTCAAGGACCCAGGTTTGAGCCCCCTGGTCCCCACCTGCAGAGGGAAAGCTTTGCAAGTGGTGAAGCAGGGCTGCAGGTGTCTCTCTCCCTCTCTATCTCCCCTACCCTCTCGATTTCCGGCTGTCTTTATCCAATAAATAAAGATTTAAAAAATTATATATAAAAAAAGACTTAGACGGGAGTCGGGCTGTAGCGCAGAAGGTTAAGCGCAGGTGGCGCAAAGCACAAGGACCGGCTTAAGGATCCCGGTTTGAACCCCGGCTCCCCACCTGCAGGGGAGTCGCTTCACAGGCGGTGAAGCAGATCTGCAGGTGTCTATCTTTCTCTCCTCCTCTCTGTCTTCCCCTCCTCTCTCCATTTCTCTCTGTCCTATCCAACAACAACAACAATAATAACTACAACAATAAAACAACAAGGGCAACAAAAGGGAATAAACAAATAAAATAAATATAAAAAAGACTTAGACATGCAAGTTGTTGCTTTAACAGACTGAACCATCTCCTGACCTGAGTAGCCTTTCTATAAAAATGAATTTTACTGGGGGCTGGGCGGTGGCACAGCAGGTTAAACTCACATGGTACAAAGTGCAAGGTTTGAGCCCCCAGTTCCCCACCTGGAGGGGGGTCGCTTTACAGGCAGTGAAGCAGGTCTGCAGGTGTCTATCTTTCTCTCTTCTTCTGTCTTCTTGTCCTCTCTCGATTTCTCTCTGTCCTATCCAACAACAACGACATCAATAATAACAACAACGATAAACAACAAGAGCAACAAAAGGGAAAAAATAGCCTTCAGGAGCAGTGGATTCATAGTGCAGGCACGAGTCCCAGCAATAACCCTGGAGGCAAAACAAAAAAACTAAAAAAAAATTAATAATGAACTTTATTGCATGTTTACACAAGTAAGGCACCATTTTTTCAGAATTTTCATGCATGTGTGAATGCCTTAACTCAAAGTTGTCAGATAGAATAAAGTAAAATGTAATACAAATTTAATGTTGGGAGTCAGGCGGTAGCACAGAGGGTTAAATGCACATGGCGCGAAGTGCAAGGACAGGAGTAAGTATACCAGTTCCAGCCCTCTGCTCCCTACCTGCAGGTGTGTAGCTTCAGGAGCAGTGAAGCCGGTCTGCAGATGTCTATCTTTCTCTCTCCTCCCTGTCTTCCTCTCCTCTTTCTATTTCTCTGTTTCTATCCAACAACAACAGTAATAACCACAACAACGATTTAAAAAAAAAGGGCAACAAAAGGGGGGGAAATGAATGTTGCCCAGTTACATTTGATTTTCAGATAAACAATAGGTGATACATACCTGTGCTATAAAAAAATTACTCACTATTTAACTGAAATTCAGTCATAAACTGGTGGCAGGACCAGGAAGGTAGCTCACTGGTAAAGTCCATACTTCCCAGGTGTGAGGTCTCTAGTTCAATTCCTGACACCAAGCCAATAAACATAACTGGTGTCCTGATTTTCTGATTATTGAAAATGGCACAGTTACTGAAAGATACAATTAGGCCTTTTTCCATTCACAAGCCTAAAATCTGGCAGCATTCAGAATAGAGTCAGACTCTGGACTGTGCTTATTTTGCCATTGTCACTGAAAGTGCAGGGTTGCGTGGTGGCCTTTATGACTCGATGTCTGCATGGCCCAGGTGGTGCAGCTGATTCCACGGTCATAAAGGGACCCTTTGTGCCCTGTACAATGACAGTGCCAGAGTCCAGAACGCTCAGAGAAGTCACAAAGCTAGCCCGATTCATTATAAAAGAAAGGAAGTAGGAAACAGGGTAGACAATTCCTGAGCACGTCCCGGTATCTTTCCGTGACACCCCCTCGCTTGTCAAGACAGAGACTATGAGTCACTGGGAAGCAAACTCGACAGAGGATGCCTCCAGGCTGCCCTCTCTCCTCTCTCTGGTCTAGGACAGGGTGTAACTTAAGTGGAGTGGATTGATCAGCAATGTACCTGCTGAAGCTATTGTGTCCACCCTGAGCCTTGCAGCCCTGGGCAAAGGACTTCCAGATCACCGTATTCTGGCAAGAAAGCTGTAGTGACCATCCACCAGCTACATATGTGTGGAGGCGGGGCTAGAGGTTTGAGAATGTGGCATGTTTTTTTCTACACATGCGCAAATCCATGGACCCTGGTTCCCACCACGCCCCATTTCCCAGCCCCGGGCCCCGCCTCCTCCTACTAGACTGCTGCCTTCCATTTACTTTTTTTCTTTTTTTTTTAATTACCACCAGTGTTATCTCTGGGGCTTGGTGCCGGCACTATGAGTCCATCGCTTTTAGCAACAACAATGAAGACAATGTTAGAAAACAATGAAGTCATTTATATAGAGAATAGGAAGGATTTGCTTGACCCGTGAGATTGCAGATAGCAGAGATGCAGAGATCTGGGAAACCCTTTAAAAGGGAGGTAACTCCTATGCTAAAGTACAGGCCCCAGATCAAATCAATGGGGTTTACAAGTTATCAGTATTTAAATACTTTCCCCATATTTGGGAGCTACTCTCTTCCCTGATCCAGCTTTCATGTCCTTTTTCCAATGATGACACCATCTCCCCAGACAATAACTTAGGTCACCTGCACATTAGATGTCAGGCTCAGGCAAAAACTAGTAGGGTCATGGACCCCTTGGAATATACCTAAAATAGCCCTACTAGCTTTTTCCAAGTCGGAGACCCCAAATCTTCATCTGCAATATTCTAGCCTTTAGCTTCATGATTAGTCAACAATTTGCTTTGCTTTATATCTTAACTTCTTTTATTCAGCCAGCAGTTTCCAGATGCTATCATGATGCCAACCTGATTTCGCTGGGCAGATGACCCCACCAATGTGTCCTGGAGCCCCACCTCCCCAGATCCCTACCCCACTAGGGAAACGAGAAACAGGCTGGGAGTATGAATCAACCTGTTAATGCCCATGCTCAGCAAGGAAGCAATTACAGAAGCCAGAACTCCCACCTTCTGCACCCCATAACGATCCTGGGTCCATACTCCCAGAGGGATAAAGATTAGGAAAGCTATCAAGGGAGGGGATTGGATACGGAGTTCTGGTGGTAGGAACTGTGTGGAGTTGTGTCCCTCTTATCCTATGGTCTTGTCAATATTTCCATTTTATAAATAAAAATTTTCAAAAAAGGGAGGTTAAAAAAAGAACGTTGTGGGAGTCGGGCGGTAGCGCAGCAGTTAAGCGCAGGTGGCCCAAAGCACAAGGACTGGCATAACGGTCTCGGTTCAAGCCCCCGGCTCCCCAACTGCAGGGGAGTCGCTTCACAAGTGGTGAAGCAGGTCTGCAGGTGTCTATCTTTCTCTCTCCCTGTCTCCCCCTTTTCTCTCCATTTCTCTCTGTCCTATCCAACAAAGAAGGCATCAATAACAACAACAGTAATGACTACAACAATAAAACAACAAGGGCAAAAACAAAGGGAAAATAAATTAATTTTAAAAAAAAAACGTGTGTGTGGAAGGGGGTATATCTGGGATGAAATACTCCACCTCCACATTGTACAAAGGTTTGTTTGTTTGTTTCATTGTCTTCATTTCTTTTTTAAACGAAAGTTTTCTTGCCACAAATAAGGCTATACATTTTTCTATTTTATTAAGACAACTATTTTATTTTTTGCCACTTATAAACAAGACTATGTTCAGAATGATTTGTAAAACTTTTTTTAATAGTGGAAAATTCAAGGCCAACTAATGCCCATGAATATAATAGTAAACAATTACTTTTAAATGAAGTATGTTCATACAATGTACAATATACTTGTCAAATATTATAGTTAAATGAACAAAGATATTTATAAAATTAATGTGAGAAAAAGGAATCTTACAGAATTATGTATTAAGTTCAATCATTTACATGAGCAATTAAAAATGAAACCCATGGGGGTCGGGCGGTAGCGCTGTAGGTTAAGCGCACATGGCGCAAAGCACAAGGACGGGTGTAAGGATCCCAGTTAGAGCGCCAGGCTACCCACCTACGGGAGTGGGGGTGTCACTTCACGGGTGGTGAAGCAGGTCTGCAGGTGTCTATCTTTCTCCCCCCCACCTTCCCCTCCTCTCTCAATTTCTCTCTGTCCTATCCAACAACAGCTATAACAATAATAACAACAACAAAGGCAAAAATAACAAGGGCAACAAAATGGGAGAAAATGACCTCCAGGAGCAGGAGCAGGAGCAGTGTATGCGTAGTGCAGGCACTGAGCCCCAGCAATAACCCTGGAGGCAAAAAATAAATAAAATTAAAATTAAATAAAGCCCATATATTTTATGGATGGTTAATATGCAGTTAGGTTTTCCCATTTTATTGGGGTGGGGGGTAATGGTTTATAGCACAGTTGTTAACATGTGGGTATAATTTCCCATCTCCCTGTGATAGACATTTGCAAAACACACCCTCGAGTTAGTACCATTATGGGGTTCTTCAAGGCTATGCATAAGCAAACCCAGAGATGCTTATGGTTTGGCCCTATTTCAAACCCAGTGTATTTGCCAGAAATCATTAGGAGCCATTTGAGTTTCCTAGTTATAACCTAAAATGCAGTGTTGCACTATTCTCTAGGTCTGACCGTGGAGCTGGTCTGGCCCTAGGCCACTTAGGGAGAGAAGTAATGCTGGGAAAGCTCTTTTCTCCACAGGGTTTCTTGGGAGCTGCAACCCACCGGCCTCCTGCACATTTTCATCTCAGGGACTTTGAGGAGGTAGAAGAAAATACTTAAGAGATTATGGACAGAGCACAAAAGGAACTAAAGTCTCCCACTGTTGGGATTTTTGAGAAATGGTTTCCATCCTCTCCCCCCAGTACTTAACCTACTAGTGGCAAGTGATCCTGGGAAACCAGCTGGCTTGTTGTGGAGATAAAGCAAAAGGAGGGGAGGGGCCGGGGTGGTGCCACACCTGGTTGAGCACACACTTTACAGTGTACTAGGTCCCAGGCTCAAGCCCCTGGTCCCCACCTGCAGGGGAAAAGTATCACAAGTGGTGAAGCAGGGCTACAGATGTCTCTCTGTTTCGATCCCTCTCCAACCCCTCCTCCCAATTTCTCTCTGTCTCTTCTCTGATATAAAAAAAAAAAAAAAAGCTAAAGGGTACTGGGCATTGCAGCCTCCAAGGTGAGACAGGCAGGAAGCATTAGTCTCCCATCTCTTTTTTTCTTTTTTCATTTATTTTGATAGGACAGAGAAAAATTGAGAGGGGAAAGGAAGATAGAGAGGGGCTAGAGGAAGAGAGAGGGGAGGGAAGAGGGAGAGGGAGATAGGGAAATACAGTGCTGCTTCACTGCTTGTTAAGCTTTCCCCTTTTTCTTTAAACCTTGTTCTCTAGCACTCAAGCCTCCAGGGAGAGATGGAGTCTGGGGAAGCATCCTGCCCCAGTGCTGCAAATGCCATTGTGCCTCTGTTGTGTACACTGGGAGTTGTAGTCCATTTGCCATCAAGAATCCAGCTCCTGGCTCCCCACCGGGGATGCTGGGGAGGGGCATCCCAGTCTACTACTGCTCACCTACCCTTTCAAGCTATTCCCCTGTTCCCTCTCTTTTGGTGTCTGGTGGAGGACAGGAGAGAGCCATGGAAGCCTTGAAGTTGTAGGGAATCTTTTTTTCTGTCTAGGGTCATTTGGATATTTACATTATTCATGGACCACAGAATTTTTCTTTAAAAAAAAAAAAAAGATAAAGAATCTGAAAGAGAACATAGCACTGAAGTTGGTGGTCGAACCTGGGTCAGTCACATGGCAAAACAGAGCACTATCCAAGTGAGCTATCTCCCAACCCTATACAAAATTATAAACTTGGGGGGGAAAAGTTGACTGGTGAAATAATTCATTGGATCCTGTACTCGTTTGCCATGTGAGCTATCTGGTCTCCACTGTGGTCTCTTTTACTCTTTTGGCTTCACTGTTTCTATTAAAAAGATTTTTTTTAAGTTGAAAAATGAGGGGCCAGGTGGTGGTGTATCAAGTTGAGCACCCATATTACTAGACAGGAGGACCGAGGCTTGAGTCTGGGCCCCACCTGCAGGGTGTAAGCTTCACAAGCAGTGAAGCAAGTGCTGCAGGTATCTCTGTCTCCTGCCCTTGCTCTCTTTTTTCTTTTTTAAACATTTTTAAATTATTTATCTATTAGAAAGAGACAACAAGAAAGTGAGAGGAAGGGGATGATAGAGATGGAGAGAGATAGAGAGACACTGCTTCACCTCTCTTGAAGCTATCCTCCTTAAGGTGGGAACTGGAGGCTTGAACCCAGATCCTTGTGCATTGTAACAGGGGTGCCACCACTCTTCCCTCCTGTGTGAGATTTATTTATTTATTTATTTATTTATTTATTTATTTATTTATTTTACCAGAGCATTGATTAGCTCTGGCTTATGTTTGTTCAGGGCGATTGAACCTGAGACTTCTGAGACTCAGGCAAGAGAGTCTCTTTGCATAACCATTATTATGCTATCCACCTCCTCTTGCCCTCTCTAGCTCCCTTCACCTCTCAATTATCTAAACCATATATATGTATATATAAAAAACCTTTTTATATATATAAATGTAGCTATATATATATATATATATATAATTATTTGAAAAGTCATGACATTATTTTCTATGCAAAAATGCATCATGACTTTTCCAACACCCAACAAATACTTAAGTGGGGTTGGGGAAATAGCATAATGGTTTTGCAGAAACTCAAGACTCAAGACTCCAAAGTCCCAGGTGCAATTTCCCTTACCACCATAAGGCAATGCTGAGCAATGCTCTGGGAAAAAAAAAAAAAAAGCCAAGCCAAGCAGTGGCACACCTGGTTAAGCACACATATTACAGTGTGCAAGGACTCAGATTCAAGCCCCTGGTCTCTACCATCTGCAAGGGGAAAGCTTCATGCATCGTGAAGCAGGGCTGCAGGTGTCTCTCTGTCTCTTTCCCTATATCCCCCTCTCAATTTCTCTCTCTATCCAATAATAAATGAATTAAAGACCTTTAAAAACGGAGTCACTTCACGAGCAGTGAAGCAGGTCTGCATGTGGTTATCTTTCTCCCTCTCTATGCTCCCCTCCCCTCACAATTTTCCTCTGGCCTATCCAATAAAATAGAAAAAAATGGCCACCAAGAGCAGTAGATTCGTAGTGCTAACACTGAGCCCCACCAATAAACCTGGGGGGAAATAAATAAATATATCTATTTAAAACGTATTTGTAAAAAATAAAAAGCAGGGGGTCAGGTGGTAGCGCAGCAGGTTAAGCACACATGGCACAAAGCGCAAGGACTGGCTTACGGAGCCCGGTTTGAGCCCCTGGCTCTCCACCTGTAGGGGGTGAACATTTAACAAGAGGTGAAGCAAGTCTTCAGGTGTCTATCTTTCTCTCCCCCTCTGTCTTCCCCTCCTCTCTCCATTTTTCTGTCCTATCCAACAACAATGACAACAATAATAACAACAATAACAATGACAACAAGGGCAACAAAAGGGAAAAATAGCCTCCAGGAGCAGTGGATTCATAGTGCAGGCACCGAGCCCCAGCAATAACCCTGGAGACAATGAAATAAATAAATAAATAAATAAATAAATAAATAAATAACAAATAGAAAAAAAATTCAAAAAAAAAAAGGGAGGGAAACACCATAGCACTGCTCCACCACACCATCCATAGAGCTATTCCAGGGGCTTGTACCCAAACCACCATGCATGGCAAAACATGTACTTTTATACACTTGAGTCATTGCCAATTCTCTGTCTATGTTGTTTGAGCACAGGATTCATTGAGAGCTTACAAAATTAATTAGACTGGTATTACTACTCCCCTTTTGGGCTTTTTAAGACATTTGTCCATTCCATTTGTGTTGTCAAATTTGTAAGTATAGAGTCTTTTTAACTGGAGAGTATAGAAATATTTATAGTGTGGGGGTAGATAGCATAATGGTTATTATGCAAAGAGATTCTCATGCCTGAGGCTCCAAAGTCCCAAGTTCAATCATAAGTCAGAGCTGAGCAGTTTAAAAACAATTAATTAATTAATTAAAGAAATATTGGTAGTAACCTTTGCCCTCTCAAGGACTGCAAGAACTGTACTGATGTATCCCCATTTTCGTGTCTGATATTTTGTTATGTGTGCACTGTTTCACCCCCTCCTTTTTTTTCTTTCCTTTTTTTTTTTTTTTTTAACCAGAGTACTGCACAGCTCTGCTCTGGCTTCTGGTGGAAATTCAGATCCTCAGGTATGAAAGTCATTTGCATAACCATCCTGTTATCTCCCCCTCCCTACTGTTTTCTTTTATTTTTATGTGTTTGATCCTTTTTTTTTCATTCTATTTGTTGTTTTATATGGTTTTTTGTTTGTTTGTTTGTTTTAACCAGAGCACTGTTCAACTCTGGCTTATGGTGGTGCGGGGGATTGAACCTGGCACTTTGGAGCCTCAGGCATGAGAGTCTGTTCGCATAACCATTATGCTATCTACCCTCCGCTCTCTACTGTTTTCTTTTTGACACAGACAAGTGAAGGGAGACAGACAAGTGAAGGGAGACCAACAAGGAAACTTGATTCAGCTGCGGAGCCAGCTGACCCCTGTTAACTTTTATTACCTTGCCCAGCTGTTGGATCAGTCTCTCTACTTGAAATTTGCTGTCCCCATCCTATCACTCTGATATGGAAAAGCCCAACTACACACTCACGACTCTCCTCAACACCTACCACACCGGCCATTCGGGACTCAAGTCATCACCATGCAGAGCTATGATCAGAGAAATTAAGTCTATCTCTACCATGTACCTCACCCAACTAAAGGAAAGTGCTAGGTGGGCCTTTTGATTTTAAAATTCATCCCCCTGCCTCTGTATGATGCCCCTTGAATTCATGCCAAATTAACATTCTTGAACCATATATTTTCCTTCCTATAGTCTTGAGGAGGGTTTTCGGTTTGTTTTTGTCTATCTGTTTATTTTTACCAGAGCACTGCTCATCTGTAATTTATGGTGGTACTAGGAACTGACACTGGGCCTCAGGCATGAAAGACATTTGCTCAACTTCTCTGGCTCCTTCCTATAGTCTTTGGGGAGAGTGGTGGGAGAGAAGGAAAGAAGAAGACAGAGACAGATTCTTCTGCATCAAGGCTTCCAAAGATGATCACTATTGGCCAATTGACTAGTCCCATTTGCCCATTTCAGGAGTAGGTGAGTCTCTGATCTCCCCCACTACCTTTCTGGAGAACCAGCGTTGGAGGGAAAAGGACACATCACAGCGCTTGTTGCAAATGAGAATATCCTATTTATTCCATATACAGAAGCTGGCTTCTGGAATACGGAAGGAAAGGCAATGCCCTTTCCCTACCTCTGTGTAGGGATACCTAGATATAAACAGCTAGAGTCCGATGACCAAGACTGTTCTCCATGTGGGAATGAAAAGTCCTTGACTGACAGTCAGTTCCAGGTTAGGGAGTAGGAGCAATGATGTGAGGCAATTTCTTGGTGAGGTGAACATCAGCTTGGGGTAGGCTCTTCCAGGCGAGTTCTAAGATCCCATACTGGGCGATGCCTATGGGCAGGATAGCACGCACACTGTTCTGCTCAGGGAGGGGTACCACTTCCTGGAATGCCAGGGATTTCTTAGAGATAGAAGAACGATCACACAAAAGATGGTAGATTAGCCGCTCCCCAGGCCCAAGCTCCATACTGTGTAGGGCCTCCCTGAAGAAGAGCCCTTTGGGTCGGAATTCTTTTCTCTGTACCAACTCCTGTAGCAGTCTCTGGATTCGGAGGGACTTAATTTGGTACAGGTCCATGAGATGGTAGAACTGTTCCCTCCAGGTCATGCTGTCTTCTCCATATCGTTCCCGAAACATCTGCAGGACATAGTACAGTGCCACAAATGTCTCCCAAGGAGGTACCTCTTCCTTCTCTTTAGATGTGGGCTGTACCTTCTCCAGCTTGGGCAGCCTGAGGTGTCTACTTTTCTCTCTAAAGGTCCTGAAATCCTTCTGAAACACCAGCGCCCATGTTTGTTTTTCTACAGCAGCTCTGGAGGCAGGATGGAAGTGTGTCATCTCCATCTCTTGCAAGGTCTGGGACACCTGCTGGGCCCACACACTCCTGTAAGGCTCTTCCAGAAGAGGCCAGTCTCTAGCCTTCAGGTCCTGGATCCTCTTGGTTGCTAGTGGCACCTTTGGTGTGGGGGCTGCCAACAGTGTTAGCCTGCTTTCTGTTTCCTTCCTCTTTATAGGAGGGATCACTTTCAGGGATTTTGGACCCCTGGGCTCCTTTCTGGGTGTGAAGATGCTCTTCCCTTGGGATTCCAGAGTCGTACTGTGACGGTGCACAATGGATTTAAGGAGGGCCTGATGTATCCACTCTAAGTTGCCCTGGGAGGTGAGGTCTTTAAGGAGCTGGCACAGTCGGTGGAAACTCGCCCGGGGAAGCTCTTCTCCTGCCTGCATCTGAGCTATGGTCCGGTAGAGCCATATCACATCAGAACGGCTGACATCTTCAAGCGTCTCCTCAGCCGGGACACGAAGCTGGTCCAACAGAGGTGGACGCTGCCCCAAAAACCACAGCCTCTTGGACCTTGCTGGTTTGTCCTGGAGTCTCCGAGGCTTCACAGTCTTCCCCAATGGGTGGTGTAAGTCCAGTTTTGAGAATTCAGTCATTTGTTCAGATGTAGGTTCCTCCCACGGTTCTTTTTGTTTATGTATCATCTTTAACCATGGAAATGCCCTGAGTGTCTCAGGCACTGTGACCTTTTCCTCGGTTGTTGTGGGTTTCATAGATGCTGGCTCTGGGAACTTCTTTTCCCTAGGTCCCAGAGGTATTGGGATTAGTTTCTTCGGAGAGATTTTCAGAATTTTCAGTTCTAAATCACTATGTTTGACCTCAGGGGTTCTTTCCCCAATTGAAGGTAATTTTACTCTTCCTCGTAGATCCTTACTTTTTTTCTCCTTTAACGTAGGCAGTTTTTCTGTTGGCATTGTTTTTTCCATGCCAGCCTCTTCTGATATGCTTCTCTCCTCTTCTTGTACACTCGGACTTGCCATCTCTTCCTCACTCGTTCTTTTCTCCTCCTCCTCAGACATTTCCTTCTCTTCCTCTTCCTCCTCCTCCTCCTCCTCCTTGCTTTTTTTCTCCTCTTCCTCCTCTGACTCTTCCACCACCTCCTCTCCCAACTTTTCCACCTTTTCCTCTTCCATGACCATTTTCTCCATGACCATCTCTTCCATGGCTTCTACCTCCTCATCTGCCACCTCCTCATCCTTCTCCTCATCTGCCACCTCCTCATCCTTCTCCTCATCTGCCACCTCCTCATCCTTCTCCTCATCTGCCACCTCATCATACTTCTCCTCCTCTTCTTCCACCTCCATGTCTGTCTGCAGCTCTTGTATCTCCTCGACTTCTTCCTCCTCCACCTCTTCTTGCTCCTCCTCTTCTAGTATCTCCTCTTCCTCCTCCTCCGACACATACTCATAATATCGCTCCATTTCTGCTAGTAGATTCTCCACTTCTTCAGTAAAGCTGTCTTCATATTCAGATGCCTTCAGTTGACTGGGTAACTCTCTCTGCTCCTCAACATCACTCTCTAACTCTTTGCTCTTTTTCAGCTTTTGTTTAAGGAACAGTGGGACTGTATCATCTTCTTCCTCTGATAATGCTTCCTCCTCTCCTGTTTTGACTTCCCTCTCTTTTTCAGCTAGTATGATTTCTTCCTTAACCAGTTTTCTCTCTTTCTTAATTATATTTTTCATTTCCTTGGCTAGTTTCCTCTGCTTCTTAGCCAGTTTCTTCTCATCACTGTATATGTCTGATTGATACTTTGATGGCTCTGACTCTTTGACATCCAGTGCATACCTGTCCTTGCTCAGTTTCCTTTCCCTCAAGAATAATGACCTCCTTCTCTTTGTCATATGTATTTCTTCCCGGGTTAGGCGCCTTTCTTGTTTGATAAGTTTTTGCAGTGTCCTTAACAGTTTGCTGCTCTCTTTGGGCTCCTTGGAAATGCTCTTGCCATCTTTAATCAACTTCCTTGCTACTTTGGCTAGCTTTCTTTCTTCCTTAGCATATATTCTCTCTCCTGTAGTAATTTCCATTTCACCTCTGACAACCTCCTTTTGCTCTGTGGCAATGACTCTATCTTCATAGACTAGTGCCATCTCTTCTAATGACAATTTGTGCTTAATGATTTCTAGCTCAGTCTCAGCTGAGTGTCTTTGTGGGAATTCTTGAGTCTCTCTCCTAGATAAAATTGCTGTCTCTTCCTCCAGTATTTCCTTTTCCTGGGCCAGCTTCTTAATTTTCATGACTAATTCCTGCTCTTTGTTGATAAGAAAACTGTCCTTGACCAGCTGCCATCCATGAAGTGCTGTCTTTTTCTGCACAGCTAAATCCGCTTTGTCCTTATATAGTTTCTGCTGTTTCCTAGCTAGAGTTTCTCCATTTTTGGTCAGTCTTTTCTCTATCGTAGTTAGTTTGTCCTTCTTCTGTAAATGTTTCTTCTTTTCATCCACCAGCTTCTTTTCTATATTACTCAGTCTCTCCTTGTACAAGCCTAGTTTCACCTTTGCTTGGGTCAAGTTCTCTTTGTTCTGGGTGATGCTTTCCTGATTCTGGAGCAGGTTCTCTTTCCTCTTTGTCAATATGAACTTCTCCTGAGCCAGTTTCTCCTTCCTTGATTTCAGAGACCCCTTCTTCTGGTCCATTATCTTCCTGCTGTGTCTAGTTTCCTCCTTTCTCTGGTCTAAAAGTTCCTTTTCCTGGAGTAGTATTTCCTTTTTGGCCATTAACTCTCTCCTTCTCTGGATCAGTCGCTGCTCTTCCTCAGGGAGTCTTTCCACATCCAAAGACAGTTTTGTTTCCTCCTGGATCAGCAGCTCTTCTTCTAAGGCCAGTTTAGTTTCCTCCTTAGTCAGCCTGTCCTCTTGCCAGAGCACTTTCTTCTCTGCTATAATCAGATCCCCCTCCTCTGCGTCGAGTCCCATCTCTTCCTGATGCAGTTCATCTTCTTTCCAAGTCAGTTCCTCTATTTCCCATGTTACGTCATCCAGATCCTGGGTTAGTTCCTTTTCTTGATTTGCCAGTTCTTGTTCCTTCTGAGTCATACTTTCCACTTTCTGGACCATTATCTCTTTTACCTCAGCCAGCTTCCCTCCTGTGTTGGCTATGTTCTCTTCTTCTTGAGCCAGTTTCTCCCATTTCCTGGCCAGTCTGGTCTTTTCCTGGGCCAGTTTCTCCGCTTTGTGACTCAACTTCTCTTCTCTATCAGCCAGCTCTTCCTCTGTTTTGAAAAATATTTGGGTGATTGTCCTGTCGTCTCTCTTAGCCAGTTTCCTGTAGTCTCTGGCCAGTCTCTTCTCTTCAAAAGCCAGCTCTCTCTCTTCTAGTGCTAGCATCTCTTCTTCTTGTGCCAGCTTTCTCTCTTCTTGGGCTCGTATTTTTTCAGCTCGGGCTCGTTTCTTCTCCTTGATAGCCTGCTTGTGTTCTTGCTCTATCTGTCTCTGCTGTTCTATTACACTTTCTTCTTCCTCTCCCTCAGAAGGTAATTCTTTCTCCTCTGGGGACACTTCCTCCTCTGAGGTCACTTTCTTCACTGGGGCATCTTTGTCCTTCTCTAGAATCATTTTGGACAGATGTTGTTCTGACAATATCTTTTCCCAGACCTGTGCCCACTCGTCCCATTTCAGCTTCTTTTCTTTCTCCTCTGGCTTTGTCTCATCTGCAGAGAGGTACTCTTTGTCTTTGACTGATTTTTCCCCCTCTTCCTCCTGGCTCTTCTCATCCCATTTTTTCTTCCATTCATTCCAAGATATATTTGTCTCCATTTGGGCCTTTTTCCACTGGTCCCAGGACTCCTTCCACTCCTTCCAAGATAGTCTTTTCTCCTCCTTAGCTGGTTTTTCCTGCGGCTCTTCCTTCACTTTCACTTTGGCTGGCTCCTCCACTTTCTGACTTGTGACATCCCTCTCTTCTTGGGTCACTTCCTTCTCTTCTTTATCCATTTTTGTTTCCTGAGAGGGTCTTTTTATCACTGACTTAGAGGGCACCTTTGAGACCTTTTCTTTCTTTGAAACTGGCTTTTCCTTGGGTGTTTCCCCTGGTTCTACAAAGGTAATTTTCTTTTTCTTTTTCTTTCTCTCTTTTTCTCGTTTTTTGGAAATTCTCTCAGTCTCCTTTAATTCCTTCATATCCCTTTCTTCCCTTTGCACTTGGTCCAGCTCTGCTTTTGAGACTCTCCTGCCTGTAATCACTAGGTCCTCTTCAACTGGTTCTTCATAAATTGTTTTCTCTTCTAATAAAGCTTCCTCATGCTCTGCACCCTCAGATGGACTCTCCCCAGGCTGAACATCCCAGTCTTTCTTTAACAGGGGGCAGATCTCCTGAAACAGGTCCCAGCTGGCCTGCTGATCCACCAGCACCTGCTGAGCCATGGTCACTAGCTCACTGTTGAGAGCTCGTGATATTTCTGTTTGGGAGCCAGACATCCTGAAGGTCATAAGACGACACAGGTCATCCCGCCATGATAAACTCTTGTAACCAGGTTCCCCAGAGGCACCCCGGCCCCTGTATCTCTTCCTTCTGAGTGGTTCTTTATCTTCAGGAGGCAAAGCTTCCTCCGTAAGAACTTCAGTTTCTTCCTTCTTCTTATGCTTCTTTGTGTGTCTCTGAGCTGGTTTTTTCTTGCCTTTTCTATCCTGTATTTTCTTCAGCATCTTCAGTGTAATATAATCCCTGGAGGGATCTTTGTCTAGATATTTTGTTTCTGCTTCTGTTAGACTGAAGATGGAAAGTCTGGAAAATAAGGTTGTTTCTTCTGGCTCACTTAATGCAGATTCACTCTTGTCACCTTCACCCTCTAAGACACTTGACTCGGAGACAATCTCTTTTGTCTTCTTGAGACCCCGAAGTAATTTTCGATCTGCGGGGGAAAAAAAAAGTATCAGAGGATGCAGATAAAGAAAACATGAGAGGTTTAGGTAAAAACCCTCCCCAGTATCTGGTATGAACTAAGAGGAACTGCCAGAAAAACATCCGCCAGGAGCTGGAAGACAGCTCACGCAGTGGAGTTGGCACTTTATCATGCATGAGGACCCCGGTTTGAGCCCCCAACCACTACACGGGAACATCTACACAAAGGAGACTTCACTAGTGGTGGAGCAGTGCTATAGTAGCTCCCCTCTCACTCAGAGAGAGAGAGAGAGAGAGAGAGAGAGACCTCACTGGGAGTGGTAAAATCCAGCAATGACCCTAATGACAAAAAAAAAAAAAATGAGAGAGGTTGAAAGAGGGCTGAGACTTCAGCAAAAAAGATGTTTTCTCTTTGCTTTATTCCCAGCACTCTCCTCTGTCAACATGTATTCCCAAATCCTACAGAGACAGACTTGAAGTCTTTCTAGGTTTGGGCAGATTCTTCCTAGGAAGGTTTTTTTGTTTGTTTGTTTTTTTCTGTGACAAGGTCCACTTATTACTATTCCAACCTGAAGGCCTTTGATCCGCTTCTTCCCCAAATTCACCCAGCCTCTTGGGAACCCAGAAGCATGAGCTAGGTCCTGCCGTACGCACGTGTTTTTTTGCCCCCTGCTCGGCCCCGTTTGTGGACTTTGATGGGCTTGCTGGGAATTTCATGTAGTTCTCTGACTTGATCGGGTCGTGTGGCTTCTTGCTCGGCAGAGGTTGTGATGTGTAAAGTAAAATCAGGCTTTTTAGCCTCGTGTGATAAAGTCATGTTTTCATTCAACCGCTGTTCCACTTGAGCATGAAGAAGCTGAAGATCTGTGACCCGCATCCCAAGGAGATGGTCCAGAGACTCTTCCCCAACCATTTCTTGCCTATGAAGGTGAGAGAGAGGGAAAGGTTCATGCAGCCAAGGAGTGTGAAGGAGGCATCTTGGCTATGTGGCCAACAGAGATGGAATGGAAATATATAGAGGGGAAGGACGGTCAAGAAGAACAAAAAAGTCTGGAAGTTCAAAATGACAACAGGGGCCAGCAGGTGGCTCACCTGAGAGAACGCACATGTTATCATGTATAAAGATCCAGTTTTAGTCCCGGGCCACCACCTGCAAGGGGAAAGCTTCAAGACAGGAGAGTAGGACTGCAGGGTCTTTCCTTCTCTGTCTCATCCCACCCCACCCCACCTCACCCCCGCCACCCCTGCTCATCCTCTCTATCAATCTTCTGTAAAAAGGGAAAGAAAAATGGCTGCTGGGAGAGGTGGAGTCATGCCAACACTGAGTTCCAGTGGTAACCATGGTAGCAACAGGGGGAGCAGCCAGGCAGTTGGATGCACATGTTACCAGGTGCAAGGACACAGGTTCAGGCCCCTGGCCTCCACCTGCAGGGTGGAAGTGCTGCAGTGTCTCTCTTTATCTCCCTATCTACCCCCTCCCCTATTGATTTCTCTCTGTCCTGTCAAATAAAAGAAAAGGGGGGGAGGATAAATAGCTACCAGGAGTGGTGGATTTGTTTTGTAGGCACCCAGCCCCAGCAATAGCCCTGCTGGGAAAAAAAAAAAATCCAGGATGACAATGAATAGAGTGATTGGTACAGCCATTACAGGGGCAGGAGAAAATACTTAAAAGGGAAACTTGAGAAAGCAAGGACAGACAGGGACAGAAGAAGGAGAGGCGAATAATAATACAGGATCATCTAAGAATGGAAAAGGCAAAAGGGAGGTGAAAATGGACAGAAAGAGCTCATGAACAGGAATGAAGAGATGCCAAGAGAAGGGTAAAAGAAAGTGGGCAAAAAGGAGAAAATAAAAAGAGGGGCAGGCAGAGCACAAATGTTACCATGCACAAGGGCCTAAGTTTGAGCCCCCAGCCACTACATGGGGGCACCCGCCCTGCAGTAGTGTGTGTGTGCGCCCTGCAGTAGTGTGTGTGTGCGCCCTGCAGTAGTGTGTGTGTGCGCCCTGCAGTAGTGTGTGTGTGTGGGGGGGGGCTTCAGTGTCTCTCTCTTTCATCCTCTCTGTTTCTCTCACCCTCTCTAAAAGAAAGAAACATGTGTCTGGGAGCCATGGAGTCCTGTAGGTACCAAGCCCCAGTGATATCCTTGGTGGCAAAAGAAGAGGAAAAGGGAGAAGAAGAAAAAGAGGAAGAACAAATGAGTAAAGAACTGGAGAGGCAGGTGATGGTGAACTGATCGAGTGCACAAATCACCATGCACAAAGACTTCGGTTCAAGCCCCCAGCACCCACCTGGAGGGGGGAAGCTTTCCAAGCAGTAGAGCACATGTTCTCCCTCCATCTCTCTCTCCCTCCCTCTCTCCCTCCCTCCCTTCTTCCCTCCCTCTTTTCTTCTCTATTTCTTTCCATCTCTATCATAAAAGGAAATAAATGGCCACCAGGAGTGACAGAATCAACATGCAGGCACCGAGCCCCAGTGATCACCCTGGTGGAAAAAATAAAAATAAAAAAACTAAGGAAGGCACAAAAAACTTACTGCATTTCCCGGTAAGTGTCTCGGCTCTGGATCAGGGTTAAGAGAGAGGCCTTCGTGTGGATCCCAGTCTCTGGCATGAAGGACAAAGTCTTCTCCCTCACCCTTTGGTCTTTGTCCATCAGCCCCTGTGCCAGAGGGATGGCAAACAGGTGAGTGATCATTCCCAGGCGCTTGAGCCCTTCCCAGGCTAGCTCTCGGATGAGTGGGTTGGAATTGGTCGTGTCATCCAGCAGACGGTGGGCTGCTTCAGAGCGCAAGGCTGGAGACACTTGGTAAGAGGCAAAAATCTGTCCCAGAGCACCAATACAGCACTGGTACTTCAATGGCGATGCATGGACCATCATGTTAAGTATGGTTTCAATCACGCTGTTAATGGCTATCTCACTCATCTTTCTTCCCAGCCAACTGCGGTTTGAGGCATCTGTGAAGACGCTATAGGTTACATCCTCGGATGCCCTGTGTTTGATGAAGTCTTCATCTTCCTTTACTGACAAGTGCTCCTCTATGCCATCTCTGGATTTTGTCATATGCTGCCAGAAAAAGAACTGTTCTGACTTGTCCCATTGGATACCTCGAATGGGCGAGTGCAGATTACACTGGAGGAATATGGGGCTGCCCTCAGGCCAAAGGCAGGCCCGGATCACCGAGTTGGGAATAAAGCAGTCTGGGGCAATGATCCATTTCTGCCCTTGACCAAAATAGTACTTGAGCAGCTGGTAGGGGTTGAGTCCATCCCAGCAGGACAGGTTCAGCTGAGGAGGAATCACATAATGCGGGTAAGGTTTGTTCACCTTTACCAAGGCCTCCTGGTTCAAGGGCTCAAATATGGAGGTGGACAGGATAACGGGGCTCCCCTGGTCATCTTCTTCTACAACATGTGGCACGGTGTGGTCAAAGGCAATGGCCCGCCTATTGACTAGGCTAGCCAGCCCCATTAACTCCTGTCTCCCATGCCCCACGTAGACATACTTGGGCACAAACAGGACCTCAAAGGAGAGAAAGAAGCTTGGCATGAAAGGCTTTGGGCTTTCTAGCACTTCATCTGACATGGTCATGAAGGAGAGGCGAGACAGCAGGCCTGGGGGCAGCAGTTTCAGACAGGACACCAGGTAGATACTCTGGTTGAAAGTTATCAGCAGGTCGCCTCTGTCATTGGCAAAGCAGAGGGGGCCAAAGTGCAGTGAAGAGTCCAGCCTGGCTATGAGCCGGCCGTGGAAGTTCCAGACCCGGACGGAGCCATCCATCCCACATGTGACAAAAATACCCAGGGACAGACAGACATCAAACGATGTGATGGGGCACTGGTGCAGAGGCAGCGTCTCAATGAAGGTCGTGCCCTGCTGGGACCCAGAGACCAGAACGTCGTTGAACTTCCACAGGCGCAGGGAGTTATTCTCTGTGATGGCTCCGACAGACTGGGGCAAGAGGACCAGGTGTTTCAGGTGACTGCTACTGAGGATGCTAGCCAGGGGGCTCAGTCTGACCCCGAACCCCTCCAGCACAGCTTCTGACAGGTGCACAAAGTTGTCCATTCCATAGGAACAGAGCAGAGCATCTTCTCGGCTCCCAAAACTCCCTCCAGGCAGGGTAGAAAGTGCCAAAACAGATCCGAAATGCATGGATTTTTCTAACCGTGCACAATGTTGCTGGGAAAGCACTCTCACTGTCCCACTCTGGTGCCCAGAGAACATCAACCCTTCGATGCCCCGCCCAAGGTGGAAATGTCCATAGGCCAAGCACTGGACTGAGTCGTGAGAGTCCTGTGAGGTGCACAGGAGATACTTGGCTGGGCAAGGGCAACGCGTGGTATCAAAAACCAGCACCTCGGAGGTGCCTGTTGCCACAAAGAGCTCCTCTTTGTCTGGGTCATAGGCCCAATCCACAGCCTGGTCAAGGAGGGAGAAAGGCCAGGTGACAGCCAGAAGTTCTCCTGTGAGTGGGGACACAAAATGCAGCAAGCCATCCTCGGTGGAGCAGAGGATCCGGAACAAGTTTTCACTGCAGCGGATCCGGCGCAGCTGCTGGGGGGCGCCACCGCAGACGTTGAAGAGGCTGTAGAAGCAGGGCAGGCGGCGCAGGGAGAAAGTGTGGGTCGTCTGGCAGAAGAAAGTGATGTCGTCGATGAACTCCAGCCGGTACAGGTCCTCGCCAAGTTCCAGCCGCCGCAGCAGGTTCCCTGATGTCAGGTTCCACTCCTTGATCGTGCCTTCCCGGCCACCGGTCAGCAGGGTGTGGGCTTCAGGCCGACTGCGAATGCAGATGACAGATGTGGTGTGGGCCTTGAAACTGTGAAGGGAGTGGCCCCGGGCCAGGTGCCACACTTGGATCTCCCCGCTCGTGTTTCCGGCGTAGAGGAAGCCCTGGTCCAAACAGGTGAAGCAACAGGTGATGGAGGAGCCGCTGGTGGTGGACGTGAACCTCTTCACCTCTGCCAGCAGGCCCAAGCCCTGGCGCTCCAGGACCCGCACCACCATCTCACACAGGGCCAGGAGGGTGCCGCTAGGCCCGTTCAGCATAATGTCGTGGATCATCTCGTCTCCGGGCATGGAGATCATGTGGGAGATTTGGAGGCCCCTGCCATTCCGCTCTATGATCCAGGTGACCACGGCTCCCGTGATGCCAGACAGAAGCATTTTCATTTCCGGGTCATAGCAGAGGCAGGTGATATTGAAGCGGCAGGACACAATGCCCAGAGGTTTGAATGCCCGGAAATGGTCTCCAAAGAGCCGCAGGAGCAGGTCGCCACAATAGACCACCATGACATGAAAGGAGCCTGTGTGGACCATGGACTGAATGGGGGGCAGCCGTTCCATCATGGAGAACATTTTCTTCTCCACCATGTCCTCAGCCTTGTTCTTTATCCATACAATGGCCTGCAAGAGAGTAGGATGCAAATTGCCGGGCAAAAGCAATGGGGATGGGGAGGTTAGACTGTTCATATGTTTTCCCCTGTTCTGGTACTAAGGAAGTGACTGGAAGATTCCACCCTGGTCGTGGTGGTTGACAATACTGTAATGGGTGGGGGAGACAACATAATGGTTATGCTTGAGGTTCTAAGATCCCCATTTCAATCCCCTGCAATGCTAAGCAGTGCTCTAGTCTCTCTCCCTCTCCGTGTGTGTGTGTGTGTGTGTGTGTGTGTGTGTGTGTGTGTGTGTGTGTGTGTGTGTATCTTACACAAAAATAAATATGGGGGGTTGGGCAGTGGCACACTGGGTTAAGTGCATATAGTACTAAGTGCAAGGACCCATGCAAGGATCTGGGTTCGAGCACCTGGCTCCCCCACTTGCAGGGGGGTCACTTCACAAGCAGTGAAGCAGGTCTGCAGGTGTCCATCTTTTTCTCCCCTTCTCTATCTTCCTCTCCCCTCTCAATTTCTCTCTGTACTAGCCAAAAAAGATTGAAAAAATGGCTTCCGGGAGCAGTGGATTCGTAGTGCATGCTAAATAAATAAAATAAATAAATAAATAAATATAAACTAAAAAATAAATATTGGGCCAGGTGGTAGCATAACCAGTAAAGGACACAAGTTAGTATGCATGAAGAGTCAGGTTCGAGTCCCAGTCCCCACTTGCAAAGAGGAGCTTCAGGAGTGGTGAAGCAGTGCTGCAGGTGTCTCTCTTTCTTGATCTCTCTCCCCCCTCACCCTATGTCTCTCTATCATAATAAAATAAATAAAATAAATAAAATGTGTTTAAAAGTATATTTCTGGGAGTCGGGCAGTGGCGCAGCGGGTTAAGCGCACGTGGCGCAAATCGCCAGGACCTGCGTAAGGATCCCAGTTCGAGCCCCCGGCTCCCCACCTGCAGGGGAGTAGCTTCACAAGCGGTGAAGCAGGTCTGCAGGTGTCTGTCTTTCTCTCCTCCTCTCTGTCTTCCCCTCCTCTCTCCATTTCTCTCTGTCCTATCCAACAACGACGACATTAATAACCACAACAATGTTAAACAACAAGGGCAACAAAAAGGAAAATAAATAAATAAAAACTTAATTTATAAAAATAAATAAATAAATAAAGTATATTTCTTTAGAGAAAAATATTTATTTAGGATAGAGACAGAAATTGAGGGCAAAGGGATAGATACAGAGAGACACAGACACCTGCAGCACTCCTTCACTGCTTATGAAGCTTCTCCCTTGCAGGTAGGGGCCGAGGGCTTGAGCCTGAGTCCTTGCACACTAAAATGTGTATGCTCTACAGTCTGGCCCTAAAAATAGATATTTAAAAACTATATATATGGGAGTCGGGAGGTAGCGCACTGGGTTAAGCGCACGTGGTGCGAAGCGCAAGGACCGGCGTAAGGATCCTGGTTCAAGCCCCCGGCTCCCCACCTGCAGGGGAGTCGCTTCACAGGCAGTGAAGCAGGTCTGCAGGCGTCTGTCTTTCTCTCCCCCTCTCTGTCTTCCCCTCTTCTCTCCATTTCTCTCTGTCCTAACAATGACATCAATAACAACAACAATAACTACAACAACAATAAAAAACGACAACAAGGGCAACAAAAGGGGAAATAAATTAAATTAAATTAAATTAAAACTATATATATATATATATATATATATATATATATATATATATATATATATATATATATATATGGAGGGGAGGGGAGAGGGATGGGAAATACTGGAGTGGCCTGAAGCCTCAAACTCACTCTTTCCCTGGGGTTACTTTAGGAGAACCATACAATCCACTCTAGGGCTAGCAACAAAGCTCCCCTGGATAATGTACTTGTTTTGTCATGTGTGAGAGACACTGGTTTGAAGAAAGTGCTGTGTAGTGATATCTTTCCTTTTCTCCCACCCAGATCAGTGATGCAATAACAATGAAAACCAAATAATCAATTCAAATGGAGACCATCATTGGAGAAAGGCTGGCTGGCAGAGAGAAATACTAGATCCAGGTGACATCCATTCAAGGGATAGGTGTTCTGTAATCGGGGGTAAGGGAGTATATGGGCATCATCCTAGAAGAGTTGGCAGTCAGCTGAGGTAAAGAACAAACACCTCATCACAGACCCCTGCAAGCGTCAACCCGGCTTTGACCTAGCACGTTATGATCGGGCCCTCCTCAATCGCTATCGAACAGGCCATGGCCGGTGCGCCCTATGTTCCATCGCTGGGGAGCCAGAGACGACCCGAACTGCCCCTGCGGCTCCAGACAGACTATGACCCACATAGTCAACGACTGCCACCTCTCCAGATTCAAAGGAGGTCTCGAAACTTTACATCAGGCTCAACCTGACGCTGTTGACTGGCTACGGAAGAAGGGCAAACGCTAGAAGAGGAAGAAGCCCAGAAGAATAGACTAAGCAAGAAAAGAAAGACTTGGCTATCTTACCAGTATTTCCTTCGTGGTGGCTGTCACCCAAGACAGGGAGGTAAAGAAGTTGGCATCAGTGACATAATGGCATATGAGTGGCATGTTTTGAGGATAGCGAGACTCTCTGAACAGGATCTCGGACTGGTCGCTCAGCACCACAACATCATTCCTGTCCTCTGAGAGATGCTGGGGAGAGACATGGAATGAACATGGTCTCACACAAGTTGCAATTTGAACATCGACACCAAATGCCTCAGCTCCGAGGGCCACATCTACTATACCCACAGATGGGCCACAACTCCTAACACAGAGAAGACCAGCCCCCTGTAGAGAAGGCCTTGGTGGACAAACCTTATACTGTGAGCTTGGGGGAAATTTCTTCTCAACAGGAAGTTCAAGGTATTTGTCATCTATGTGCTCTCTTGCGTCTGAAAGTGAAGTAGCCAGGAGACAGCTTGCCACTGGGGCAAACACCTTACAATATGTGAAGGCCCCCTTGGTTTGAGCCCCAGCACCACATAGAAGTGCCCAGACACTGGGGGAAACTCCACTGATTGTGGAGTAGTGTTGTGATATCTCTTCCCTCTGTCTCTCTCCACCTGAGATAACAGAAAGAAAGGAAGGAAGGAAGGAAGGAAGGAAGGAAGGAAGGAAGGAAGGAAGGAAGGAAGGAATAAATCAGGGGCAAGAAGGTAGCTTGCCTAGTAGATCTCACATTTTACTAAGGACCCAGATTCGAACATTTAGCCACCATGGGGTGCACCATACAAAGGAGAAGCTTCATAAGTGGTGGAGTAATGCTATTGTGTCTCTTCTTCTTTCTCTCCCTCTCTGATTCTCACTCTCTATCTTAAACAAACAAATAAATAAATAAAGTTCCCTGGTAGTGGTGGAATCATGCAGGTCCAAAGCCCCCAAGCAAAAGCTCTGGAAGAAAAAGAAAAAAGATCCAGGGAGATAGATAGCTTAGTGGTTATGCAACAGTTTTGTCCCTGAGGCTCTTAGTTCTAAGGTTCAATCTCCAGTACCTCCATAAGCCAGAGGTAAGCAATGTTCTGGTTAAATTTAAAAAAGGGGGGGCCAAGCAGTAGTGTACTGGGTTAAGGACACATGGTGCAAAGCACAAGGACCTGCACAAGGATCCCATTTCAGGGACGGGGGTTGCTTCACAAGTGGTGAAGCAGGTCTGCAGGTGTATATCTATCCCCTTCTTTGTCTTCCCCTCCTCTCTCAATCTCTCTCTGTCCTATCCAACAACAACAATAACAGCAATGACAACGACAATGGGAAAAAGAAAAAAATGGTCTCCAGGAGCAGTGGATTCATAGTGTGGACACTGAACCCCAGTGATAACCCTGGAGGCAAAAAAAAAAAAAAAGAAAGAAAGAAAAAGAAAAAATGGGGAGTTTGGCGGTAGCGCAGCGGGTTAAGCACAGATGGTGCAAAGCGCAAGGACCGGCATAAGGATCCTGGTTTGAGCCCCTGGCTCCCCACCTGCAGGGGAGTTGCTTCACAAGCAGTGAAGCAGGTCTACAGGTGTCTATCTTTCTCTTCCCCACTCTGTCTTCCCCTCCTCTCTCCATTTTTCTCTGTCCTATCCAACAACAACAACATCAATAACAATAATAACTACAATAATAAAACAACAAGGGCAACAAAAGGGAATAAATAAATATATTTTAAAAAGAAAAAGAAAAAAATCAGGGGAAATAAATAAATAAATGAAAGAAAGAAAAGAAAAGAAAAGAAAAGAAAAGAAAAGAAAAAAAATCAGCCTGGGAATGGTGGGCTCATGCATGTGTGAGGTTCCAGGCAAGGGTGCATATATTCATAAGACTCCTTTACCAAATTACCTGCTGGGAAATTGTGCAGATGCAGTCACATCTGCCATGTTGTCCCCTCAGGCTGCAGAACGACAATTACCCAGGGCCAGAAAGATAGCTCAGTGGGCAAGACCTGTGTCTTGCCATGTATGCAGCTCAGGTCTGAGTCCTGACACATAGATGTTACCATGACACCAGAGAAAACTTTGATGATGTAGTCTCTCTTTCTCTAAATGAATGAATAAAGCAGCCTAGTAATAGTGAAATTATGCACACATGGTACCCCGGATGCAAGAAAGAAGGAAAAGAAGGAAGGAAGGAAAGAAGGAAGGAAGGAAGGAAGGAAGGAAGGAAGGAAGGAAGGAAGGAAGGAAAGAAGGAAGGAAGGAAGGAAGGAAAGAAAAGGGACCAGGTGGTGACGCATCTGGCTGAGCATCCACACTACCAGGTTCAAGCCTCTGGTCCCCACCTGCAGGGGGCAAAGCTTTACAAGTGGTGAAGCAGTGCTGCAGGTGTCTCTTTTTCTCTCTCTCTCTCTATCTCCTCCTTCCCTCTCAATTTTTCTCTGCCTTTATCCAATAATAAGTAAATAAAAGTTTTTTTAAAAAAATTAAAGAGAGAAAAGAAAGGAAGACATCACCTAGGCAAGTCTTATACCCACATGCAATATAACAGGTTCATCTTTAAGTTACTAAAGCATAAGTCTGCAATGAGATTTAGTGCATTCTACTAGGTTTTTAACTTTGACAAAGGAAAATAACATATACAATATATATTAGAGCAAGTATATGCCATGAAAGCTGCACTAGGATCTTTTTCTACAAACTCAACCATAGCAGAGCTTGAGATTAGGAGCCAGGTGGTAGTTCATCCAGTACAGAACAAACATCACCAAGTGTGAGCCCCTAGTCCCCACCTAGAAAGATGGAAGCTTCAAGAGCAGTACACTTTCCCAAGCACTTTCTGTTTCTCTTTTAAAAAAAATGGCCAGGGATCAGTCAGTAGCACATCAGGTTAAGCACACATGGACTGGTGTAAGGATCCTGGTTCGAGCCCCTGGCTCCCCATCTACAGGGGAGTCGCTTCATAGGCAGTGAAGCAGGTCTGCAGGTGTCTGTCTTTCTCTCCCCCTTTCTGTCTTCCCCTCCTCTCTCCATTTCTCTCTGTCCTATCCAACAACGACGACATCAACAACAACAACAATAAAAAATAAGGGCAACAAAAGGGAAAATAAATATTAAATTTAAAAATTAAAAATGGCCACTGGGGGGGAGTCGGGCTGTAGCGCAGAGGCTTAAGCGCACGTGGCACAAAGCACAAGGACCGGCATAAGGATCCTGGTTCGAACCCCGGCTCCCCACCTGCAGGGGAGTCGCTTCACAGGCAGTGAAGCAGGTCTGTAGGTGTCTGTCTTTCTCTCCCCCTCTCTGTCTTCCCCTCCTCTCTCCATTTCTCTCTGTCCTATCCAACAACAACGATAACAATAATAATAACTACAACAATAAAACAACAAGGGCAACAAAAGGGAATAAATAAAATAAAAAATATTAAAAATAAAAAAAAATTTTTTAAAAATGGCCACTGGGAATGTGTAGTCATGCAAAAAAAGAAAGAAGGAAGAAACTAAGAAAGGAAGAAGATAAGAAGGAAAGAAAGAGAAAGGGAGAGAAAGAGAGAAAGAAAAAGAAAGAAAGAAAGAAAGAAAGAAAGAAAGAAAGAAAGAAAGAAAGAAAGAAAGAAAGAGATAAAGAGGGAGTAGCGCAGCGAGTTAAGCACACGTGGCACAAAGCGCAAGGACTGGCATAAGGATCCCGGTTTGAGCCCCCGGCTCCCCACCTGCAGGGGAGTCGCTTCACAGGGGGTGAAGCAGGTCTGTAGATGTCTGTCTTTCTTTCCCCCTCTGTCTTCCCCTCCTCTCTCCATTTCTCTCTGTCCTATACAACAAGGACAATATCAATAACAATAATAACTACAACAAAGGCAACAAAAGGGAATAAATAAATATTTAAGAAAGAAAGAAGACTGGATCCTTCTCCCTTTTCCCATCATTCATTATTATTCTCCTTCATTATTCTCCTTTATTATTCTCCTTCATTATTCTCCTTCTCCTCTTTCTTTTCTTTCTCCTTTCTAGAAAAAATCCTGGGGCTGGCAAAACATCTCACCTAAGAGGCACCTGCTTTGCCATGTACACCACCCTGATTTTGAGCCAGTGGTACACCACATCGGAGTTCTATAGCAACATCAGCACTATGGTTCTCTCCTTCCTATCTGAAAAAAATTGATGACAGAAAAAAAAAACCTCTCTTCTCAGAGGGCTCCTTCCTTTGACAGTCATACATAATATTCACCTTCTGGTATGAAAATGTCCTTGCACGAAGTCCTGAGACTCATCCCTATATGCTGCTGGGTTTTCACTGGTGCTTTGTGCCTGCCTGATCCCATCACTCCTAGCAGCTTCTTTAGTGACTGACAGAGAGGGAGAGAGGGTGTGGAGAGAGAGGGGGGGGGCAAGCATTGTTCCACCACTTTTGAAGTTTCCCCTTTGCCTAGTGTTCCCATGTGGTTACTGGGGTCTCAAACCTGGGTCCTTGAGTATGATAAATCATGTGGTTTACTGGGTGAACTATCTCCCAGCCTCCTGTCCCTAGACTTATTTGGGAGTTGATGGCCCACTTCTTACTGAGGTAACACACGTCTCTTCTAATTTGCCTTCTTGCTTCTGTGGAAAACTGATGGCTCCTTTAAAGTGTTTGTTCACAACTTTTAGAGGACTTGTTAATATGCTACAGATACATTACCGTTTTATCTATTTTTTCATTCATGAGGTGTTTAAAGTCCTTCCAAAGGGGGATGAGTCTTGGGCGAGCCATCACTTCGATTGTCCCCCAGGTCTTCCTCAGGACTGTCACTTAAGAACCTGTGAGAAGAGGCCGCTTAGTGACTACGACTGTTTGAGAGCTGGGACTCAGAAGGCATGACCCCGTAGATTCATGTTTATGGGATACTTTTTGAATGTCAGGAGTTAAATACAAGGCAGGGCTCCTGAGCCTAGGAAAGGCCCAACTTGATCAAACACAGAACTTGCCTGGCCATGGAAATGGCTCCCCTGATAAAGCATCAGACTTTCATCATGAGGTTCTTGGTTCAATGATGGCAGTGATATGTCCAGGGAACATTTATGGAGGATGGGGAGTCCCCATCCTGGACACCAGGATTCCTGGAAGGCAGGGTCATCTTTTTTTTTTTTTTGATAGGACTGTATATTAACACCATTCCCACCACCAAAGGCCTGTGTCCCTACCCCAACCCCTACAGGGAAGCTGACAATCTACCCTCACTCTCCACCCAATTTTTCTTACTTTGGTGCAATACTCCGAACTCACTTTGCATTTCCCTTTCTGTTCTTCTTTTTCAACTTCTGTTTATGGGTGGGATCATCCCATACTCATCTTTCCCTTTCTGACTTATCTCACCTTTTTATTAAAAATTGTTTTTATGTGTTACAACAGAGAGAGAATTTCACATAGGGTGGAGAGAGAGGAATAAGAGCAGCCCTTCAGTGTATGCAGTGCCAGAGATTGGACCAGGGACTACAGGCAGGAGAGCCCAATGCTTTACCAGTCAAGCTCTTTCTCAGTCACAAGGTCCAAGATGCAGATTCCTAGGTCCTTTCCTAGACCTACTAAGATAGAACCATTGAAGTAGGAACCAAGGACCTCAAGTGTGTATGTATTTATACAGTATGTATCAATTTTAGGACCAGGTGGTAGTGAACTCGATTGAGTGCAATTTATTAGAACCCAAGTTCAAACCCAATTGACTGCATGTGCCAGAACCCAGATTCAAACCCCCCAGCCTTCCCCCCCCCCCCAATAAGTGGGAAACTATGGTATAATTCAAGTTTTCAGAGTAGCCTGGTTTGCAAACAAGTGAGTTTGCTCTGGAAACATAAGTGAAAATTTATAGTCTGGGCCAGCAGAGGGCAATGAAGACCATTCTATCTATCCAGTGCGGGTGAAGTGATCAATCATCAGTTTAAAGATGTCCCCCGCTAATGAAATAGTTCACCTGGATAGTTAAGTACACTGCTTTTCCATATAGATATATGTCCCAGATTCAAACCTGGTCCCCATTGCATTGAATGATCTCTCTCTCTCCATTTCTCTCTCTCTCTCTCCATTTCTCTCTCTCTCCCCCTCCCTCTCCTTTCTCTCCCTCCCTCTCCCTCCCTCTTTTTTCTCCCTCTTTCGCCCCTTCTCCCTCTCTCTCTCCCTCTCCTCTCTCTTATTCTTTTCCCCCTTATCCCCTCTCTCCCTCCTTCCCTCTTTTCACTCTTTCTCCCCCCTCTCTCCCTCCCTCTTTTCCCACCCTCTCCCTTCCTCCCTCCCTCCCTCCCTTTTTTCACTCTCCCTCCCTCCCTCTCCCTCCTACTCCAGCCTCCCTCCTTCCTCTTCCCCCCCTCCTTCCCTCTTTTCCCCTCTCTCCCATCTCCCTCTTTTCCTCCCTCTCTCTGCCTCTCTCTCTGCCTCTATCTTAAAAAAAAAAAAAAATCAGTCCCAGTCTGGGGACATACCTAATGGTTATGCAAGGGGACTTTAATGTCTGAGACACCAAAGGACTCAGATCAAATCCCCAGTACCACCCTAAACCAGAGCTGAGAAGTACTCTGGAATGATGATGATGGTGATCCCCATGGCTGGGGAGATAGATCATCCTGTTGGAGCACCAGCTTGCATGCCTGAGGCCTCAAAGGCTGCAGGTTCAATCCCTGACATCATCTTATGCCAGAGCTTCTGGTGCTCAGGTCCTCTCTCTCTTAAACAATCATATAAATCATCATCATCATAATGATAAATAAATATTATAAATAAATACATCAACTTTCTTGACCTGGGAGGTGGTACAACGGATGGATCACTGAACTTATAAGTAGGGGGTCCTGGGTTTAATCTCTGGCTTCACGTGTTCCATAGTACTATTCTGGTTCTCTCTTTTTCAGGCTATGTCTCTCTTTCTTTCTTTTTTAAAATATTTTATTTATTTTATTTTTAGAGAGATGCAGAGGGAGAGAGAGAAAAACACCAAAGCACTGCTCAGCTCTGGCTTATGGTGGTGCAGGGGACTGGACCTGGGGGCTTATGGTGTTTTGGGGGATTGAAACTGGGACTTTGGAGCCTCAGGCATGAGAATCTGTTTGCATAACCATTATGCTATCTCCCCTACCTGCTATGTCTCTTTCACTAATAAATAGACTTGGAAAAAAAAAATTGGTCCCTGGCTACATGGTGGTTCACCTGGTAGGGCACATATATTAGCATGTGTGAGTACCTGGGTTTAAGCTTCATGAGTGGTGGAGTGGCAAACGCTAGAAGAAGAAGTGGTGGAGCAATGCTACAGGTGTCTCTCCTTCTCTCTAGTTCTCTACCTCAAGTTCTCCTTCTTTATAGCTCAGTATCTCTCAACAACTTTCAAAAGTAAAAGAGACCACCAGGGTATGGTGGAGCCGTATTGGCACTGAGCCCCAATGATACCTGGTGGCAACAAGAAAGAAAAAAAAGAGCTTTGTTCTGGAAGGTGGTGCAGTGATAAAGCTTTCAACTCTCAAGCATGAGGGCCTGAGTTTGATTCCCGGCAGCACATGTGCCAGAGTGATGTCTGGTTCTTTCTCTCTCCTCCTATCTTCCTCAATAAATAAATAAAACTATTTTAAAAGAAAAAAAACAGCTTAGGTGGTTGTAGAGTGATAAGGTACAGGATTTACAAGTGTGAGGTGCTGAGTTTGAACTCTGGTACTGAATATACCAGTGTTTCTCTCTTTCTCATAAATAAACAGATTAAAATAAAACATGATCGAAGGACCCAGAAAAGTGCACAGTGGTTTACACAACAGACTTTCATGTGTGAGACACCAAAGGCCCCCAGGTTTAATCTCTAGGATTGATCTGAGCATCACCCTGGTAAATAATAATAAATAAAAATCTAATGCTAACAATTTATGACAGAGAGCATTAGGGGGCTGAGTAGGAAAAAAAAAAGCATTGGGACCAACATTTTCTGATGACTTGGAGATTGTCAGGTCTGTGAATGGGGTATCCACACGGGCCTGAGCTTTGCTTTTGTAATATACAGAATGGCCTCTAGAGGGCACTGCACTCCACCTCACTAGCAAGCCCTAGGAGGTTTCCTCTTAGGGTCATTCGTCACACTTCATAATACATAGGAGAGCATTCAGACAAGGTTCTCACATCACAGTGCTCACAGTTGAACAGGGAAGGCAGACTTCAAAGACTAGTCATAACACCGATTACAAAGGGAAATTCTAGGTGATGGGTTACATTCTGTTTGAAGCTGGAGATAGTGTGGACTTTACTCTAGACAAACCTGATAAAGTAAATTTCACCAGAAAACAAGTGACCTGAATTGTTTGGCTTCCCAGTGTATATAAAAGTTATGTCTTAAATTTAATATTCCTTCATGATCAAAAAACTACAAAAAATGGGAACAGATGGAAAATTCCTCAAGATAGTGGAGTATATATACAGCAAACCTAGAGCCAACATTATACTCAACTGACAGAAGCTGTAAGCATTCCCACTCAGATCAGGAACTAGACAGGGCTGCCCACTATCACCATTACTATTCAGCATAATATTGGAAGTTCTCACAATAATAATTGGGCAAGAGAAAGGAATCAAAGGAATGCAGATTGAAAGGGAAGAAGTCAAAGTCTCCCTATTTGCAGATGATATGATATGATATGATATGATATGATATATAGAAAAACCTAAAGAATCCAGCAGAAAGCTTCTGGAAATTACTAGGTAATATAGCAAGGTGTCAGACTACAAAATTAGCATACAAAAATCAGTAGCATTCCATTACTCAAACAATAAGTCAGAAGAAGAAGATACCCAGAAATCACTCCCATTCACTATAGCAGTATAATCAATACAATATCTAGGAATAAACCCGACCGAAGAAGTGAAAGACTTATATACTGAAAACTATGAGTCACTCAGTATTTGAAGAAACAGAAAATGGTACAAAGAAGTGGAAAGATATCCCATGCTCATGGATTGGAAGAATTAATATCATCAAAATGAATATTCTACCCAGAGTCATATACAAATTTAATGTAATACCACGGTCAGGGGGTAGCACAGTGGGTTAATCAAACATGGCACAAAGTGCAAGGACCAGTGCAAGGATCCCGGTTCAAACTCCAGGCTCCCCACCTACACAGGGTCGCTTCACAAGCGGTGAAGCAGGTCTGCAGGTGTCTGTCTTTCTCTCCCCCTCTGTCTTTCCCATCTCTCTCCATTTCTCTCTGTCCTATCCAACAACAATGACATAAATAACAACAATAATAATAACCACAACAACGATAAAACAGCAAGGGCAACAAAAGGGAAAAAAATAGCCCCCCAGGAGCAGTGGATTTGTGGTGCAGGCACCAAGCCCCAGAAATAACCCTGGAATCCAAAAAAAAAAAAAATTAATGTGATACCCATCAAGGTACCACCAATTTTCTTCAAGAGAATAAAACAAAAATTATTAAGTATTTATATGGAACAAGAAAACACCTAAAGTCACCAAAACAATCTTGAGAAAAATAAACAGAAATGGAAGCATCATACTCCTAGATCTCAAACTATATTATAAGGCCATCATAATAAAAAACTGCCACAAAAGTAAATTCCAAGTGGATCAAGGACTTAGATGTTAGACCAGAAACTATCAGATACTTAGAGGAAAATATTGGCAGAACTCTTTTCCGCATACATTTTAAAGACATTTTTCAATGAAACGAATCCAATTACAAAGAAGACTAAGGCAAGTATAAACCTATGGGACTACATCAAATTAAAAAGCTTCTTCACAGCAAAAGAAACCACTACCCAAACCAAGAGACCCCTCACAGAATGGGAGAAGATCTTTACATGTCATACATCAGATAAGAGTTTAATAACCAACATATATAAAGAGCTTGCCAGACTCAACAACAAGACAACAAATAACCCCATCCAAAAATGGGGGGAGGGATTGGACAGAATATTCACCACAGAAGAGATCCAAAAGGCTGAGAAACACATGAAAAAATGCTCCAAGTCTCTGATTGTCAGAGAAATGCAAATCAAGACAACAATGAGATATCACTTCACTCCTGTGAGAATGTCATACATCAGAAAAGGTAACAGCAGCAAATGCTGGAGAGGGTGTGGGGTCAAAGGAACCTTCCTACACTGCTGGTGGGAATGTAAGTTGGTCCAACCTCTGTGGAGAGCAGTCTGGAGAACCCTCACGAGGCTAGAGATTGACCTTCCTTATGACCCAGTAATTTCTCTCCTATGGATATATCCTAAGGACTCAATCACATCCGTCCAAAAAGATACATGTACACCTATGTTCATAGCAGCATAATTCATAATAGCCAAAACCTAGAAGCAACCCAATGTCCCAACACAGATGAATGGCTGAGCAAGTTGTGGTACATATACAATGGAATACTACACAGCTATTAAGAATAATGAACCCGGAAGTCGGGCGGTAGCGCAGCTGGTTAAGCGCAGGTGGCGCAAAGTGCAAGGACCGGCATAAGGATCCCAGTTCGAGCTCCCGGCTCTCCACCTGCAGGGGAGTCCCTTCACAGGCGGTGAAGCAGGTCTGCAGCTGTCTAATCTTTCTTTCTCCCTCTCTGTCTTCCCCTCCTCTCTCCATTTCTCTCTGTCCTATCCAACAACAACATCAACAGCAATAATAACTACAACAACAATAAAAACAAGGGCAACAAAAAGGAAATAAATAATTTTTTTTAAAAAAAAAGAATAATGAACCCATCTTCTCTAATCATCTTGGATGGAACAAGAAGAAATTATGTTAAGCGATATAAGCCAGAAAGAGAAAGATATCCTACTCAAAAACAGAAATTAGAAAGAAGAACAGAAAGAGAAACGCAAAGCAGAATTTGAGTTTGGAGTAAGTATTGCACCAAGGTAAAAAAGAAAACTCGGGGACAGGGAATTAAAGAGAGGGTAGATTTTTGGCTCCATTATAGGGCGGTGGGGTAGGGACATGGACCTTTGGTGGTGAGAATGGTGTTAATATATACTCCTATTGATGTATAGTCTTATGAATCACTATTCAATCGATATAAGAAGGGGAAAATATAATTAATGTCTCGAGTTCTTTAATGCATAGACTTCAGCTCTGAGTATATATTTCTTTAATTTAAGCACTTAAAGATTCAAATTAAGGAGTCGGGCGGTAGCGCAGCGGGTTAAGCGCACATGGCGTGAAGTGCAAGGACCAGCGTAAGGATCCCGGTTCGACCCCCCAGCTCCCCACCTGCAGGGAAGTCGCTTCACAAGCAGTGAAGCAGGTCTGCAGGTGTCTATCTTTCTCTGTCTTCCCCTCTTCTCTCTATTTCTCTCTGTCCTATCCAACAACGATGACATCAATAACAACAATAATAACTACAACAATAAAACAAGGACAACAAAAGGGAATAAATCAATTCATAATTTTTTAAAATATTCAAATTAGTAAACTGGTTGAATTTCAACATTGGGCTTAAGGTGTTCATGCATTTCTAACAATAACTTTTTTGTGAACTATTAAATCACCTGCAGTCTTAGAGCAGGAAGACCACAAGCAACTGGTCTTGTCAATATGTAAGATATAGTTATTTGTAAATAGCATTAAATGACATGAACCATGGTAAGGTCTTATATGGAACTTCTGGGGCTTTGCCCATTTTCCTTCATGCTTCTTTTTTTTTAAAAAAACTTTTCTTTTTTTTTTTTATTTATTTCCCCTTTTGTGGCCCTTGTTTTGTATTGCTGTTATTGATGTCCTTGCTAGATAGGACAGAGAGAAATGGAGAGAGGAGGGGAAGACAGAGAGGGAGAGAGAAAGACAGACACCTGCAGACCTGCTTCACTGCCTGTGAAGCGACTCCCCTGCAGGTGGGGAGCCGGGGGCTTGAACTGGGATCCTTTAAGCCGGTCCTTGTGCTTCGCACCACGTGCACTTAACCCGCTGCACTACCGCCCGACTCCCTTCATGCTTCCTTTGATCCATACCATTCAACACTACATCAGCTGATCTCAACCAAATCAACCAGTGTCACCTCAGCATGTTTCACTTCAGACTGTGTCCAGAGATGCCAGGCCTGGGATGTCAATCTCCCAGCTCCAATACTCAGGCGAGACCTTTCCTATCTCATAGGACACCTTAGTTCCACTTTGGATGGCACATCTCCTAACAAAGTTATAGGATCAGGAAGCCAGGCGGTGGCACAGCAGGTTAAACGCACATGGCAGAAAGCACACGGACCAGCATCAGGATCCCGGTTCCAGCCCCAAGCTCCCCACCTGCAGGGGGTTCACTTCATAGGCAGTGAAGCAGGTCTGCAGGTGTCTGTCTTTCTCTCCCCCTCTGTCTTTCCTCCTCTCTCAATTTCTCTCTGTCCTACCCAACAACAACAGCAATAACAATAACAACAACGATAAACAACAAGGGCAACAAAAGGGGAAAAAAAGTTTTAAAAGGGGCCAGGTGGTAGCACCTGGTCAAGCACACACGTTACAATGAGTGAGGACCCAGGTTCAAGCCCCCAGTCCCCAACAGCAGGGGGAAAGCTTCACAAGTGGTGAAGCAGTGCTGCAGGTGTCTCTCTGTCTCTTACCCTATCACTCCCTTTCCTCTCAATTTGTGACTGTCTCTATCCAATAAATAAAGATCATTAAAAAGTCTTTAATTTTTTAAAAAGACAAAGTTATAGAATCTATATACAGTCCAGGGCCTATGAGACAGGGCACATGTGCACATGTATCCATAAGTTAGGGGGAAATATATACCTTTTTAAAGTAAAAGGATGCAATAGTCTACAGTGACTCAGTAAGTACAGCAAGCAAGTAGAAAGTCCTAAAAAAAAGCCACTGTAAAGTACTTAATCAAATATTTTCTACCTAAACCTAGAAACCCCCATCACCTACTTCCAATTTCATTTCCATCAATCACTCTAAGTATAACCCTGTCAAATAAAGTAAGGGCTACAAAAGCTGGATTAAAGGCAAGTGATTGGCACACTCTAATAATGGCCCTTTTAGTCACTACCAGGCCACCCCATCATCTGAGGCCCTAGTCAGGGAATCCTGGGATTCCCAGAAAGATGATGAGCCTAGACCTCTAACAGATCTATCTCTCCACCATCACTGGTCATCTCCATCAGGAACAACAGCATTAAACCCTCTTGTGGGCCTCTACAGGACCTTGCCCTCAATGTAGAACAACAATGGTAGAAACTGCCCCACTCTCTGAAGGGAGGCTGTATCAACATACTCTGTCACTCGAGGAAGACTAGTCCTGAAACAAGTGCAGCTTAGAATGTTCCTAGCAGGGGTTGGGCAGTAGCACAGTGGGTTAAGCGCACATAGTGCAAAGTGTGAGGACTGGCAGTGTAAGGATCTTGGTTCGGGTCCCCGGCTCCCCACCTGCAGAGGAGTCGCTTCTCAAGCGATGAAGCAGGTCTGCAGGTGTCTATCTTTCTCTCCCCCTCTCTGTCTTCCCCTCCTCTCTTCATTTCTCTCTGTCCTATCCAAGAACAACGACATCAGTAACAACAACAATAACCACAACAATGATAAAACAGCAAGGGCAACAGAATGGGGGAAAATAGCCTCCATGAGCAGTGGATTTGTGGTGCAGGCGTCGAGCCCAAACAATAACCCTGGAGGCGAGAAAAAAATAAAATAAAATAAAAAAGAACATTCCTAGCTATGGCCACGGAATTTGAGCTCAGACCAACAGGGATGCAGAGGTAATACTGGCAAGATAGTTCACCTAGAAGGGTACCTGTTGGGGGGGAATTGTGATGTCTTTTCCTCTCTCTCTCTCTCTCTTCTTTTGATATCTTTTTTTTTTATAATTTTTGTGTTATCTTTATTTATTGGATAGAGTCAGCCAGAAATCTAGAGGGAGGGGGGAGATAGGGAGAAAGACAGAGAGGTGCCTACAGTACTGCTTCACCACTTGTGAAGCTTTCCACCTGCAGGTGGAGACCAAGGACTTGAACCTGGGTCCTTATTCATTGTAATGTGTGTGGTCAAGCAGGTGCGGCACCACCCGGCCCCCAAGTCTTTTTCTCTCTACCTCTGTCTTTTACTTTCTATCTGAAAAAAAAAAAAAAAAACTGACCTGGAGCATTGAAGCTAAGGTGACATTAAAAATGAAGGAGGAGGAGGAGCCAGGCGGTGTCATACCTGGGTAAGCACACACATTACAGTGCACAAGGACCTTAATTCAAGCCCCTGATACCCATCTGCAGGGGGAAAGCTTCACAAGTGGTGAAATGGGGCTGCAGGTCTTTCTCTGTTTCTTTCCCTCTTTATCTCCCCTCCCCTCTCAATTTCTGTCTCTAACCAGTAGAGACAGAAATTGATAAATAAATAAGAAGATAGAAAAGATAGCCAATAAACTTGCTAGATGCAGGGCTGCCTCAAATCTTCAACTTGCTAAAAACACACAATCTCTGCACAGCACACTAAAATAGTCACAGCAAAGGATTTTTTGTAAATTAGGCTGGTGATCCAGTTGTAAGAAGGCGACAAAGGACAGTAACTACATATTCCAAGGAGGCCTGATCACCAAAAAGGGAGAGTGATGTGTGCTCCCTGTGTTGAAGCAGGCCCCTATGTGGATCATGTTATCTTACAGGTGGGTCTCATTTTACAGGTGGGAGGCAGGGCTGTGGAGAGGTCAGCTCAACTATGAAGGGCCTACTTTGATAGTGGTAAAGTTAGAGGAACAGTAAAGCCTGGGGCAATTTGGGCTTTTATTTCTAAGATTTATTATTATTATTATTTATTTCACAAAGGAGAAAAGAATCAAGAAAGCCAGCGTCTCTGGCACATGTGATGCTAGGAATTCAACTCTGCACCTCATGCTTATTATGTCCAGAATTCTACCACTGTGCTATCTCCTGGGTTTACTTTGAGTCCAAGACCAGGAAATGTTACTCAGGAAATGTTTTACAGGTGACTTCAAGCTAGGGCTGGGCTGAAGTACACATGGCTTTCTCTGTAAGAAGAAATACTGTTGCGCCACACCAGCAGACATGCATTATCCGGGTGGACTAGCTTTCATCAGCTTACCTGCAGTGACAATAATATCCAACTCTGAGTAGGCTTGTAAAATGACAGCCAGGCAGTTTACAGGTATTATTTAATTCTATTTCTAAAAGATTATTTAATTATTTCTTTATGAGAGAGACGACCAGAACATCATTCTGACTCATGTGATGTTGGGATTTGAACTCCAGACTTCATGCTTATGAGTCCAATGCTTTATCCACTGCTCCACTTCCCAGGCTACATATTGTTTAATTCTAGCACTGATTTTTTAGGACAAAGCTATCACCCTCCACTTAAAGGACATATATTTTTAAAATTTTATTTATTTTCCTTTTTGTTGCCCTGTTGTCTTTTTTTATTGTTGTCGTAGTTATTGTTGTTGTTACTGATGTCGTTGTCATTAGATAGGACAGAGAGAAATGGGGAGAGGAGGGGAAGACAGAGAGGGGGAGAGAAAGAGAGACACCTGCAGACCTCATTCACCGCCTGTGTAACGACTCCCCTGCAGGTGGGGAGCAGCTGGGGGCTCGAACCGGGATCTTTACGCCGGTCTTTGCCACATGTGCTTAACCCACTGTGCTACCGCCCGACTCCCCCTTTTTTTTTTTTAAAAAAAAATTATTTATTTATTCATGAAAAAGATAGGAGGAGAGAAAGAACCAGACATCACTCTGCTATGTGTGCTGCCGGTGATCGAACTCAGGGCCTCATGGTTGAGAATCCAATGCTTCATCCACTGCACCACCTCCCGGACCACCACTTAAAGAATATTTTTGATAAATGTGGTATAACTATTCAAGATGTGTTAAGGAACACACAATGAACATTCCACACTCAACCACAATACCTTGATTTCACAGGGGGACCTTGGTTGCATCCTTTTATAGGTATTCTGTACACAAATAGACATATATGTTAAAATGATAGGATTCTATATATAGGATATATATATGTTAAAATGATAGGATTCTATATATAGTGATAGGATTCTATATATAGTGTTCTTTGCTGTGTGTGGGGGGGCATTGTTTGTGCTAGGGCTTTGCACCTACTTCACTCCACTCTTCCCCGCAGACTCCTCTATTAGAATAGAGGGTAGGAGCGGCCAGGTGATGCACCAGCAGAGCACATACATTACCGTGCACAAGGACTGGGATTCAAGGCCTTGGTCCCAGCTGTGTGTGTGTGGGGGGGGGTGGTGGAGCTCACAAGTGGTGGTTCAGTGCTACAGGTGTCTCTCACCCTATTTCTATCAGAGAAAAAAAGAAAGAATGAGAGAGAGAAAGAAAGGGAAAAAACAGTTTTCAGAAACGGTGGGGTTAGCAGGCACCGAGCTCCAGCAATTACCCTGAAGAAGTTTAAAACAAAACTTTTAAAAAATAGGGAGGGAGTCAGGCTGTAGCGCAGCAGGTTAAGCGCATGTGGCACAAAGTGCAAGGACCCGCATAAGGATCCCAGTTCAAGCCTTGGCTCCCCACCTGCAGGGGAGTCGCTTCACAGGCAGTGAAGCAGGTCTGCAGGTGTCTGTCTTTCTCTCCCCCTCTCTGTCTTCCCCTCCTCTCTCCATTTCTCTCTGTCCTATCCAACAACGACAACAACAATAATATCTACAACAATAAAATAAGGGCAACAAAAGGGAATAAGTAAATATAAAAAATATTAAAAAAAATACAGGGAGAGGGTAGACACCACACAGAACAGTGCTTCACTACTTGTGAATCTTTCCTCTTCGCTGGGTGCTTCCATGTTGTGCCTGGGGGCTCTGATGTGCATCCCTACAATTAATTGCAAAGTGTGTGGTTTATTGGATGAACTATCTCCCTGGCCCGTATTCTTCATCTTTTTTTTTTTTTTTACTTAATATATTTTAGAGACTAGCAAGCATTAATACACATAGTTCTGTCTTGGTTTTCAACAGTTGCCAGCTGCATGGAATTCCACTGTGTGGCTTAACTATCATTAACTTCCCACTTTTTTTTTTTTTGCCTCCAGGGTTATTGCTGGGATTCAGTGCCTGCACTACAAATCCATTGCTTCTGTGGTGATTTTCTTCCTTTTTTTTTTTGGATAGGACAGAGAGAAATAGAGAGGAGAGGGGGAAGATAGAGAGGAGGAGAGAAAAACACCTGCAGATCTGCTTCACCACTTGTGAAGCAACCTTCCTGCAGGTGGGGAGCAGGGGGTTCCAACTGGGATCCTTGCACGGGTCTTTGCACTTTATACTATGTGTGCTTAACCTGACCCCCAACCTGCCCACATTTTTATTAATGAATATTGGGTTGTTCATAACCAGAGAGGGAGAAAAATTGAAGAGAGACAAGCAGCACTCACTGCTCTACTGATTGTAAAGATCCCCCATGCCAGGCACTCCCATTTGGTGACCTGAGACTTCAATCTGGGTCCTTTTATATGCTAAAGTATGTGCTCTACTGAGTAAGCCGGCTCCTGGCCACCTCTTCTTAATTTTTTAATAAACTTAAAAAGTGCTCATGTGCATTGCATTCCATTTCTATTAGATTATGTTGCTTTAGATTGTCACTGTCTGGTAGGGGTCTGACACTCCTTCTGGTAGGGGTCTGACGCTCCTACTAGACTTGGCTCCTTGAAGGCAGGAAACCAGTCTTGGTTTTTTTACTGCACAGTCACCTAACCTGCCATGAAGAAGTGAAGAAGGTGCTCCATACTTTTTTGTTGAAGGAATGAGCAAACAAATAACTATGTTTTCTCCCAGGACCAAGAAATAAACGCTTGCCAGCTTCTTTGACTCCAACAGAGCATCTTTGAAGAACCAGGTGGAAGGAGCATCGATTTTTAAAAAAAAAAATTTTTTTTTGCACTACTTAGCTCTGGCTTATCTTGCCAGATAAGCCAGAGTGGGGATTGAACCCTGGACCTTTGGAGCCTCAGGCATGAATGTCTTTTTGCATTAACTGTTATGTTGTCTCCGCAGTCTGACTGGGGCTTCTTGTTCAGAGGACTGTGCAATTATAGCCATTCAGGAAACCCAATAGAGTAGAAGTGGGAACAATCTTTTTTTTTTTTTTTTTTAATGTCAAAACAGAAAACAAAACACAGGTCGGGTCCTTGCTTATGTCGGCAAAAGCAGCAGATGTGGACCGGTCCCAGGAGGCTCCACAAACTACCTTCAGAATGTGATGAATGGCAGGTGCCAGGGCCTCCAGAGCAGCCCCCCTGGGTGGTGGTTGGGAGCTTGTGGTCAACGCAGGTGCCCTCTGGAGCCACTAGACCAGGGCTCCTGCACACCTGGGGCCCCTGCAAACCTGGCGCCCTGCTCTCTGAGCGGGACGGGACGGAGGTAGTGTCCGCCTCCCTAAGGGCAGGTGACCGTGCCAATTACCTGCGAGGACTGGACTCCAGACCAAGTACTCGGGAGTAGGGGGCGGGGAGACAAGGATGAGCCTCCTCCTCCAAGCAAAACCAGAAGGCAAGTCTGGGGGGCGGCGACTTTGGGGACGCGGCGGGAACACTCTGCCAGCCTAGCGGTTAGTCCCTCAAGCCCGCGCCACGCAGGGAGCGAGGTCGGGGAGCGAGAGCGCGCCCGCCTGCAGGAAAAAGCCCGACGCAAGACCCTCGCGCGCGCGTCCGGAAAAAAAAAAAAAGTCCTTTCCGCGGGGGCCCGCGGCAATTTAGGCCGGAGCTGGTCGGCGAGCGCGCGTGCGCCCAGCCCCGCGGCTCCCCTCCGTCGGGGGTCTAGCGCACAGCTCGGCTGTCCCCGCCTCTCCCGAGGAGCTCGCCCTCGGGGGTTAAAGACCTCGCGCATTAGTGAGAGGGAGGGTGGAGGTTCACCGAGCGAAGCAAGGGAGGAGACGGAACCGGCTGGGAAGAAACAGGGAAACCGGCCTCGCGGGGCAAGAAGCGCAGCTCCGGGTCGAAGTCTGCAGAAGACACACCCCCCTCCTTCACGCCTCCGGGCTGCGGAAGTGCTCAGGAGACTGGAGCGGCAGGGAGGCGACAGGTGGACTACACTTCCCAGCAGGCATCGCGGTGCGGAGCCTACTGCTCCCGGCAGCCCCTGCGCGTAGGGATCTTTCCACTGTGCCGCCGCCTCGGGCGAAACTACAGTTCCCAGGAGGCCTCGCGCGAAGTGGCTTGGAAGTGGGCAGCCTGGAAGTCACTCGGGCCACGGGAGCTGGCGGTGCCTCCAGCGAGCGGCGCGGGGCCGGACGCTGCGGTCGTGGGGCCCCCGGAACGTGCAGCCGCGACTCCCAGGTACGTGGTTCCGGGCGCTGGGGCAGCCTCGCGTCAGGGTGGCGGGGCATCGAGGTCGGTTCGGACCCGGAGGGTCAGCGCGGGCGGCCGGCCGAGTGTGGGGACTGGTTGTGGGGGGCGGCGGCGCCGGGACTCGCGCTCTGCCGACCCGATCGGACTCGTGCTCTCATGGCTCAACTTTCCCGACGTGGAAGCCAGCGCGGTTCCGGGGGGAGCCTGGAGTGGAGTCGGGGAGCTGTGGGGTTCGCTTTCAGGCTCCGCTGCTCGGGGAGCCGCAAGCTCGGGTCACCGCGGAGAATCTCAGTTTCCCCTGGGGTCCGGCGGCGGAGAGGAGAGTGCCCGTCTTTCTTGCTGGGGATTCCCTGGAGATTTTTTTTTTTTTTTTGAGAACCGGAGAATAAAAGGCATTTGGTACGGGGACGGTACTTAATTACGTGTTTGCGCTATTGTTAGATCCTGAGAAATGGGGTGAAGGTATTATCTGTCGAGTGCACGGGGCTCAGCAGAGCGCGTGTGCATTGTGAAGAGCCGGATCCCAATCCGAGGTGAGCACTCGGTGCAGGGTCGCCGCCGCTAATCGAATTCTTGATCTTTAAGGCTTTGGCTTGACAAGGCGGAGGGAACCAGGTTGGAATTTGGTCTCTGCCGCCAGCTGTGTGACCTTGGGCAACTGATTTCACCTGTCTGTGCATTGGTTCTCAGTCGATCAAGCGGGATTTTTTTTTTTTTTTTTTTTTTTTTTTAAACAGCAGCCACTTCTCTGAGTTGCTTGTGAGGATGCAAGGAGAATACCGTGTGTAAAATGCTTAGAGCAGCAGTTGGCACGTAGTCGACATTCAATCACTGGTCCCGTGTCTCCTGCGTCTTCTCCGTGGCGGGGAGACCACCAGAGAAGGTTGTGGCTGGGGGACTGGGGGATGTCTCTCCCCCAGCCCAGACCAAGAGCTGGTCTAGCTGACTTCCTCCCCCATGCAGCCTCAGGTTCCTCATTTGCAAAGCGAGATGGCAGTACCTACTTAAGAGGGTTGTGAGGCTTTGCTGAGATTTTATTCCCAGTCCAGAGTCATCTCTGATTAAGTAGCAGCGCTTCTGTATTATAATTGTTCTCTGTTCTCCATCTGGCCCAGAGACTGCCTAGCTGTGGGCTGTGGCATGACAGCCCTGAGCTCCCCCACATGTTCACTCCCAGCCTCAGTGTCCCATCTGTGAAATGGTAGTCATAGGACTTTGGTGCCAGGGTTGATGATTCCAAGAGCTAACTCGTGTTTAATGCTTATCACAGGGCCAGGTGCATAGTGTGCCTTGGATGGTTTTGTTTGCTTGTTTATATTGGCCTTTGCTTCTTCTGACTTTTTTTTCCCCCTATGGGGCGTAATGGAGGCGAAGTTAGTACCCCTTTCCTAATTTTCATTCCCTCATGGACCACACTGACTTATGGACCACACTGCAGTCTTAAGGGCCTGAGAAGAGAAGGCATTGACCTGTTAGCAGCAGCCCTCGCTCGACTCTCAGTTCTCCACCTCCAGCCAGAACATTCACTCCTGGTGCTTTCTGTACCATCCCAGGCTGCCTGCTCTTGACTGTCTCAAAGCTGGGTTGGTGTTGAGCTCCAGCTCCAGATGTGGACCCTGTACTTCCCTGCTAGTGGCAGGTGGCTCTCCATCAGGCATCATGTGCTCAGCATGTTCTGCCTGAACTGCTCTCAGAGCTAGCACTGACCCTGCTGCCCAAGGCAGACAGCCTTCCCAGCTCTGGGAGATGGCTCCTTCATAGAAATGCCATTTCAAGTCCCCCGACCACTGGAAGTGCCCCCCCCCTTTTTTTTTTAGCAAGGTTGAGTTGTTTTATTTAAGTCACCAAGCGTGAATGTATGTGGGGCCAGCAAGTAGCTCCTCCAGGAGTGTGTTAGCTCCTGCTTGAGACCCAGGTTCAAGTCCAGCACCCACCACACTGGGGATTAACTTCAGTGCTGGGTTATCTTTCCATTATTCTCTTTCTCAGTTCTCTCCCTTTCTATCTAAAAAAAAAAAAAAAAAAAAAATTGAGTGAAGTAAAAAAGAAAAAAAGAGTTGATGCATGTGAGAGGTTGTAGTACTCAGGCAAAGGAGAGAGCATGGACTTGGTCAGGCTGCATTGACCACAAGTGTGGTGTAAAGGCTCACTTTAAAAAAAAATTTCTTTATTTGGGGGATTAATGGTTTACAGTAGACAGTAAAATACAATAGTTTGTACATGCATAAAATTTCCTAGCTTGCCACATAATAATTCAATCCCCACTAGGTCCTCCTCTGCCATCATGATCTGGGACCTGAACCCTCCTCCCCCCCAACTCAGAGTCTTTTACTTTGGTGCAATACACCAACAAGGTCAGCTTTCAAGGGACCCATTTCTTCAGTTGTAGCCTAGCAAAGGCTAGACTGAATTGTGAATTTCTTTTGAAAAGTCACACTGTGTCAGTGGGTTATAATAACCTATATGCGAAGGTGACTGTCCAGTGCATGAGGCTGGGGAGGAATTGACTGGATCTCCATTCTGCTAGAGTTTGTTGCCGGAAACCTGTCCTTAGAATTTCACTTGATGATGGGAACCTGTGGTTTTAATCAGATATGTGGTAGCCACTAAACTTAGCCTAGTGTTTTTTTTTTTTTTCCTTAATAAAGCAGTGACTTGGAAAAACCATTTTGTGCTTAATTGTTAGAGACAACAGCATAGGGTTTTTCAGCAGTCTTTGTGGAATGGCCTAAGAGTTCAATGTGAACTGATTTTTTTTTTTTTCTTAGACACTGCAGTTGTTAGGTGGTAAATCAGAAATGGAATTTAGAATGTACAGTGATTGCCATCTTCCCCTACCCCTGTAAAATGCCTTTTTGCTGGTATATTTCAAACTTTGACTTAAAAAATTATATGCCCTGGGTGAGTAGGCTATAATAACAGTGTAACTTTGTTGTGTATTAACTCACAAAATCTAATTCAAATTCATTTATGTTTTTAAGAAAGACTCAAACAGTGCTTTCCTTTGAAGTATTTATTCTAGCTGTTAGAATGAGACTGTTGGACCAGTTCGTGCATTTGCTCATTATTCCCCCCCCCCCATCTCTCTCCCCTTTTTCTTCCTCACAGAGTTTTTTTGTTTGTTTTTGTTTTTAACTAGGGTTTTACACTTGCATGATTCTACTACTCCTGGTGGACTTTCCATTTTACTTCTTCTCTTGCTTTTTTTAGATAGTGAGTGAGAGACAGAGAAGAGATACCACAGCAACCATCTGTCACTGGTGAAGGCCCTCCCATGTGGCAACCGGGGGCACAAACCTAAGTCCTTGTGCATTGTGAAGTGCGTACTTTACAGGGTGAGCTATCTTTTCAGTGCCACTTTTGTGCTTTGAGATTGATGCTGTTGCTGCTTCTTAGGATTGTTCTGGTTGTGGCCTTAATTTGTATATGAGTGAGAATGGGTTGAATTTGGCTTCTAAGAACTTACTCAGGTACTGGGAGATAGCTCGCCTGTACAGCATTCTCCCTGCTATGCGTAAGATCCTGGGTTTAAGCTCCACGCAGCATAGGAGCACCATGGATGGCAGTGGGGCTCCCTGGATCATAGAATAGTGCTGTAGTGTTTTTGCTCTATATGTCTTTCTCCTTTCCTTCTCTCTCTCTTTCAAATAAAAGAATAGAAAATTGGACTGGGGAGACTACGAAACTCTGGGCTCATTTCTGGTGTACATTAAAAAAAAAAGCTATGCAAAGAAGTGTATGCTGACTGTCATGTCAAACAATACAGAGATTTGTAAGGAAAATAATAGCTGCCACCCCGCACTTCAGAATCCCACCCTCCAGAGGACCATATATTCTGAGAGGTTTTGTGGACAATTGTGAGCAGAAGGGATGTGCTCTCCTGCCACTGGCCATTTGATGACAAGGGATCTCACTCACTGTTTTTCCTGAGCTCAGTTGGATGTGTGCATAGCTGCATGTATTGATTGTTTCCTTCTGCCTCATCACCTCCTCCTACCTCCCTCTCCAGGGTAGGGCTTAGACACCAAACCACATGCATGTGGAACTCGATTTTTTTTTTTTTCATTAATGAGGGACATAGCCCTTCAAGTCATTTCATACAGATCTGACTCATTCTTTTGAACAACTAGACCTATGTTTCACAGTGTGAAGATATCTTGTTCTGTGCCATCCTACTGCTGGGCATCTAGGTTGATTCTGGTTTCTCCTACCTTTACAGACACACATCCTGGTACATAGGCAGGTACATTATGCGTAGTGGCTAAAAGCATACACTGGGCAGGGAACAAGACAGACAAGATCGTTGCTCTCCTACGTTTAAATTACTAAGTTCCCTGTGGTTTGAAGTATCACGGAGGAAATGACAGGGTAAGGGGGACAGAATGTGCATGGTGGGGCAGGATGGTAGTGGGAAAAGGGTGGTTATTTTAGCCTGGCTGGTCAAGCCTTCCTACCCTGAGTGTGTGTGTGTGTGCTGAGACCCAAGTGAAGGAGAAGCACTGGCTGTAGCAAGAGCTGGGGGACGAACTTTGTAGGTAGTGGGGATCATGAGTGCAGGGGCCCAGGGTTGAGTTTGTCACAGAAGTAGCACTAGTGGCCAGGCAGTGGCACACTTGGTAGAGCATGCACATGCAAGAGTGCACAATGAACTGGGTTCAAGCCCCCAGTTCCACTAATAGGGGAAAGCTTCTTGAGCAGTGAAGCAGTGCAGCTGGCCTTTTGACTTTGTATCTCCCTCTTCTCTCCATTTCTCACACTACTTTATTTATTTATTTTTGCCTCCAGGGTTATCGCTGGGGCTCACTGCCTGCACTATGAATCCACTGCTCCTGGAGGCTATTTTTTCCCATTTTGTTGCCATTATTGTTGTCCTTATTGTTATTTTTGCCATTGATGTTATCGTTGGATAGGACAGAGAGAAATGGAGAGAGAAGGGAAGACAGAGAGGGGGAGAGAAAGATAGACACCTGCAGACCTGCTTAACGCTTTTGAAGTGACCCCTCTGCAGGTGGGGAGCCGGGGGCTTGAACTGGGGTCCTTAAATCCGTCTTTGTGCTTTGTGCCACATGCACTTAACCTGCTGCGCTACCGCCCGACCACCTCTACTTTGATATTTGTACAGTGATGTTGACAACAGCAGTAGCTAACATTTCCCTGGTGGTTACTCCCTAGGAGACAGGTTTAAAAAAAAAATTTTTTTTTAAGAGAGACTTATAAAAACTTTTTCTTAGAGACATATAAGACAAAGAGGAGAAAGAGAGAGGAGGATACCAGGGCATCATTCTTGCTCATATAATGCCAGGAATCAAACTTAGAACCTCATGCTTGACAGTCCAATGCTTTATCTATTGTGCCACTGCCCCCGCCCCCCAGGCCTTGCTAGGAGGCAGTCTTCTAAGCATTTCACACATTTCCTCAATCCATCCCCACAGGAGTCCATTGAAGTAGATACGTTCTTGAAGCTCATTTTGCAGATGAGGAAGCTGACTCTGGACTGTAGCACTTCACCAGATGCCCTCTCTCCCCTGGTCTTCTTTACCTGGCCAGGCAAGTTTAGGAGGCAAAGGCAGCATTTCCTGTCTGTGTTTGACATGCAAAGCACCATGGGCTATATTTAGTGCCTAATTCATGTGGCAGCAGGAGTGGTTTGGAGATGTTGTGGCATCGTTTCTACTGACAACCAGGGGCTCAACCGGGTCAGTTTGTGTTGGGGGTATTTGGTTGTTTCTGTTGACTTTAAATAAAAAGCAATCTCACTAGCAAAATGGATTTTATTTGGATGCAACAACAAAAAGGTAGTTTAGAAAGTGTAGTCTAATAGCAAAACATACGTGCACTTCCCCAGATCAAAAATCAACACCCATTTATATAGCATTTTCAAGGGACTCTTAGTGTGCATGAGAGAACCCTCCTCTTCCTTCCTCCGAGACTGGCATTTGATTCCTGTCAGGTGCAAGGCATGTTGGGTCCTGTAGTTTATAGATTGCATATGCGTGAGAACTCTCAGCTAGCACCCTGACCTCATTTAAATAGGATTTTTTGTGTGTATTGTTTTCCACATTCCAAACCTGAAAGCCATTTAGTAGAACCCATCTCGGATAAAATCTAGTTGACTGCTTGGCTGCTGTGCCAGATACAGGTCAACAAGGAGCAAGAGGACCGACCTGGCCGATAGCTCATCCTATTAGAGCACCAGTTCCTATGGCTGAGTTCCCAGAAGCCACAGGTTCAGTCCCCAGCACCAGCTTATGCCAGAGCTGAGCAGTGCTCTGCATCTTTCTCTTCTCTCAACAATATAATAAATAAATACTAAAAAAAAAAAAAATCCTCAGAGAATAAGGTATGACAGTGAAGGGGTGTTAACTAGGTGAGTATCCCATTCTGGCTGAACTTTGCAAGGGTTTGGTCTGAGGGTGGAAATGGGGAGGAGTGTGTGTGTGTGAGTATACACCAGCCTAGTAGGCTGGGAAAGTAGCAGGATGCAGCGCAGCAACAAAAGGGTGATGCCTGAACCCCCTAGGGGCCGCCAACTCTGTGACTGCCCATTTTGACTTAAAGCTTGTGATGTATTTTGGATGGAGGTCTAGTTGTGAGGACAGAACGGGGTGCTCTGAAGACCATGAGGAAATATGGAAAGCATCTTTGATCCATCACCTATGCCAACTTCTCTTGACCTGGCCTGTGTGCCAGGTGTCATGCTCAGCACTGGCAGCGTGGAGTTGAGGGAGGACACCGATAGCACTGCCTATCAGAAATACAGTGCAGGGCAACTAATGTAGGCCACAGACTTACCAGCAACCACAATTTAAGAAAGCACAGAGCGGGGCAGTGGCATACCTGGCTAAGTACACATGTTACTATGCACAAAGACCCAGGTTCAAGCCCCTGGTCCCCACCTGCAGGGGGAAAGCATCACAAATGGTGAAGTAGTGCAGTAGGTCTATCTCTCCCACTCTGTCTCCGTCCCCTCTCAATTTCTGTCTTATCTAAGTAGAGTTGAATAAAATCTTAAAAAAAAAAAAAGGAAAGAAGAAAGAGGAAATGAAATTTAAGTAAGACATTTTATTTAGTTCAAAATAACTATATAACATATGATCAGTGTAAAGATGATTGAGGTGCCTTACCTCTCCACCCCCTACCCCCCCAACCCACATACACATTAAGGCCTTGAAATGCAGCGTGCACTGTATACTCAGCACAGCGCTGTGCATTAATAATTCCAAGTGCTTGATAGACACAGGCTTTGGACAGTGTGGGCCCGGGAGGTGAGGCTCTCAATTAAGTCAGACGTGTTGATTCACAGTGGTAGATCAGAGATGCCGTCTTGATTCTTTGGGTGAGGGAGATGAACAAGAAAGGCAGAGCCCTGTCATAGGTGGAGCAGGTAGAGCTCACTGCATAGCTGTCATCTGTGAGAGGCACCTTGTGGTGGTCCTGGCCTTGGGCTTGGTGCGTGAGACCTGTGTGCTGATGTAGTCGGGTGGTGGTGAGTTCTACAGATGTGGAAGCTTGGTATGGAGATGAGAAACTGCTAGGCTGAATTGATTTGAGGCAGGGTTTTTTTTTTTTTTTTTTTTAATTATTATTGGATAGAGACAAATTGAGAGGGGAGGGGGGGAGTTAGGGGGAAGATATAGAGCGACACCTGAAGACCTGCTTGACCACTCGTCAAGCTTTCCCACTGCAGGTGGGAACCAGGGGCTTGAACCTGGGTCCTTGTGCACTGTTATGTGTGTGCTTAACCAGGTGTGCCACCGTGAGGCAAGCGTTTGAACTCAGGTCCAGAGATTATATTCTTATTTTTACTTAAAATTTTTTTATTCATTTGGTCATTTCCAGGGCTTTGCTGCTGTAGTTTGACTTTTTTTTTTTTTTTTTTTTAGATATAGAGAGGTAGAGAGAGAGAGAAAAACCACAGCATTGATTCATACCTGTCTTCTACACGGCACAGCAGCACACTATCTGCTGCTTTTTTTGTTTTTTAAATCAGAGAACTGCTAAGTTCTGGCTTAGGGTAGTGTGGGGGATTGAACCTGAGACCCAAGGTATTCAAATCCTATGCTCAGACACACTGAGCTGTCTCTCTGGCTGAGACCAGACCATTAAGTCTCTGTCTTATGTGCCGTAATAAATAGTGTCTGAGGAGGGTGGTGTCAGAATTTTGTACAATGAAAGCTGCAGCAAGGACTCATTACATGTAGTGATTTCTCAGAGTTCCCAGAGCACTAAGCCTTTTTATAGTGGTGCAGTTTCAACCCTAGTGACTGACAGTCCACTTCTTGTATTGAACTCAAGCACTGGTAGAAGAGAGTGGGGTCTTTGGGGACTAGGCAGGAAGCTGAGCATTGAGTGCAAGAAAGCAAGACAGGGTCTGAACGACTTTGAGCATGAAGCTGCTTTACTTGTCTGTCTGCTGACTTTCCCTCACAGCTGGGGTCCCTGTGGGAGCCGTGGGAGCTTCCTGTGAGCTCATCAGGGGCAGAGCCCCTGCTCTGATCCAAGGAGCCATTGATGGCGGGGGAGGGGTAGATGGGACACTGGTTTCCTCTGTCTTCTATGGGAGTCATTGTTCTAGATTCTTCCTTGCTGTCTTGGTTCAGGGTTCCTCATGGCAGGATGAACCAGCCCACCTACCCAAACAAGGCAGATGCTGGAGATCCTGAGTCTGTTCATGTCCCTAGGTGGTAGCCTGGTGCCAGCCCTTGTCCCCAGGTGATGACTTATGAGAACTGTGACCACAGAGAATCTCCCACTGCTGTCCAGCTCCTGGCATGTAAAAGATGCTCAATAAGTGTCTGTCGGTTGAATTGATACAAACCAGCAACTGAACTCTTGGTATGTGAGTCACCTGTGTGCTTTTTATGTCTTCCTTCAGTCGTCACCTCACTTTAGCTCTGCATGGACACTGGTGCTACACCCGTTTCTTGTGTGAGGAGAACTGTGAGCCAGAGAAGTACACATATGAAATGAGTGAGTCTCAAAGCCAGCTTCCAGCTCCCACTCACTCTGCCATTTCTCTGTGTACAGACAGATGGGGCAGGCAAGCCGGGACCTACTGACTAGGTCCAGCCTCTCCACCCTACCTGTGGTCTCTGACCTCTTGTCCCTGGTGGCCCAGCATCAGGTCTTTCAGGCCTCTTTGGGTTTGGAGACTCAAACATTTCTTTTTTCTTTTTTTTTTTCTTTTTCTTTTTCTTACCAGAACACTGCTCAGCTCTGGCTTATAGTGGTGTGGGGGATTGAACCTGGGACTTTGGAGCCTTAGCCATGAGAATCTCTTTGCATAACCACTATGCTATATACCTCCTCCCCACTATGCTATCTACCTCTTCCTGACTAAAACATTTCTCTTGAGGCTTTCTGTGACTCTGGAATCTACACCCCCTCTTTTTTTTTTTTTTTAATTACAAAAACTGAGCTGGAAGATAGCTCACCTGGTGTATATCACTGTGCAGGAGACCATAGTTCAAACCCACTATCACATGGGCACAGGGAGAAGTTCTTCCAATTAATTAGTTAGTTAATTAATTAATTTACTTATTGGATAGAGACAGAGGGAAGGGAAAGAGACCTGCAGCACTGCTTCACACTTGTAAAACTTAGAGGGGGAAGTTCTGAATTGTGGGGTATTTCTTCTGTCTCTGTCTCTAAGATGAAAAGACTGAAGAAAGTTGACCTGGAGTAGTGAAATTGTGCGTGTAGGAGGCCCCAGTGCACATAAATCAATAAGTAAGTAAGTAAATAAATAAATAAATAAAATACAGCAGCTAACTGGATATTTAATATTAGGGGATTGATTTATTTATTATTTTTTTTAAAGATAACTTTACTATTTCATTTTTTTTTAATATTTATTTTATTTATTGATTCCCTTTTGTTGCCCTTGTTGTTTTATTATTATAGCTATTATTGTTGTCGTCGTTGTTGGATAGGACAGAGAGAAATGGAGAGAGGAGGGGAAGACAGAGAGGGGGAGAGAAAGATAGACACCTGCAGACCTGCTTCACCGCCTGTGAAGTGACTCCCCTGCAGGTTGGGAACCAGGGCTTGAATCGGGATCCTGACGCTGGTCCTTGCACTTTGCACCACCTGTGCTTAACCCACTGCACTACAGCCCAACTCCCTGGGGGATTTATTTAAAAAAAAATACTATTAATGAAAAAGAGAAAGAGAAGCAGAGCATCACTCTGGCATATGTAGTGCCAGGGATCAAACTCAGGCCCTCACGTTTGCAAGTCCTGTGCTCCGCGACTGTGCCACCTCCCAGGCCACAAGAAATCTTGCTTATTCTTTGCGTAAGATCATGTGGTTCTGCCTAAGAGCAAAACACTTATCTTTAAGACATGCATTTTGAAACGCCAATGGACTGTGTGGTGGTCAGGAGTGGAGGGGAACGAGTGTGTTTGGGCGAACAAGAGATGAAATAAGATTGGCCACGTGTTGACAAAGTGTTGAAACCGAGCAATGGGAGTTATTAGTGCTCCTCTCTCCACCTTGGTATGTTTGAATAGTCTTATCAGGAAAAGTTAGAAATAAGTACAGTAGATCTTATCTATGCCGTGTGTGTCAGGCTCCGTTGTCTGCTTTGGGGGAATTTCCTGCCTCAGCCCTATCCACTTGTGTAATAAAAGCAGGGCCTTTTGTCTTGACCACACAAAGTAGGACTTGGCCCAAGGCTTTGACAACTCCTTTAGTAAAGCAGGCACCAGGCCGGGAGTGAGGACTTAGCGAGACTTTCTCAGCCACAGTGCTACTGGCTCTGGCAGTCCCTGTGCTGAAGTCCCCCTTCCCAGAGAGCTGTTTCCCTCTGGCGCATGACCATGGGGCCCCTCCTACATTTTTTTTTCCTTCTAAGCATGCTTCAACAAGAGCCCTCAGATCCTGCCCCCATCCTCCCCTCAGGACAGACATACACCCATTCCTTCCTCAGGTGGGCCTTTGTTTGGGCCCTGCATGCAGCCAGAATCTTGCAGTGGGAGGCATGGGGAGGACCCCTCCCCCCTTCAGATCTGACTCGACAAAAGAAGGAAAGGGCAAGATTCAGCTTGTGACAGTGCCCTGGACCTGATGATACTCCTCATCCAGCCCCATCACGCACCTTCCCCACAAACACACCCACCCCACCCCTCACCTAGAGTGGAGGCTCCTGTTGCATTTGTTATTTTGGAGTCTCTAACTTCACAGCAAATTTGCACATGGCCGAAATTCTTGTGTGTGCAAGTGGCAGGTGAAGAGGACGGCTTCATTTGGGGGTTTCTGCTTATCACTCACTTGTCCTTCAGTGGAACTGGTCGATGGGAGCAGACACCCTGGTCATATCTGTCAGGAAGCCACTGCCAGTGTAGTAGCTGAGTCCACTGGTGGGCAGGCTGTCCCTGGCATGGTGTAGCCTGCTGTGTGAGCCTTGTCCTGGCCAGCGCCCTCAGTTCCCATTTGAGGGAGACTGAGGTCCAGGGAAGTAGAGGCTGCAGAGCTGCATAGTCTCAAAGTCAGGTTCAAGGCCAGGCTGCTTCAGTGCTGTACCTTTCTTTTCTTAGCCTCTGAGGTGATGGTGCAGTGAGTGGTATAGACATACACATATATATCAGTGAGAAAGTGTTCTCCTCAAATCTTAAAATATTGCAAACCAAAGTTAAATTAAAAACAATAAAGTCTCCATGGAGAGGACATAAGAGATTGTCACCAGTTTAGACACTGGCTTCTTCCCCATGTCCTAGCGTGGACCTGCTGGTTCTGGAGCTGAAGACAACAGACCTCAAATCCTGACATCACTGTTTGCAGGATCTAGGGTACAGCAGTGACTAGGGCAGATGAGGCTTCTCCTCTCCTGGGACATCAGACAGTAAGCAAATAAGTAAAACATATACTGTGTTAGAGGGTGGTAAGCACGAGGAAGCGCTATTACTGGGGTTGAGAGTGTTGACATTTATTTGTTTTTTTTAAAGATTTATTTATTAGAGCTGGAAGATAGCTCACAGAGGCCATGTGTATGACCTGGGTTTGAGTCCTGGCATCACATGAAGTGTCACAGCACCAGGAGGAAGCCCCAGTGGTATGGTATCTCTCCCCTTCTGTTTGTCTAGCTGTCATCAAGAGAATGAAACAAGTCAGCCTGGGAGTAAGTGAAATGACACATGTGCAAGGCCCTGGAGCCACACATACAAACTATTATTCGTGTGTGAGAGAGCACTGGAGCAGCACTCTGGTACATGTGCTGCTGGGGGTTGGACTTGGGACCTCAAGCTTTCAAGTCTTGTGTTCTGCTGCTACATCACCTTCCTGGATTCTGTTAAAACCTTGGGTGGGGGCGGGCAGGTGGTAGGGCACTGGGTTAAGCACATGTGGTGAGAGGCTCAAGGACCTGCACAAGGATCCCAGTTTGAGCCCCTCCCCCTCCCCATCTGCAGGGAGGTTGCTTTACAAGTGGTGAAGCAAGTCTGCAGGTGTCCATCTTTCTCTACCCCTCTCTGTCTTCCCCTCCTTTCTCCATTTCTCTCTTGTATCCAACAACAATACAATAATGGCAACAGCAACAAAATGGAAAAAAAAAAATTCTTGGGTAGGTGTCCAGGAATGCCTCTATGGGAGGGGAGGGGTGAAGCAGTGGAGCTCAGTGAGGGTTTCTGGTTAGAGAGAGCAGTCAGTGCAGAGGCCCTGAGATAGCAGACCTAGTCAGACTAAGTAGGAGGGAGGGGGTTTGAGGATCTCTTAGCAGCCAGCCAGGCTTGTCTTTCCTCTGATCAAGATGGAGAGGGTACTGCAAGGTTGACTAGTCTATTAAATCTTACTAAATTTTGAAGAGTGATCACATTTTCATGGAGGTACCCAGTGACCTCTCTCCAAGGCCACACCACCATCTGTCCCTTGCCAGCCACCCATCTTTTGACACTGCAGAATCTGAGTTTTCCGCTTTGCATTAGGTAGGATCATAGGAAAGTGTCACTTTGTAGGTCAGGAATGGTTGAGTATATGAGGTTCAGACCAGTGGCTTCCTTTCTGGAGCACAGAATTTGTCGTTTCCTCTCTTGCTCCAGAGGTTGGTAGTCAGGATCTCCCTCTCCCCCGCCCCTCCCCCTCCTCCTCTGTTGCCTCTTCCTCCTCTTCCTCCTCCTCCTCTTCCTGCTCCCACACTCCTCAGTGACCCCAGCAAGTGCACACCCCAGCAGTCCCTGCTCCAGTCTTGTTTCTCAGCCCTCAGAGAGGCTGCCTCTCCCTCCTAGGCCTTATCTGAGGCTAGTGTTAGTCACTCTGTAGCTTGGTGCCACCAGTTTTGAAATCACAAATAGCCCTGAGGGAAGGGCACCTCTGGTCTCTGGCCAGGTGTTTGGCATGACTCACATGGTGGGTGTGCTCCCTGGGGGTGGGCAGGACTTGTGGGCATGCCGGATCAGTAACTGGGCAGAGTGCCTGGCCTGGCACATCCATGGGAGTGTCTACTGCCATTGCGGAGGCTCAGGCTATGGGAGAAGTCAGAGGAGTGATGGTCTGGCCTGCGCTTGGGAAAAGGACCATCTTTGTAAGCCATGCTTTGTGTCACATCTCTATCTAATCAGAAATCTCTGAACCTGCAGGCCACTTGGCTGGGTCCAGGGGGATAAATAAACAGAAAAGCATTGGCCTTGGAGGTGGCGCACTAGCTAGAGCAGGAAATTTGAATGCATGAGGTCCTAGTTCCATCCCTGGTACTACATGTAAACAGAGTAATGCTCTGATCTTCTGTCTCTCATAAATAAACCCAAAATAAAATATTTTATTTGTTTTTTAATCATCTTTTGGGGGGGTGTTGGCACATGGGTACAATTTATTTGCAAAACACTCACCCCAGCTTAGGTACCCCTTCACCATCAGCACCAGAACCCCAGGTCCCCCTCCCACCAATCTTACCCCTGTCCTCCAGAGTTCTTTGCTTTGATGCAGTACACCAAACTCAGTCTAGATTTTTGTTCTTTTTTTTTTTCTTCTTCTTTTTATCATCTTTATTTATTGGATAGAGACAACCAGAAATCTAGATGGTAGGGGAGATAGAGAAGGAGAGAGAAGAAGAGATACCTGCAACATAGCTTCACCACTTGCAAAGCTTTCCCTCTGCAGGTGGGGACTGGGGCTTGAACCCGGCTCCTTGAGCACTGTAACATATGCGCTCAACCAGGTGTGTCAACACCCGGTCCACATTTTTGTCCTTTTTTATTTCCGCCTGTGAGTGAGATCATCTGGCGTTTATCCTTCTCTTTTTGACTTCTCTCAACATGATTTCTTCAAGTTCCATCTAAGATGAGGCAGACGAGATGATGTCATAATTTTTAACAGCTGAGTATTATTCCATTGTGTATATATACCTCAGCTTTCTGAGTACTCATCTGTCATTCATTGGACACTTGGGTTATTTCCAAGTGTGGACTGTTATGAAATTACTTTATATATATATAAACAGAAAGGAGCTATAGATAAGACTTTTGGTAAGCTCACTTAAAATTGTGCCAGTTGGTATCTGACTGCAGACATTAACAGCAGCAATAGCAATAGCAGCAGCAGGTAGGTAATTTATATAAGTCAGCTGTATGTTAGAGGCTGCACTAGGTGCGTCCTAGGAGAGGATTGGTTTAAGCCCCTTAGCCACCAAGTGCTCTTCTTGTTCCCCTTTTGCAGCTGGAACAACTAAAGTTAAATGGCCTGCTCAAGGTGGTCGCACAGCTGGAAAATGGTGGTGTGACTTGGATCCAGAGCATCTGACTCTAGAGGCCCCACTCTGAGCTGAACCTGCTGGTGGGCACTACTGCCCCCTGGATAGACTTCCGGAAGACTCAGGGCTTCAGACTGAGTCGGTCTGAATTGAGCATTTGCATTTCTAATATGTCTTCAAGTGTGACTGGGCCTCCTGATCCAGGGAGCATATTTTGAAAACCACTGGTCTAATAATATAACAGGAAACCTAATTGAAATTGACCTGAAATCAGGAGATTGCCAGTACCATAGAGGATGTGAAGGAGAGGCAGCTACACGATGCTGCCTATGAAGAGCCTCGCCTTTCCCACCACCATCTTTGGTGAGTCTCTGGTGTCCTCAGCTCCCCTCGAGGCTGCAAACTGACTCCCCCCATTCCAGTCATCACACACACTAACAGGCTTAGATCTAGCAGCAGAAAGACTTCTCTCACTCACTCTGCGTCTTCTTTGAAGAGCGACTGGGGCCCAGGAGATGGCTCACCTGGCAGAGTGTGGGTTGCTAGCCCTCACATGGAAGCACTTGCAGAGGTGGGAAATTTACAGACAGTGGAGCAGTGATGTGGTGTCTATCTTTCTCTTTCTGTTTCTTGCCCTCTACACAATATAATGATGATTTAAAAAAAAAAAATGAGTAACCTTTTTTTAGATCCTGCCTCCCAGCTGCCCCTCATATCTCACTGCCCTTCTAGTAACACACATGGCCAGTCAGGATCTCCTCTCAGGCTTGGCCAGGAGCCAGTCACACCTTAAGCAGGTGAGTGAGTGCTGGGAGGGGCACAGCTGCAGGAATCAAGCCAGAACACCAACACTCTTTAGGAAAGGACTGGGAGAGGGGGTTGGATAAAGGGTAGGTGGACATCTGGATTTGGGACAGAATTGAGTGCAGAAGTGAGTGGAACAAAGCAGAAGCATCCTACCCATACACTTCTATGTCCATGTACTCACTGGGCCCAAGTTTCTGTTCTAGAATCATGTCTGCTTGGAGAATGAGTGTGTATATAAGAGGTCCCTGTGCCACAGAAACTCCTCATCTTGTCAGGAAACCAGATATTTTTCTGAAAGTTCAGAGAAATACAAGCTGAGTGGTGAGGCGACAGTGTGAAGTGCAGCAGACTTGGTCCCTGAGTGCACTGGCTCTGTCCCCTCCTTGTGCTCCCGGTGCTGAGGGGGCTGTTGCTGGGGCTCAGAGGGGACTACCTGGCAGGGGTGGGGCTGCTTTGTGCTCTTGGTGCTGAGGGCTCTCCTCTGAGGATTGCCTGGTGGGACTGGGGCTTCTTTGTGGATGAGAGGAGGTGATGTAGGTCATTGCCCCCAGTGGTTGGCATAGGACAAGTGCTCCAGGATGTGGCTTCTGGTGATTAACATATGGAATGCGAGTTATTAGTTGAATACTTAAATATTTAATAATCCTGCCAGCTCCTCCCCACAACTTATGAAAGAGGCCGTCTGTCCTGCGGATTGAAATCTCCTGTGGCTGCCTGTGACGGCTGTTTAGGGACACAGATGATGGCAGTTGTTCTGTGAGACTGCAGGGCACTGAGAAGGAAGTGCCTGGGTACCAGTCCTGGCCCCGCATTAGGCACCACATGTGACCTTGGCGAGCCACTTCCATGTCTGTCAGGAGGTCTGGTCAACCTATGAAAAGTTGTTGGGAGAATCCACAGCTTTAAAGCTGTGTAAAATATTCAGATTGTTATAGTGTCTGGCTCACATCAAGCAGGTAATATTCAAACTGCTGTTTCCTTGCTATTTCTTGCCAGTGCCTTTACATAGGGCTTCAGGGCAGAGTCTACGTGGCTTTTTTTTTTTTAACTTCTTTATTGGAGGATTAATGGTTTACATTAATCTAGGTGGCTTTGGCTTTTGTTTATTGCTGTGTCCTAGTACCCAGCTCAGAATTTAAGAAATTATTATTTTTTTGACAGCACAGAATTGAGAGGGGAAGAGGAGATAGAGAGGGTGAGAGAGAGACATCTATAGCACTGCTTCCCCACTTGTGAAACTTCCCCCCCGTAGGTGGTGGTTGAGGGCTTGAACCGTAGTCCTTGCACATTATAAAATGTGTACTCAACTAGGTGTATCACTACCCAAAACCAGGATTTTTCAAAAGTATTTTAATTTCTTGTTTGTGAGAGAGAGAGACCAGAGCATTGCTCAGCTCTGGTATAACGTTGTGGGTTAGGACTGGGACCAATAGGGCGGCAGGCCTGGAAGTCTGGTGCTCTGCTGCTGCTCTTTCTAGCCAGGCTTTAGTGCCTGAACCAGAGTTAGATAGTCTGTGTGTTTCTTTGTGGATGAAAAGAAAGGATGGTGAGAATCTTCTTTCTGCTTCCATCAGCCACCCAGAAAGCTAACTCCAGGTTTGTCTGTGGTGGTGCAGAGAACTGAACCTGGGACTTTGGAGCCTCAGATATGAAAGTCTTTTGCATAACCATTATGCTATCTCCCCTGTCCTCACCCACTATTTTAAAGCCCTAAGATGGACCTGATTAAATCTGAGAGTTGAACATAATCTCTGTAGCTTGTAGTTACTGAGTTGCTTTGTGTCTGGGCTCAGTGCTCACCATAAAGTTCTTGAAGGCTCCTTGCACTCTCTTCATTTTACAGATGAAGAAACCGACACCTGGGACTAGGGTAGAGGGGCCATCTGTCTGCACAGTGGCCAAGAGCCAGGGCTTTACCTTTCTGCCCTGCCGCTTTCTTGAAATGCCCTCCGGCCCATGACTTCTCTGTCCCTCCTCTTTCTCTTCTGTAAAGTAGGAAGGCAAATAGCACCTACTGCAAAGGTAGCCAAGGGGCTGTTAGAGTTGAGATGAAGTGTCTGGAACTCTGCCCTGGGGTCGTGGCAGTGACTGTCATTAGGCAGAGTCAAGTGACTGTGCCTTAGAAACCCAGCAGCGTGGCTTAATCATTAAGCTTTGCTGCCTCTGTGGAACTGGCTGCCTGCCCCTGCAGGGGAAAACAGCCCACCTTTGGGTCCCAAGGCTATGAATGAAGCAGGCGGGCCTGGGAGCCCAGGGCAGGGTAAGCTGTGGGCACAGACCCAGCGCTGGCACCGTCAGCCAACAGGTGGCCAGTTTTTGACTGCCCCTGAGTCAGAGGGAACCCAGAGAGTATTCTTTGAGCTTTCTTTCTCCTGAGCCCATTCAGGCTTCCCAGACCATGTGTGTGATGAGTAAGGAGGCCTTTTATTCCTGTCCCCAAAGGGACATGGGGCCAGGCAGCCACCTTTGGGAGGATGTCTGCTGGTTTGCAGAAGTTGGCCCGGCTCCCCTGGAACTCCGCTGGCTGGTGAATGGGTGGCTGTGAGGAGCTGGCACAGCAGGTTCCTGTTTCCGCATTCCAGGCACCCACAGCGAGTGGAGGGGGGCGGCACCTGAGGGGCCCATGTGCACAGGCAGGTGGCCTTGGTCTGGAACTGGCTGCCTGGTTTCCGCTGCCCCGGATTCGAGTTGGCCCATCCTCTGGGTGAGTGGTGAGTGGTTCAGGTTCAAGCTCGGTGAGGTGTTTTACAGAGAAAGTTAGTGCGGGGTTCCTCTTCCTCCTCTAGTCCGCCAGCCAGGCTGGTGGCTTTTTTTGTCCTCATTCTTCCCCACCCCCCTCCCTTCCTTTTCCTCCTCTCCATGAAATGTTTACCTGTCTGCTCCTAACTGTGAAGAAAGGGTGGGTGGAGTGTTGAGGGAGTGAGAGGAAAATGGAGGCTATTTCTCTCTGGAGAAGGCTGGGTGACTGCTTAGTTGAGCTTCTGCCTGAGGCCACTTCGGCGCCTGGGGTTGGGGGGCAACCCCACCTGGGACAGGCCTGCTTTGTGTCCCTCTCTGGGCCTCAGCTTCCTCATAGGATAAAACGGGAGGTGGCAGCTGTACCTCCCCACCTCCCCAGTGAGTCCTGTGCTTCCAGCCTGGGCACTGGGGGCACCCCAGCCCCAGTGTTCTATATTCCCTGCCTCACCCAACCTCTGGCTGCTTGCTTCTGCCAGGGTGGGCTCCTGCTGTTCCTCTCTCAAAGCCTTTGCCCTGGTTGCTCCCTCTGTTCCTCAGCCCTTTATTCTGCTTTATTTTTCTTTTTTTCCCTTCTTCTTGTCATCACCACTCTTGGCTGGCTTTTTTTTTTTCTTTTTTTTTAATATTTATTTTATTTATTTATTCCCTATTGTTGCCCTTGTTGTTTTATTGTTGTAGTTATTATTGTTGTTGTTGTTGGATAGGACAGAGAGAAATGGAGAGAGGAGGGGAAGACAGAGAGGAGGAGAGAAAGATAGACACCTGCAGACTGCTTCACCGCCTGTGAAGCGACTCCCCTGCAGGTAGGGAGCCGGGGTTCAAACCAGGATCCTTATGCCGGTCCTTGTGCTTTGTGCCACCTGTGCTTAACCCGCTGCGCTACAGCCCTACTCCCTCTTGGCTGGCTTTTTAAGATAGAAGGAGACAGAGTGAGAGATAGAGAGACAGAGACACATCACAGCACTAAACCTTTTTCCATTTTGATGGGGGCCAGACTCAAACCTGTGTTGTTCACCTGGCCAAGCAGATACACTCTCCAGGTGAGCTATTTCATCAGCCCTGCTTTCTTTTGCCTTTACTACTTGACATATATGTCA